>NC_136507.1:105743206-106208206 GCF_053919585.1 Euprymna scolopes
AGTTTTAAGGAACGAGAGGTAGTATAAAGATAAAGAGGGGGCATGAATACACTAAGGAAAAGAAAAGGAGAAGGGAGGGGATGAAAACAGTTGGCGTCGTGTCAGACGACGATATTAACAATATTATAATCCAAGTTCAATTATAGAAAGAAAGTTTAACTAAATTGGGTCATCCTGTCTATCAATAAAAAACGACGTCTTTCGTTTAAATTTGTATTTTTTATTTTATTTATTTATCTTTTTTTTTAAATTATATCTTTTGTTTTGAAATTAACGTTGACTTTTTTCCTGTTAAATCGGATTGGATATTTAATTATTTTATTTATATCTTAATATGTTAGAATATTTAAGCTAATCAGATAATAGTAATTTTAGCTTTTATTTTTTATTTTGTTTATTCACACACACGCGCACACGCGCACGCACGCATGCACGCACGCACATATACATATACACACATACACACATAGACATACACGCAAATACACATGTGTACAGATATGCCCGGCACAGATACGCACATAAAGCATATGAAACATGTAAATGTGTTTTAAATTTTTATTAATTTATATAAGTACTAGTGAGGGGTACCTGGCGATGCCCGGGTGTTTTGAGGTGCGTGTGGTTTTGGGTAAATCAAAACTCGGGGGAGGGGGGGTTAAAATAAAAAAAGATTTGGTAGGTGAGTATGAGGATCGAACCCGAATCCTTGAGGCAAAGTTGGAAATGAAAGTGTGAAACAAGAAAACGTGCGACGTTATCCATTGGGCCACGGCGACATACAAAGTAAGGCGTTTGAATTTATTTAAAAACAGAATTGACACGTGGGCGCAATAAAAGTTAACTCTGTTGCTTCTATTTGATCTAATTAATGAGATCAAATAGAAGTCACGCAGTTAACTTGGGTTTGTTTACCCAACTTTGACTGGTTTTTTCCCCCAACAGATGTTGTTACATGATAAGGGCTGTCCCCTTTTCATGTAAGTATAAAAATAGAGAGATTTAGTTAAATGTAAAAATGAAATAGAATAGACGAAATTCGAACCTCGTAATTTAGGTTTAGAAATAGATTGCGAGAGAGAATTAGAAAATGGAATGTAAAAACAAACCATTGTTAAGCTTAGAGATAAAATAGTTTTAAGAAAAGGAATGCGCATTTGTCAATTCTGTTATGAAATTGAATGAGGAATGCAACTATAGGATAATTTAATAAACATGTTTTTAACATATTGGAAATATAGGTTACTAGAAATATAGGCTAAAATTCCTTTTGTAAACAAAGGAAAATGTATTGGACACATGTTTTAACATGTGTATGACGTCATGGAAAATGGGAAGTTCTCGATATAGTTAGAAACTTTAGAGTTAAGCAGAGAGAGTCTGAGGACGAGAGACGACAGTCTGGAGTCAAGAGATGGACAGTCGAACGTCTGGAAGCGAGACGGTCACCTTTGAAACATAGTCATGAATTCAAAGTTTTACATTCTAAGAAAACCACCGACCGGTCGAAGAAGAAATAAACGTATCATCATGTGTTTTTATAAACGTCATCTTTGTGTTGTAATTCTACCAAAAGGTAAAGTGAAATTGTCATTATATGTCTTATATATCCTGTGTTTTAAAATGTCTTCACATACACAATGTCTCTACATCTCATATCTACAATGTGAACACTAAGACTGTCTCAACACTGTCTCCTCACTCTAAGAGCTTCTACTACACTTCTAAGTATGAACATTTTATATATATGAATCTCTTCATAACACGAACACAGAACGCAACATCTCTCTTAATAAGAATCTCTAAGACTCACTTTTAATAAGACTTCATAACAACAAACAATAACAATAACGACAACAAGAAGAATAACAATAATAATAATAATAATGAAATCCTATATAACAATGTTGGAGAAGGGGAACCAGCTCCCCATTGTCCAGATTGAATAGTAATTGTCTGATATAAGAGGAGTTTGTCTCCACATTGATCAAAGCTGATTGCTTCTGGACGTTTCCCGGCGCGATGCCAAGAACGAACGGTTTGAATTTAGTTTCACTTTATTTATACTAAAAAGCAGGACAAACAGGGGACAGAGCGAAATAGCGCGAATCACATAAAAGTCGACGTAAATAAATGTAGAGGCGACCCGTGTTCCCAAATCGTAGATATTATTATCTAGGGGCTATATAAACAGTTGTAAGCGATCGTAACGACCCCAGGAGCGTGTGAGAAAGAAGCCTTTGCTAGACATACACGAAATGGTCACACACATTTTGCCTTTTATATATATGGACTAGCGGGGGTACCGGCGTTGACCGGGTGTTTCGAGGTGTTAGGGTTAGATAAAATAGATGTTTAATAAAAAAGAAATCGGGGGGGGGGGTAGGATCGAACCCGAAGCCCTGAGGCGAAGTTTGAAAATAAAATGTGAAGAAAACATGAACCGTTCGACCAACCAGAATGAGTTACTGAAAGATGTTTGAATTTATTTAAGTAAGAACCAAATTGACAGGTGTCCGGACAGAAGTCGTAGAGCATTACGACGACGACGACGTAAGCAATAGCTATTCAGCAAATGAGGTCAATGACCAGGTTTGTTTGTTATAAGCGAAGTAAAAAAAGAAAATATAAAAACGAACGTTAAAACTTAAGCGGGGGGGGGAAATCAAAATATCGAAAAAAAACAAAAAAAAAAACTAACGTAAAGCAAACGAATGATGTTAAATGTAAAAATCGAAAAAACAAAGAAAACAGAAAAACGAACGTTAAAACAAAAAAAAAAACACGTGAAAAATGGCTTAAATAAGCCTGTTTCGATATTAAAATTTAAAAAATCGGTGGGTACGAAGTAAAAAAAAAACACAGAAAAACGAACGTTGCGTGAAAAATGGCTTAAATAACACTGCTTCAATATTTAAATTTAAAAAATCGAAAAAAAAGACATCTCACACCACGATTCGAACCCAAAATGTTTAGATAACGAAACAACGCACTAACCAACTGAGCTAACGCGACGTACATGAAATTTAGTCAGTTCTTCAACTATTTAAAGTAAATCAGGTCATGACGTCATCTGACGCATGCGTAGAACCGCTCGTCGTCACGAGGGAACGGTTTTTGTTGTGCCCCCTGTCGAAAATTGTCGATTTTGGGGTGAAAAAATGAACATTTTTGGCCAATTTTTCGATATTTTTCGGGCGAAGGATGCGGCTTCAATACGATACCGAGTTTGTGAATTTTCGTCCTTTCTGTCGAAAGTTTTTAGCGACACACAAGCACACATACAAACATACATACTGTTATGGCGAGATGAGCAATTCACCGCCGGAACTTTTTATCAAAAACACGTTATCACCGGTCACCGGTTGTGAGGGCCTTCCCTCGAGGGGGGGGGAACACTTAAAACGTAACATGCTGTCTCTGTAAATATTCTCAATAAACGTCTCTATTTCTTTATTAACTTCAGAACCTCTTTATCCATTTATTTTCCTTGTGGAATACCTTTCTTGAATATCCTTTTATTACGGCCACCCACCGCAGGATATATCAACTGGCGACGAAGATGAGATACGAACTGTAAATTCATTTAAAAAAAAAAATCATGTGGTAACCGAGAACATTCTGAAAATTGTTGTTCACACAGTTCACTTTTAATTGAAGAAAAAGCTTCTTAGAAAGCGAAAGACTGGTGTCTGCCACAAATTTACGCAAGTAAAAAATAATTTTTATATTATTGACGAGTTAAACTCCCTTTTTCTTTTTTTAAACTCCCAAAGAGTTGACGTTATATAACGTGTGTGTGTGTGTGTGTGTGTGTGTGTGTGTGTGTGTGTGTGTGTGTGTGTGTGTGTGTGTGTGTGTGTGTGTGTGTGTGTAAATTGTGACTTTCTTCATGATTAACGGACGTGTTTTTTGTATTTGGTTAATACGATAAAAAAACCAACAAATGAACAATACTGAGGAATCTATGTTTATTTAATAAAGAAAATTTTTAAAAAGAAGTTTATGTGTGTCTGCTGAAGTAGACGAAAAAAGAAATTTTGTCAAGTGTTATTTTAACGGTGATTTTTTTTTCGGAATTTCCTGTGTTGATAATTTTCTGTGAAAATAAGCATCTTGTTTTTGAACAATATTTTTTTTTCTCTGTGGTATACGTTAACTTGCTATTGATACATTTAAAAAGAAAATGACATCGGAACAAATAGCGACGTTGACGAAAACGTTAACTGAGAGTTTAATCGCTCAACAAAAAGCCCAAATGGATTTTCAAAAACAAATGCTAATTCAACAAGAACGTTGTAATACAACAAACGACGGACAATCGCTTATTTTGTGAAACGATTTTGTCAGAAAAATCTAAGGAGGGTGCATCCAGATTTTTTTCGGCTGAGAGTATAGCGAACTCGCTTTCAGAGTTTAAATATGACCCAGAAAAAGGTGACACTTTTCCAGCCTATTATCGTAGGTTTGAAACGATATTTACAAAACGATGCGAGAAGTGGTCCGATGAGGAAAAAATAACACTATTACTCCACAAAATGGGCACAGAAGAAAATACTAAATTCACGAATTTGATATTGCCTAAAAAACCGGAAGAGATCTCTTTTTCTGAAACGGTGAAAATTTTGTGTGTTATATTCGGTGAAACAGATAGTCTTTTTCATACACGGTATAGGTGTTTAAATATGTCAATAGACGAAACTGATGACATTGTCACATATGCGGACAAAATCAACGCCCAGTGTTTAAATTAAAGGATTTATCAGTGGACATGTTTAAGTGACAGCACCGAAGGAAAAGGATTTAAGGTCAAGGATATTATCAATCATGGAGCAAGACCCGGAAATGAACTTGCAAAAAGTGACAGAAGAATGTCAAAAATTAATAAATGTAAAAAGGAACACTACGAGGATAGAGGGAAAAGTCACATCCCAAGTCCAGGTAGTAAAACAGAAGACATTTCCAAAAGACAAAGGGAAAAGTTTTGAATGTTGGAGTTGTGCGGGTCCGCACTTAAGAAAAAACTGCCCTTATAAAGACCAACGTTGTACCAAATGTAGCCTAGTGGGACACCGGGCATCCCACTGCCGAACTAAGCAAGACAAAAGACGGAAATGGAAGCCAAAAGTAAATGTGGTCTTGTCCAAAGAAGAAATAAAACAAGGAGGGAAACGGAAATTCGTTCACACACAAATAAATGGTCACTCAGTGAAGCTACTTTTAGACACAGGTAGCGATATATCAATTATCGACGAAGTGACCTGGTAGAGAATTGGTGGTCCAACACTGAGAAAAACACAAAAAATTGCAAAAGGTGTTTCCGGAGAGCGATTAAAATTCATGGGAGAATTTAATTGCAGTGTTTCTCTTGGATCGAAAACTTTTTCCTCAAACCTTTCAGTTGTTCCAGGAATAAATTCTTGCCTTTTTGGAATTGATTGGATTGTTTTGTTTGATTTATGGGAGCTACCCATAAATTCATTTTGCAATAATGTAAGAGCGTTGGAAAAGAAAAATTCCAAACAAAATAACCATTTTCTGGCAGTGTTAAAAAGTGAATTCCCCAAAGTTTTTTTCAGAGGGATTAGGAGTGTGCACCAAAACTGAAGTAAATTTTGAATTAAAACAGAATGTGAAACCTGTTTTTAGACCAAAAAGAAATGTGCCTTTTTCTTCAAAAGAAGATATTGAAATTGAACTAAAAAGACTACAGAAGAATGGTGTAGTCGAAAAAGTTGACTATTCTGAGTGGGCGAGCCCCACTATGTATGTTAAAAAGAAAAATAAGAAGATTCGGGTATGTGCCGATTTTTCTACAGGCCTTAATGACTGTCTGATGGATCATAGTTATCCACTTCCATCTCCTGAAGACACTTTTACAAAGCTGAATGGAGGTAGAATTTTCTCCAAAATCGACTTATCGGAAGCTTACCTTCAGGTAAAAGTCAGTGAAGAATGTTCTAAGTATTTGTGTATCAATACCCATCTAGGACTTTTCCGACTAAAAAGACTTCCTTTTGGATTAAAAGTGGCCCCAGCACTATTTCAGCAAATAATGGATACGATGCTTGCTGATTTAGATGTTGCGATCGCATATTTGGATGACATCCTTGTCAAAAGTAAAAATGTACAGGAACATAAGGAACACATCAGAGCAGTTTTCCAAAGAATTGAGGAATTTGGTTTCAAGTTAAGTGCCGAAAAGTGTGAATTCTTTTTAAAACAGATAAAATATCTTGGTCAAATTATCGATAGCCAAGGAAGAAGACCGGATCCTCAGAGAACAGAAGCAATCGAGAGGATGCCAGCACCCAATAATGTTGCCCAGTTACAATCTTTTTGGGGTTTGGCTCAATATTATGCTATTTATATTCCAAACATGCATAAGTTGAGAGCACCATTAAATGATTTGTTAAAAAAGGACAAAAGTGGATTTGGTCAAAAGAATGCCAAAATGCGTTTGAAGATATTAAGAAATGGCTGCTATCAGATTAGCTCTAGCACATTTTGATCCACAGAAAGGATTGTTGCATCAGATGCAAGTGACTACGGAGTAGGAGCAGTTCTTCTCCATAAACTTGAAGATGGATCAACAAAGCCAATAGCCCATGCATCCAGATCACTTTTGCCGGCTGAAAGAAACTATTCTCAAATTGAAAAAGAAAGCTTGGCGATTATTTATGCCATTAAAAAATTCCATAGATTTATTCATGGAAGGATGTTTACTTTGCAAACCGACCACAAACCCTTATTGACTATTTTTGGCTCTAAAAAAAGTCTGCAAACAGACTCCAACGATGGAGCATAATTCTACTAAATTATAACTTTAAAATGGAGTACATTTCATTAAAAAATATCGGACATGCAAATGGACTGTCCAGGCTCATCCAAAAGTGTGCTGAACCTTTGGAAGACACAGTGATAGCTGCATTGACAGAGGAAAAAGAACTCTCCAGATTACTGTGCAACACAATCAGAGAGTTACCAGTGACTCTAGACGAAATAAATAAAGCAGCAGAAAAGGATGATTATATTGTGAAAATGAAAAAGTTGGTGCAACTAAATGGAAAATCAAAGAAAGACCCTAAAATTTTACCATTTTCCATTTGTGCTCAAACCTTGATGTACGCAGACAGATTCGTCATACCGACTACGCTTCAGAGAAGAATTTTAAAAGAATTTCATAGTGGTCATCCAGGCATGTCGAGAATGAAAGCTTTAATTCGTGGATATACGTATTGGCCTAGGATGGACCAGGACATTGAAAAACTCGTAAGAGAGTGTCAACACTTAGGAATTTCAACAGGTCCCGCTAGTTGTTGTTGTTGTTGTTGCTATTATTATTATTATTATTATTATTATTATTATCATTATTATTATTATTATTATTATTATTGAATTTAAATGTTGGTCTTGTTTTACTTTTAGTTCCTCCAACATTTCAAGAATTTCCATACGAAGGTTCCGGCGAAATTGACTTGGATTCACCTAAAGTGATTGTGAATCAGTCCCTGACGCTGTATTGTCCGGCCATAGCTGACCCCCCACCGGTGATCACGTGGATAAAAGATGGAAAAGAAATAAAACCGCAAGAATTTGGCACGAGAATTACGATTTCTGCCGACAGAAAGTCTCTGACTATCAAATCTGCAACGATTGAAGATACTGCAAGATTTATGTGTGTCGCGTCTAATGTTGCCGGCGAATTAGACAGGACATTTGATGTGCAAGTACAAGGTAATATCTGTTGTTGCTGTTGTTGTTGCTGTTGTTGTTGTTGTTGTTGTTTATTTTTCTACATATGCATAAGGTTAAAAAGTTATGGTGTTTGGGGATTTCGTCTATTTGTGTAACGTAATCGTGGACTCTGTCATTTAAATACTTACAACTCGCGTGCCGAGTTAATGCCATATCAGCATGTTGTAATCAGCTGGAAAGCAACCCTACGATATAGAGTTTCACATGTAGTTCTGGTAAAGAAACTTTGTTCATGAAATTTGTGTTTAGTTTTAAGCATAGAGAGAAGAGGGAAATTGTTGAAAGTGGTTGTAGATAGACGAGTGTTTGTTGTGAATGTTTGTTTTTTTTTGGGGGGGGGTGATTAAACCGCGGTTAAGATTCGACAGTAGTTCAAAGTATATTATTTTTGTTTAAATACATAATTTTTAATATTTTACTAACAAAAATAACCCAAAGATTCTGTTATATAAAACAATCAAGAACATAAGTCAGTCATGAGGCTGCATAACGATGGACCAAAATCTTATCCGGGTCCTACTTCTCCATATTATATGAAGTATTCCCAAAGTTATACCATGAAAGTGTTGATTATTGAAAAAAATATTTATCTGGTCGCTAGTCTTAACACAAGCAAACATAACGGCAGACAAAAATATTCGATAAAAAAAAACATAACCTTTTTGAAGGAGGTAATAATCATTTTAGAAGGGGATACGGAGAAAATACATCGTATAGGTGTGTTCTGTTGTGGGGGTGCGTATATGCTTATTTTGAGTCAATATTAATTTTTACGGCACATCAGCCTTTTTTGAGGGATTTATAAGAATGAAACAGAACATACCTTTATATCTTGTTTCCGCATTTCTTGACCGCGTCGGCTCCCCTGGAACAAAAGCTCATAACAACACGCGCAAGTTTCATTTCTCTGGACAATTTGAACTTTATTCAGTTTCACGGTTGAAGTCGTGACCCTGTTCTCTGCTCATCCTTAGAAGGAGGGTGGGAATCTTTCTCTTAATTTATTTGCCATCGCGACCTCTCAACTCCTCCATGAGAAGTCTTTCATCTTCTCAGAATAACTGACGACTGTCAGGCTCGAACTGTCGACTCTAAACTCGAACTGAACTCTAGCTGTCTAAGCACGTGTGCGTCCCTTCTTTTTATATTTTAAGATGGGGTGTTTTGTGGATGGTCTCGGACCGGATGCACCTGCAGCCAACGCGTTCACAACACGTCAGAGCAGTGTTTCCGGGTTTGATGAGTCTTAATCTTTTGAACCGCATCGCATTCAACGACATCCCGTACTAATCGCGGTATTCATGTAATGGACTCCATAACACGTGTACAAATTTGTTGTTCTTAAAAATTTGTTAGATTTTCTTCATAATTATGTTATCGTATTATTATTATTATTATTATTATTATTATTATTATTATTATTATTATTAATATTATTATTATTATTATTATTATTATTATTATTATTATTTAACTTTACATTTCAGTTCCTCCCAGGATTGGCCCAAATTCTGTGTCGAAAAGTAACCTCTCTGTGGTCGTCAACAATTATCTGTTCATCGACTGTCCAGCCACGGGGATCCCTCCCCCTACAGTGACATGGTTCAAAAATGAAAAACCCATCGATTTTGAATTGGAAAAACACATTCAACTTCTTGGCGGGAAGAGACGCTTGAAGATATCAAACGCTAAGCTCACAGATAAGGGCCTTTACAGATGCGTCGCCAAGAATGAAGCGGGGGAAGTGAAGAAACATTATGATGTAAAGATTCATGGTAAAAAAAACTTTTGAGATATTTTTTGTTTTAATAACTTTTACTTCTCGTATTTAAAAAATGGTTAATATTCACAGAATATCGCATGAAACAGTAAAACACAGAAGCTTTTCTTAAGAGCAGGAATACATCTAAGACTGCACAAAACCATAGCTCAGCCTGACGGATCACGGCCAACGCAATCACAATAGCCCAAACTTTATCAGATTGATTGTTGAGAATGATATCCTCGAATATGGTACAAGTAGGTTAAAACATCAGTTTTCATTAGATCAACGAAGTTAAGCAACGTTGAACCTGGTCAGTACCAGACAGGTGACTATTTGGGAATAACAGGTGATGCATGTAGGAGGACGTTACGCCTCCCTGCAAGAACTGCAAAAATTTAATATCGTCATCTCTCCTGATGATGCAGATATAAAAGCGACTGAGAACCGCTTGAAAGTTTGATATTCCCATGAAACTTTCTCCTAAGGAGGAAGCCGGTTCAACCCACCTATAGTGAGCCTCACTTTGTCAGCAATCTCAACTGGCAAGATAGTCTTTATGGCGAGGTATAAAACCACAACTGTCTTCTAATGACTTGATCTGCTTTTTTTATGTCATTGTTTTAGTCCATTCTTGAAGGACATGGTGAGGGACATGGCCTTCTGCAGTATTAAAAAACAACTATAAATTCACAGCAAAAAAATGTTTCCGCCCGTCTTCGTGATTTTTATTAGAATTTGGTTTGATTACACTTGTAACTCGATCGAGTGTGCTACAATTGATGTAGCCGGCTATTTTCTTGCCTGATGAACACCTGTTGGTAAATACTAGTTGATTCTACTATCTGTAAGTTGGTGCAAAAAGAAAAAAAAATTGCTGATTTAAAATTTCATCTTGGCAATAAAAAAAAACTGTGTTTGTGAAAATCTGTATTCATAACAATAACGATCTTTGCTCCCAATAACTTGATTCCATTTATTATCGAACTTATAAAAGCCTCGTTTCAAAATGTTAATCTAACTCATGTTCGATCACCTTTTGTGATGTTAGGCAAAGACCATGGTTTTCTACATCCTCGAAATAAGTGACAATCCGGAGTCAGGAAAATATGCAGGATGAAGCAAGATTTATCAACCAAATTCTCCTAGGATATCTTTAGTCTTTAATGCTGCGTGAAGACGAACATTATCATGGTGGAATATGAATCCCCTTCTGTTGACTAAAAGTCATTTTCAGGTCAACATGGTTGAAGATATTACATAAAAATATGAATGATGTTTTAATAATCTGATATGAAAAGTTATAACTTAATCATGGTGATATGTTTTTAAATAATAACAATAATGATATGTTTTTTATATAATAACTATAAAGATATGTTTTTAAATAATAATAATATGTTTTTAAATAATAACAATAATGATATGTTTTTAAATAATAACAATAATGATATGTTTTTAAATAATAATAATAATGATATGTTTTTAAATAATAACAATAATGATATGTTTTTAAATAATAATACTATCTTTTTAAATAATAACAATAATGATATGTTTTTAAATTATTAATAATAATGATATGTTTTTAAATAATAATAATAATAATAACAATAATATGTTTTTAAATAATAATAATAATAATAATGATATGTTTTTAAATAAGAATAATGATGATATGTTTTTAAATAATAATAACAATGATATGTTTCAAATAATTACAATAATGATATGTTTTTAAATAATAATAATAATGATATGTTTTTAAATAATAATAATGATATATTTTAAATAATAATAATAATAATGATATGTTTTAAATAATAATAATAATAATGATATGTTTCAAATAATTACAATAATGATATGTTTTTAAATAATAATAATAATGATATGTTTTTAAATAATAATAATGATATGTTTTTAAATAATAAAAATAATGATATGTTTTTAAATAATAATAATAATAATAATGATATGTTTTTTAATAATAATAATAATAATAATAATGATATGTTTTAAACAATAATAATAATGATATGTTTTTAAATAATAATAATAATAATAATAATAATAATAATAATAATAATAATAATAATAATATGTTTTAAATAATACTACTAATAATAATAATGGAATGTTTCAAATAATTACAATAATACTATGTTTTTAAATAATAATAATATTGATATGTTTTTAATAATAATAATAATAATGATATGTTTCAAATAATTACAATAATGATATGTTTTTAAATAATAAGAATGATATGTTTAAATAATAATAAGAATGAAATGTTTCAAATAATAACAATTATGATATGTTTTTAAATAATAATAATGATATGTTTTAAAATAATAATAATAATAATATGTTTTAAAATAATAATAATAATAATAATGATATGTTTTTAAATAACAATAATAATGATATGTTTTAAATAATAATAACAGTGATATGTTTAAAATGATTACAATAATGATATGTTTTTAAATAGTAACAATAATGATATGTTTTTAAATAATAACAATAATGATATGATTTTAAATAACAATAATAATAATATGTTTTTAAATAATAATAATAATAATAATGATATGTTTTTAAATAATAATAATAATAATAATGATTGTTTTTAAATAATAATAATAATAATAATAATAATAATAATAATAACACTGATATGTTTTTAAATAATAACAATAATTATATGTTTTTAAATAATAAAAATAATTATATGTTTTTAATTAATAATAATAATGATATGTTTTTAAATAATAATAATAATGATATGTTTTTAAATAATAATAATAATAATAATAATATGTTTTTAAATAATAATTATAATAATAATGATATGTTTTTTAATAATAATAATAATAATAATATGTTTTAAAAAATAATAATAATATGATTTTCAATAATAACAATAATTATATGTTTTTAAATAATAATAATAATGATATGTTTTTCAATAATAACAATAATGATATGTTTTGAATTGATAACAATAATGATACGTTTTTTATTAATAACAATAATGTCATGTTTTTAAATAATAATAATAATAATAATAATAATAATAATAATATGTTTTTAAATAATAATTAAAATGTGTTTTTAAATAATAATGATATGTTTTTAAATAATAACAATAATGATATGTGTTTAAATAATAATAATAATAATAATAATAATAATAATAAAAATGATATGTTTTTAAATAATTACAATAATATGTTTTAAATAATAATAACAATAATTATATCTTTTTAAATAATAACAATAATGATATGTTTCTAATAAATAACAATAATGAAATGTTTTTAAATAATAACAATAATGATATGTTTTTAAATAATAATTATAATGATATGTTTTTAAATAATAATAATGATGATATGTTTTTCAATAATAATAATGATGATATCTTTTTAAATAATAATAATAATAATAATGATATGTTTTTAATTAATAACAATAATGATATGTTTTTAATTAATAACAATAATGATATGTTTTTAATTAATAATAATAATGATATTTTTTAATTAATAACAATAGTTATATGTTTTTAATTAATAACAATAACTATATGTTTTTAAATAATTATAATAATGATATGTTTTTAAATAATAATAATAAAAATACTTTTTAAATAATATAAATAATGATATGTTTTTAAATAATAACAATAATGATATGTTTTAAATGATAGCAATAATGATATGTTTTAAATAATAATAATAATAATGATATATATTTAAATAATAATAATAATAATAATGATATGTTTTTAAATAACAACGATAATGATATGTTTTTAAATAATAACAATAATGATATGTTTTTAATTAATAACAATAATGATATGTTTTTACATGATAATAATGATATGTTTTTAAATAATAGTAATAATAATAATAATAATAATAATATATTTTTAAATAATGATAATAATAATAATAATGATAAATTTTAATAATAATAATAATAATGATATGTTTTTAAATAATAATAACGATATGTTTTTTTAATTTAATTAATAACAGTAATGATATGTTTTTAATTAATAATAATAATAATGTGTTTTTAAATAATAACAATAATTATATGTTTTTAAATAATCACAATATTGATATGTTTTTAAATAATAACAATAATGATATGTGTTTAAATAATAATAATTATTATATGGTTTTTACATAATAACAATAATGATATGTTTTTAAATAATAACAATAATGATATGCTTTTAAATAATAATAATAATAATAATAATAGTGATGATATGTTTGTAAATAATAATAATAATAATATGTTTTTAAATAATAATAATAATAATAATAATAATAATAATAATAATAATAATAATAATATGTTTTTAAATAATAACAATAATGATATGTTCTTAAATAATAACAATATTGATATCTTTTTAAATGATAATAATAATAATAATGATATATTTTAAAATAATAACAATAATGATATCTTTTTAAATAATAAGAGAATTATATGTTTTTAAATAATCATAATAAAAATAATAATCATATGTTTTTAAATAATAACAATAATTATATGTTTTTGAATAATAACAATAATGATATGTTTGTAAATAATAACAAAAATTATATGTTTTTAAATAATAATAATAATAATGATATGTTTTTAATAATAACAATAATGATATGTTTTTAAATAATAACAATAATTATATGTTTTTAAATAATAAACATAATGATATGTTTTTAAATAATAATAATAATGATATGTTTTTCAATAATAATAATAATGATATGTTTTTCAATAATAATAATGATATGTTTTTAGTAATAAAAATAATGATATGTTTTTAAATAATAATAATAATAATAATAATAATAATAATAATAATAATAATAATAACAATAATGATATGTTTTTAAACAATAACAATAAGTATATTTTTTTAAATAATAATAATAATAATTATAATAATAATAATAATAATAATAATAATAATAATAATAATAATAATAATAATGATATGTTTTTCAATAATGACAATAATGGTATGTTTTTAATTAATAACAATAATGATATGTATTTAAATAATAATAATAATGATATGTTTTTAAATAATAACAATAATTATATGTTTTTAAATAATAATAATAATAATAATAATAATAATATGTATTTTCAATAATGACAATAATGGTATGTTTTTAATTAATAACAATAATGATATGTTTTTAAATAATAATAATAATAATAATAATAATAATAATACGTTTTTAAATAATAATAATAATAATAATAATAATAATAATTTGTTTTTAAATAATAATAATAATAATAATAATAATAATAATAATAATAATGATATGTTTTTAAATAATAATAATAATAATAATAATAATAATAATAATAATGATATGTTTTTAAATAATAACAATAATGATATGTTTTTAAATAATAACAATAATTATATGTTTTTAATAATAACAATAATGATATGTTTTTAAATAATAATAATAATAATGATATGTTTTTAAATAATAATAATAATAATAATGATATGTTTTTAAATAATAATAATAATAATTATAATGATATGTTTTTAAATAATAACAATAAGCATAAAATAAATTACAATCGTTTAAAATGTCGTTTTACAAACCGGCAAAATCTTTTGCGCCGACATGATATTACATTCCATTCTGCTTTCAGTTCCTCCAAAAATCGAACAATCTGAAGAGCTTGATGAAAAAGAAATCATCGTAGACAGAACTGCCAGATTCTACTGCCAAGCATCAGGAATTCCAACACCAAAAATTTCCTGGTATTTCTACGATAAAGTTATTTCGACAAACACTTCAGATTACTCTATTCTAAACAATGGAAGAATTCTCGAAATAAAATCTGTCGCCGTTTCCAACACTGGTCGCTACATATGTGTAGCGAAGAATGCAGCCGGTGACAAAGAAAAATCTATGCAGCTGGAAGTATTAGGTAAGTATATCTATTGTTACACATTATACACTAGGTATGGAGACCCGGCGTTGCCATACTGTGTATTTGCTTGCAATTCTTACATTTTCTTTTTTTGACACTTGTGCCGATTTAATTTTTTCGGCTTTCCAAAATCTTTTTTCTTCAATCGAAAAAAAATAACTCTGAATGGACGAAAAAATAGTTACTTCTCTTTTTTAAATAATTCCTATCCAAACAAAGCATTTTTAGAAGGGATTAAATCGGTTATATTAAATGGATACATATTCTAAGAGCCAGCTTTATGACGGTTAATAAAAAAGGTGTCAGCTAAGTTGGTCTTTCAATTAAACCGCAAACACACTTGGTTTGCAATGCAGCATTTCTTGTATTATAGTTGAAATGGATATATCATTAATTTTATAGTTTAAATGGATATATCATTAATTTTATAGTTTAAATGAATATATCATCAATTTTATAGTTTAAATGAATATATCATTAATTTTATAGTTTAAAGGGATGTATCATTAATTTTATAGTTTAAAGGGATGTATCATTAATTTTATAGTTTAAATGAATATATCGTTAATTTTATAGTTTAAATGAGTATATCATTAATTTTATAGTTTAAATGAATATATCGTTAATTTTATAGTTTAAATGAATATATCGTTAATTTTATAGTTTAAATGGATATATCGTTAATTTTATAGTTTAAATGAATATATCGTTAATTTTATAGTTTAAATGGATATATCGTTAATTTTATAGTTTAAATGGATATATCGTTAATTTTATAGTTTAAATGAATATATCGTTAATTTTATAGTTTAAATGAATATATCGTTAATTTTATAGTTTAAATGGATATATCGTTAATTTTATAGTTTAAATGGATATATCGTTAATTTTATAGTTTAAATGGATATATCGTTAATTTTATACTTTAAATGGATATATCGTTAATTTCTGCTTTGTATGGCTTTTTTTTTATTGCGTTTTCATTTCAATATTTCTTTATCTTTCAATATTTTCCTAACTTGCATTTTACCTACAAATTACGGCAGCATATTGTAAAAAATTTGGTAAAAAAAAAATCACAAAAATTATTATTATTATTATTATTATTATTATTACTATTACTATTATTACTATTATTATTATTATTATTATTATTACTATTATTATTATTATTATTATTATTATTATTATTATTATTATTATTATTATTATTATTGGCTCACAAGGAGCTTTCACACAGGTTATCAAAGATCTCTCCTTTAAAACAGCTTGTGGTGTTCCCCGGAAGCTGAGTGACAACAAGTCTCCCCAGATGTCCAGTACTCTCCACTTCTTTCGATAGTATTTGCAAATAAATTTGCATTATCGCAACAGCTGCTTGCCATTGATTTCTCGTTGGCAACGGCTGTTTGTAATTCACTGGAATTTGAGTGGCAATAAACCTCCTTAAGGTCCCAGTTCTCTTCGTACTTATCTAGCGGAGATCTGGCCAATACTCTCTCGTTAGTCTTTCCTTCCTTCTTGACTTTACTTGGCTGTTTGTTCTCACTTTTTTTTGAGGGGGGGGGTTCAGTTATGTGGTAATGGGGTGATGTGGGGTTAGAGAATATAGATATGCGGCTTAAATGTTCTTGGTTTATTATTATTATTATTATTATTATTATTATTATTATTGCTGATAATCGGGCTGCGATCAAAGTGTAGTATGTGTTCCATTCGTAACCAGAGTAGAAGTTATTCTAGGTAGGGATTTTTTTTTGTCTCAATCCAGCATGCCCTCTTTTGTAAAACTGGATTTCAAGAACCTGTCATCTTTGGAACACATTTGCACAGGACTACTTCTATGCAGACTACAACATGGTTGCCTTCAAGTCAAGTAGTTACTTGTACAGCTGTCCTTTTAAGTAATCAAATTTTCGGTACTTATCCAGTATACAGTCCGTGCTGAAATGCTAACGTTATCATATAGAAACATCATCGTCATCGTCATCGCCATCATCATCATCGTCATTATCATCGTCATCATCGTCATCGTCGTCATCATCATCATTATCATCGTGATCATCGTGATCATCATCATCATCATTATCATCGTCATTATCATCGTTACATGGAAAAAGGGCTGTCTCTTTCCATGTAAATAAGAACATAAGATAAGTGAAAATAAGATTAGGATAAACCGAGACTCGAACCTTGTAAGCAAAGTTCAGAAACAGAATGTTTAAAATCGAAATGTTAAAAAGGCCTATTGTTAAATTCTATTAATAAATAGTTAGATGTTTTTTATATCGTAAAAATTTATTGTTCATTCCTTTACAAAACTAAATATTAAAAATGCCAGCTAAAAAGAATGAACAATACAAATTAAAAATACATTGTTAAAAAAGGTTAAAAAATAGGTTAGTTGAAATTCTTTGTTATCAAAAGTGTGTTTTGAAAAACGTGTGCTTAGCCACGTGAATTGGTCACGGTGGGAAACACACTTCTGACGTCATAGCAAAAGGGAGATTCTTAATATAGGAGTTAGAGTTAGTCGGATCAAAGTAGTTGAGGCAGAACAGTTGAGTCTGCTTGTCAGTCAGAAAGAGAGAGTTAGAGTCAGAGTCTTTTGGAAGCGAAGGAAAGAACATTAAACTATGTAGATCCTAAATGTGAATTCATGACGTCATCATTATTCGACCGGTCCAACCCTCATCGATATTTTATAACTGTTTGTCATGTTTCGTCATTCCACAAATTAAAAAATAATGCGTTAAACATCTTATTATGAACATTGCGTAACTCTCCCAAGAATATGTATCTCCCATCCTCTCTAATGTTACAAGAAATATAAGAAGTGTGCATCTATCACCCTGTCACCCTAAGTATATATATGAAACCCCAAGCATCTCAGAACAGAACATGTATATATGTCTACTCTCTCCCTCATCACTATCGTCTATATTACATAAGTCCCGTTATATATGTGGCCCAATATTAATCCCCCATCATATCTCTTAATATGCACCCCTATGTATCATCATCATCATCATCGTCGTCATCATAATCATCGTCATTTTCGTCATCATTATCGTCATCATCGTCATTATCATCATCGTCATCGTCATCATCATCATCATCATCATCATCATCATCATCATCATCATTAGGGCTGTGACAACAGCATATTCTTTTCATTGTTTTGACTCTTGTGTATATATCCGCTAATATCTTATATGTTTTTATAGAGACTGATGTGGTTCTCGGTTGATTGGCTGTGCCTTGCTGTGTCGGATATATACTTGAGAGTCAAAAGAATGAAAAAAAATATTCTGTTGTCACAGTCCTAATCATCATCATCATCATCATCATCATCATCATCATCATCATCACCATCGCCATCATCATCATCATCATCATAGTCGGCGTCGTCATAATCATCAGTTTAACATCTCTTTTACATGCTGGCATGTGTTAGGCAGCATTTAGAAATTTATTTTCAAACCAACCTATCTCTGACTAGGTCTTTATTTCCTCCTCGTTTCTCTCAAGTCCATCCTTACATCTTTCCCCTGTTTTCCTTGTTCTACCCCTGCTAATTGACCTTGCTACCTCAACTGTTCTACATATACTTACCCAAGAACTCTTATTCATTCTTTCAACTTGGCCAAACGTGTACACACATCTTTTTTCCTGCCCAGATTTAATCTTCCTCTGAGGTCAGCAGATCTAAACCTGTCTTTAAGACTCATATTACACACCCATCATATCATTCTCATATGTTTTTTTTTTTTTAGTTCCTGCAAGAATCTTGAATGAGAAGAAATCCGAAGAGACAAGGGCAATCGTAAATCAAACGGCGCTTCTGCAATGCGAGGTCCTTGGTATCCCTAAAGTGACCATTGAATGGTACAAAGATGGCCGACCGTTAATTTTCAACTCACGGGATATTGAAAGCCTCTCCCAAGGAAGGCAGCTACGTTTCAACAAGGCACAGGTGGCGCACAGTGGGATCTACACCTGCATCGCAACAAATAAAGTTGGATCGGACAAGATTGAACATAAGCTAAATATCATTGGTAAGTAGTTTTGAAAGCGAATATATTTTAATGTGATGTTTATTGATTTTGACCACTTGCTGACAAGAATGACGCTGGAAAATATCAAATATTATTTACGTTACATAAGATACAACAATGAATGCTTTTAAAGGGTATATTAGAATATATATTTTATCAACATTGCGGTGATATGACAGAGGTTGGAGCTTGGTAGACAGTGTGGACCTATTAATTTAGAGTTTTTTTTTGTTGTTTTTTTGCATCGCGTCAAATTAGCAATTGATGCACCAGCCCAGATGTGGCAACAATACATCATGTATCAGCGAATGTTGGCTTTAAAAAGTTAAAAATATTCAAGGCATCTTACAGTAGAACGCAACACCCTACTATTGATAACATCGCATTTGAGAAGGGCAACAACGTATTAAAATGTCTGGCGTAAACGACGCGCTTTTCCTATGAACTCGTTGATTTTAAAATCAGATTTTTAATCGACTTTTTATATACTTTTAACCTGCCATCATTTGTTCTAAATCAATGAATATTTATCATTTTATTAAAAACACCAGCAATAGAAAATTAAGTTTTGAACGAAAGAAAACAAAGCAATTAAAAGAAACGGTTTTGGCATCGAAAAATAGACACAATATTTTTTCGATTCCGATACCATTACGCGCTACGCCAGACATTTGCTAACAATTGAATATGAACTCGTTGGTTTTAAAACTCAGATTTTTAATCGACTTTTTACATACTTTTAACCCTCATCACTCGATACAATTTATTTTAATTTTCACTTTTCTATTTTCCATTTTCGCTCCTATTCACTTTCACCTCATCAACTTCATGAATTCCACCTGAAGATGATTCGCGGGTGAATCGAAAGCGTGTGTGATTACTAGGGCTATGACAACAGCATATTTGTTCATTGTTTTGACTCTCGAGTGTGTATCCGTTGAAATCTTATATGCTTTTATATAGAGTGATGTGGTTCTCGGTTGATTAACTGTGTCTAACTGTGTCGGATATATACTCGAGAGTCAAAACAACGAAAAGAATATGCTGTTGTCATAGCCCTAGTGATAACTAATGAAATTTCATTAATATTTTCGATTTTGATATAAAAAAGATTATATGGAAAATCGGAAAAAAATAAATAAAAAAGAACCATAAAGCAAAGTATATTTGTTGTATGTCTGCTTGAACACACACACGCGCGCGCGATGTGTTTATATGTAATTTAATTCTTGGGGTAGTGATTACATATGAATGAATAACAAAGTTATGTTAGAAAGTTCAATGGTGCAATTCTAGTGCTATAATTATTCTTTTCCAGATACCACATTAATAATTAGGTACGTGCAAAATGAATGCCGATGCTCAAAATGTATAAACATTTTGACCCCTTCCTTTACTTAAAAACATCACCAAATATCAGGAAATTAACCAATTTTAATGAAATTTTCAGTATTTATCAAATAATGATTGAGGAATATAATGAACCCATTATTTTTATTTGAATCTTACTGGAAATGCATTATTTTGTTTAAACAAAAATACCTTTACTAAAGTTATAGTCTTAAGTAGTAAAAAAAAAATTAATGAATTTATTTTTGTCTGAAAATAAAGCATCGTAAATTGTAACAATAATAAAAAAAAATAATAATTTTACAGGAGCCTTACGATAAAAGTCCCTAAAGTTCGTAATAATGATATCGATATAACTTGAAAAAAATTAATTTCTCAAACTACCGATATTATCACTGAATTAAGCATTGTTTATTTAATATTTTCACACACAAAACAAAGTATAATTACAAAAAATATTTCTACTTTATTTAGATTACATTTTAAGCTTAATTTTTATATGTAAGATTCTAATATTTTCCTTGCCTGAATGAATGTATACTCTTCAGCGTAACATAATTTTTATATGATCTTGAAAAATAAAAAAAAAATTGAAAATTTAAAAGCAGGAAAATAGAAAAATAATTAAATTAAAAAAATGGTAAAAATTATACAAATATTCATGATAAGAATGTATGGATGCACGGCTGGGGAAGAAAAAAAGAAAATCAGTCTAATTTGCACTCGCTACCCATACTCCAACTACCTAACGTCATTTTCAGAAAGCCTTTTGATTTTCTGACATTTTGGGCTTCCGTAGAATCCATACTTAAACAACTTTGTTTTGTTTTGTTTGAGCGAAGTAAGAATCTCTCGCTTAATGGGGGGATAATTAAGCTATTTTTTTGTACAAACAAGGTGTTCTTTTAATTCAATATCTTAGGACGTTACTAATTTGAAATAGACACAGAAAACTAATATTTATCTTTTAAGGGATTGTTTCGATGAATTTACTTACATTAAAAATTTAGCTGAATTTGATAGCGTCCTAATGTCGTCGTGAAAACATTTTTCATTATAACCTTTTTTTTACATGTGTACAAATATTTTTTTTTCTTTTGGAAATTAAGTTTAGTCCTTAATCTTTCAAATACAATCAAAAAATAATCGGAAACCTACAAAAGAATTTGATAAACCGACTTTCAAAACTATGCCCCCTCCCATCATTTTTCCGCTGTTATTGTCCGTACCTATTAATAAGTACAACGTATTTTTGGAAAATTTTTCTTTTATTAGTCGCAACATTGCGTAAAAGAAAACCACATGTGATAGTTTTTATATTCCACCAAATATTTATTCAAACTTTCATTATTACTAATTTTCGATTTTCTTTCTGGCATTTCTTCATAGCACCTTCCAATATTGATCCGTCACATACCGATTTGAAACCCAAAGTTCGGGTCAACGAAACTGTCTTGATTCACTGTCCAGCCACTGGAGTTCCATTTCCAACTATCGTATGGCTAAAGGAAGGGCGACTCCTTAACGAAAAACCTAATCATGTTGAGTACCAGAAGAATGGGATGCAACTAATGTTAGAAAATGTTCAAATCAGTGATGCTGGCCTTTATACGTGCAACGCCATCAATGAAGCAGGAGAGTCAGAACTTCATTTCAAACTCCAAGTCCAAGGTAAAAACAAAATGTTGACAAAATAATTATTTGAAATAACTTTTTTCGTCGAATGTATTTGATTTATTTAATTACTAGCAAGGCTACTCGGTGTTGCTTGGCATAAAAGTGTAACATATTTCTACGAAAAATTCTCTCTTCCCCCCCCCTCTCTCTCTCTCTCTCTCTCTCTCTCTCTCTCTCTCTTTCTACAACTACTGAGTCGGCATAAGGTAATTAACTCCTTGATAAAAAAGTCAGTTACTTTCTTTTAGTTAGTACATATTAGCACGAAAAATCGAGCACTACCCCTGACGAAATCTAACCCTAGCCCTATTCCCCCGACGAAATCTAACCCTAGCCCTATTCCCCCGACGAAATCTAACCCTAACCCTATTCCCCCGACGAAATCTAACCCTAGCCCTATTCCCCCGACGAAATCTAACCCTAGCCCTATTCCCCCGACGAAATCTAACCCTAGCCCTATTCCCCCGACGAAATCTAACCCTAACCCTATTCCCCTGACGAAATCTAACCCTAGCCCTATTCCCCTGACGAAATCTAACCCTAGCCCTATTCCCCTGACGAAATCTAACCCTAGCCCTATTCCCCTGACGAAATCTAACCCTAGCCCTATTCCCCTGACGAAATCTAATCCTAACCCTAACTCTCCTGTAACGTTGTTGTTCGCTGTAACTGACTGCCACATCAGCTGGCCTTCAATACACGGTATCATACACAGTCGGCTCTCAATACACAGCACCGGATACAGCAGGATCTCAATACATGGCACCAGACACAGCTAGCTCTCAATACACGGCACCAGATAAACATGCCATAAATCTCTTTGAACCTCGTGGTGGCTGGCTCACTTCTGAAGGGGTAGCAGTGCTTTTCAAGCGTAACTTTCCAATCACCAAAAATCTTTTCCTTTTTCTTCTCTTCCCTTTTCTTTCCTATCCTTATATATGCATTCCATTTTGTGACTTCACGCCCACGTCATGGCTTAAAAAATACTGACTCGACACGTCAGTCGTCATTCAATGGCAGAACCAGACTACATTATGCTCCCATCCCAACGAAATTTGTGCTTAGAGTCAAAGAATGAATACTGTTTTGTTTTTGTTTTTTGTTAGGTTTTTTTTTTTTTCTAAATCTCATATATTTTTAATTCGTGGTAAAAAAATACCAAAAAATTGTGTTTGTTGTTTTTTACTTTCATCCGGACATACAAATATAGACACAGATACTCTTTCTATTATAGATAAAAGTACATTCAATATTTTATATTTTAATCGAGTTGATCGTCCAATGACTGAAAGATCAAACGGAAAGGAAGGGAGAGAAAAAGAAGACAGAGATTTATTTTAAGATCATTTTCATTAAGGATAGTGTATGCGCAGACGACATGCGTACAAATGTGTTTATGCATTTTGATTTTGTACGTCGATATGTAAACACTGATCGCTATAGTTTCTGTTCAAACTTTTGTTTAGATTTCCAAGCAGTACCTAGGAATAAAAATAAAACAAGATGTTCCAAGAGTTTTGGCCACATTTTGACATTGAATATCTTGAGAACAATTTAGGATATAAAAACGCATCTGGTATATTCGGAAATATTGCAGTCGTCTTTTTAAGACACGCCAAACAGTTGTTGTAGGACGATGAAGTTTCCTACTGGCTTGTTCTGATCGATTTATGGGAGCTCTGCTGGAAGGCATTTCAAACTTGTTCAACCACATCTTCTGATGTTGAGGTGCGTATAGTTCTCTTAGCTGGGCATAAACACCCATTCCACTATGGACTTCTTTTCTGGTGGCTGTTTTCTGATTTTTTTTTTTTTTTTTTTTTTTTGCGAAATGCACGTTGTACAAGTGTCTATGATTCAGTTTTTGCAAATTTAAACACACAAAACGCTTTTTTCTGGCTGATTGAACGCCATTACTGGATCTGAAAAGAAATAAAAAAAATCAATAGCCTTAAAACAAAAAAACTTAATGTATTTAACTTTAAAATGGCACCACTTTCATCTTACTACCATTCATAGTTAAGCAGATATGAGGGCTTGAAGAGTGTCCAAGACTTTTGGAACACCCTGTATTATATTGTGTTAACTCATTTTAAAAATCTGTTTTATTTCATCGAAACTTCCACTGAGAATCCGAGCAACAACAACCACATCTGTTGATCATATTCACACTCCTCTTCGAAAGCAAGTTATACTGTGAAGTAATATTCAACTAATATATTTTTGTTTCTTTCTTATCTTATAGTTCCACCAGAATTTTCCGAAGATGGTGTGAATTCCGAGCCAAAAGCTATCGTCGATAACAGCCAAATGCTCTCTTGTCTCGTCAATGGAATTCCTGAACCAACCCTCAAATGGCTTCGTAATGGACAACCGCTAAATCTGGATTATTACGATCACATTGAGATCCACGATGAAGGCAAAAATTTATTTATTAAATCCGTCAAGATATCTGACACAGCAATTTATACGTGCGTAGCCACAAATGTTGCAGGAAAGAAAAATCGAGATTATGAACTAACTGTTTGGGGTAAGTGTACCTTATATTTTGTATTTCATTTTGTTGCAATATAAAAATTGCTATGATATAAAGGTAATTATTTACTTTCCACCATGGCAAGATGTGTCAGGTGGAGAGTATCATGTTGGCGCCCCTAAAGTACTCTGATCTAGCAAAAATTGCTTGGACAACTCCGTTGGCATTCTCCAATAGTGGCTTATGGAGTAAGTAATGAATTTACTCCACCCAAAAGCAATGTGGTTGCAGTTTGATGTAATTTGCATATCAATGAATAAATTTGCATATCAATGAATTTGCATATCAATAAATTTGCATATCAATGAGGGAATGAGGGAATATAAGGCCGGAAGTCAAGATGACAGGGGTCAAGGTCAAGATCTGGAGAACCGAACTGAACAGGACGGATTTTACAATATCGTTCGAATGCTGACAAGAATCCAATTTGTTTTTTTTTAATTATAGGGGTAAGGCCTGGAAGGATGAACTTTCTAGGTATTACCCAGATGGTATACCTTAATCCAACACGTAATGGGGCAGTTACCTGGAATCACCTGTAAGGCTAATTGTTGGAAACATATCCTCAACCGGTATTTCTATCTAAATCTCTAAATAATCGAAGCAATAAACAATCCTCACACATTAAAAATAATAGAACAGTAGATATTTACATGCTTCCTACCAAAACATGATGTTGGCGTTCCCCGATAAGCATACTTCAGGCAATAAACAATGAACTTACTCCACCACGAAACCCGGGTAGCATGGCCTTGAAAGCTAGACCTCCTAGGCACTACTCAGGTGGTTACTTCAATCCGACAGGTACTAGGACAGTTTCTGGCCATACACCTGTCGGACTGATTGTCTAGAGCAAATTCTCAACTGGTATTTCTATCTAGGCCTCCAAGCAATTGAAGCAGTGAAGAGACCCACCCTACAACATCAAAAATAATAGAAGGGTAAATAGTTACTTGCTGCCCACCTCAGCAAGATATGACACAAGGTCGAGAAAGTGGGGATGTCAAGCAAGCTCCTCTAAAGGAGGCACACTCTTGCCTAGCAAAATTGCCTGGGCATCCCCGTCGGCATTCCCTAGTGAGGACACCTCAGGCAGCAAGCAATAAATTTACTCAACCCGAAAATCAGGTGGCAAGACCTGAGAAGGTGGGTCTCCCAGTTGGTGTACCTCAGTCCAGCAGGTACTGAGCCAGTAGCTGTCGGGCTGATTGTCAAGAATGGCTTCTTGACTGCTACTTTCTACCCAGTCTCCAAGCAACCGTACACGGAGACTCATCTTTCAACATAAAAAATAACGGAAGGGTAGACATATTAATGCTGCTCACCACTGCAATATGTGACACAAGGTTTGGAAAGTGGGGATATCAAGCAAGCTCCCCTAAAGTCTTTGGTTTTGGTTAAACGGTTATAAGGAATTGTTTAAAAGATTTTGTGAATAGAAATGTGGGTTAGATAAAATGAAAACAACGAACGGTAATAGTGAAGATGTTGCATCTTCTTCAACAAGGGATCGCTGATGTTCCCATCCGTGAGCGATCAGATCGTACATGTTTGTTCTCGCTTCTGATCAGGAACCAAATCATCGATACATATTAATGTTGGGACGATTAATGGGAATTGGAATCGGGAATCAAAAAAATCAGAACTGTTAGAATTGGTATCGGTATTGGAAGTGTGGGTCTATTTTCCTATGCTTAAAACTTTTATTTTTATTGTTTATCTTTCTTTTTGTTTCAAACTTAATTTTCCATCATTCGTGCTAATGATAAAATGATGAAATAGTTATTTTAAACGAATAGATCAGAGCCATAAGTATATATATATATATATATATATATATATATATATTTGTGAAAATATATGCACATATTTCATGGGGTTTACTGTAATACGATCCCTCACCCTCAAAAACAACTTTATATTTAGAAATCTAAAAAGAATCAGAATCGGTAATTGTATCGAAATCAGAAAAATATTGGAATCGTCTCATCACTAAGTCTCTGCATCGTTGCTTCTTTCATCATCGTCACATTTCATGTGACGACGATAAAAGAAGCATCTAGGCTTGTCAATTGTCCTGTCCTAACTTGGGCGAAA
This sequence comes from Euprymna scolopes, assembly GCF_053919585.1. Taxonomy (NCBI): domain Eukaryota; kingdom Metazoa; phylum Mollusca; class Cephalopoda; order Sepiida; family Sepiolidae; genus Euprymna; species Euprymna scolopes. The sequence goes on from NC_136507.1 coordinate 105,770,448, forward strand.
TAAACTATTCATGCACGAAAACACAAGAGACTTTGCTGCATTTTCATGGTTTTATTTAGAGAGAGAATTTACTATGGAGGGAGAGACTACCTAACAAAAATGAATTCCTTCTTAACTTATTTTTCTCACTTGGAAATTGAGACACAGACGGGCAGAGGCATTGATAACATTCAACTTAGATCTTTATATTATTGTATCATCTCATGCATATCACTTCCTGAAAGAAACTAACTAGAACCCTCTGTTTATCTCACCCCAAAATGCGACGTTATCCATATCGTGATCGTTCAACTATATGTTTCGTTTGGAGAGTTTGACTTTTGCCTTTTGCTTCAATCACACCATCTGTGTCTGGTTAGATTCCCATTTGCCATCAGGTTATGTTGACATGTACTAAAGATCACCCTTATCAAAATTCACACGCGCTAACTTAATCGCTACCTACTAGTGTAGGGCCATAAATATATAACAGAATTAATGAGATGTCCTTTTGCAAAGTAATATGCAAATTAGTTAACAATATGACGTCAATCATATACACATGATCAGTACATTAAAAAGTTATGTGAAAATGAATTTGACATTTTACTCTCACTATCAGTGTAATAAATGGGCAAAATTTTAGGCATACACATTTTAAAATTATTCAGTTATAACCAACCTAACTTTGGTTTACAAAAAAAAAAAACATTGAGATAACTATAAAATATGTGGTAATCGTTAAAGATTGCAGCTAGGTCAAAATGCTAGCAAAAATTTTGTATAAGCATTTAAAATAATTTTATGTTGTTTTTTTTTGTTGTTAAATGGGTAATCATTTTGAGTTGAAATCCATTTAGTATTACGCATGTAAACTTGAGTAAAACACGTTTGAAATGTGTTAACATTACGGTAAATAAGTGAAATCAAAACAAGATGGCGACCGAATTTGAATTGACATCGTGTAATTGATCTAATTCACATAATTTTGACACATTTCAAGGATATTTTCTCAATTTAACATGCATAATACTAAACGGATTTTAAAATAAATATATAATAATTCCTTATTTATTAATATTTAACAAAGACAACAACATAAAACCGTTTTTAATCCCTTTGCAGAATTTTTATCGGGCCACAATTTTTAACAATCACCACATACGTACTCTAATTTCAATTAGGGATGCTGATTTTAGATACAATATCCATTTTCACTCCTCATCTCTCATCTTTTCTTCAATCAAGTTTTGTTTTGTTTTTGTTAAGAACAAGTTGTTTTCATTTTCATTGCCTGTCCCTTCTTTTTATCCTCATCCAAATTATTCATTTTTGTTTGCATTTCAGTTCCTCCGAAGATTGATCGTCGCGACATCTCTCGGAAATACAAGATTATTAAGGGACATTCCATTTTGTTGAGCTGTCCGGTGACTGGGATCCCACCACCGGAAATTAGTTGGTTGAAAGGTCATAAGGAATTGATTCCCGACTCTGATCCGCGCATGGAAATTGTGTCCAACGGAATGCAACTTAGGATCCATAATTCAACAGAGTCCGACACGGATCAATATTCATGCATTGTCCAAAATCCAGCCGGAAAAGATTCGGAAAAGTATGATCTTATTGTCCTTGGTAAGTTGTAGTTTTATTTATTTATTTGATTTATTATTTATTTATTTTTTAGTTTATTTTTTTATTTATTCATTTATTTGCTTTGTTATCTTTACACCTAAATAAGATATCGAAGGAATACACATATAAGCATATATATGCACGAATATGCACATGTGTGTGTGTGTGTGTGTGTGTGTGTGTGTGTGTTTGTGTGTGTGTGTGTGTGTGTGTGTGTGTGTGTGTGTGTGTGTGTGTGTGTGTGTGTGTGTGTGTGAATAATAACTATTTAGCCATATTATATATTAATATATGTACCCGCCTTTGCCTGGTATTAAACCTAATGTTAAATTCCTTAAAAAAAAAAAAACATATGAAGTAAAAGCGGAAAGAAATTAAGACATGGGCACGCAAGTATCATGTGTTTTTTTAATCAGTTCACTTCTTGTAAATAAAAAAATATTCGAGCTGAGACCGAAATCAAAATATAAAGACAGTGAGTCAAGTAGGCTAACCATTAGACCAGCTTGCCACGAACTTTAAAAAAGTGTTTTCAAACCTCGTGAAAATGTTGACAAACATAAAAATCTGATGACCCCCAAGTACCAATTTTTCAATTTTGACCCCATAGCAGCTCTTTTTTCCGGATGAAAATCGATTAAAAAGTTTTCCACGTGGTCTGAACACCCTATATACCAAATTTCATGTCTGAAGATCAAAAATTCGTTAAGTATATAGATTAAGAAGTGTCCTAACACACACACACACACACACACACACATTCTCATTTTTATAGATATACTAGTAGACCGCCTGGCGTTGCCCGGTCGTAAAAAACGCATAAATATCATATTTTAATTCATATAGAAACTGAGACATGTGCATGTTAGTATTATGTTTGTTTTTTTTCTAAACAGTTAATTTCCTGTAAGTAACAAAAAAAAATACTCGAGCTGAAACCGAAACCAAAACCTAAAAACAGTGCGCCAATTATGATAACCATTAGCTCATCTTGACACGATCTTTAAAAAGTGTTTTTAAACCTATTTATTCATAGCATAAGGAATCTGTCATGTGAACCATTCACGCATGCCCATTTGTGAAATAGTTGACAAACAAATAAAAATCCGATGACCCCCAACATAACAATTTTTCAAATTTGACCCCTTAGCAGTCCGTTTTTCTGGATGAAAATTGATTAAAAGGTTTTTCACATGTCTGACTACCCTATATACCAAATGTACCAAAGCACTTTTATAAATATATAGATAGATAAATGTAATTAGTTATGTCACGTACAATGGTTCAATCATGCTCTAAAAGAAACATTCATTTTTGAACGCCCTCCTATTTTATACAAGAATCTACAATCGATTTTATATGTTGGGCCTTTCTGCTTGTGCAGTGATAAAACTTCTCAAATGCACTTGTGATGTTAGGTTGTATAAAGGTGTTAACTTTGGTTCAAATCAGACTTTCTTCTTTAATCGAATTTTTTCTTATTTTTGATACTTATCGAACAGATTGCGATATATAACCTATGTAAGAACACTCCCAGACACATCAAGTACATTTGTGTGAAATTTTTAAAAATCGGTCCAGTCTTTTCTGAGTCTATAGAGAACGAACAAAAACACGCAGACACACAAAGATTCTTTTATATAATAGTAGATATATATAATACAATAAATTAATTGTAAATTTTGATTTACAGTTTTAATCTCTTTTCTCTTATAACCAGCTCTGCTCTCTATTGTGTTTGTATTGAGCTTTTTTATTTCCCACTTTACTTAACTCATTTAACATTTATTTTCATGAATTCGTTTATTTGCAGTTCCACCCACAATCGATGAATCTAACATCGTTTATGATCCTAAAGTTGTCCAGAATCGAACTTTGATTCTAGAATGTCCAGTTTCCGGGGTACCTGAACCACAAATTAAATGGCTGTTTGAGTCGATTCCCTTTGAAAATTTACCGTATGGTGTAGAATTGAAAGACAATTCCAAGATTCTCAGAATCAAGTCAGCAATGGTTGAACATGGAGGCAAATATACATGCATTGCAAAAAATGAAGCAGGAGAACTTCAAAGAAATTTCAATTTGGAAATATATGGTATAACCATCTTTATAATATTCTGTTTGTTCATTTCTTTATTAAGTCACGCTTTGAAAAAAGGCACAATACAATTCTGAATTTTTGGAATGAAATATGAATGTTTGTTTTGATTGTTTGGACAAGTATTATCATCTTGGGTATGGCAACAACCTCCTAGGCCGTCCAAGCATTGAATTTAACCACATTTGGAATCCATTAATTACAAATTTATAGGAGATGGCGAGGTTTCTTTCTTTTGTTTTTTAATCCTTTCACAAAATACACCCAAGCCAAGGGAGATAATTCCCCCAAAAACCCTTTTCGTTAGAGTCGCCTTCCTTGCACTGTGTTTTCTAGAAAAAAACGAAAACACATGTCTATCCACGGTTTCGTAAAACAATTTTTTCACTAATATTTACAATTAGCAAAAGATTCAGCAAAAAAATTGAATCATAGGAAAGTCTTAAAAATTATCCTAGTGACCCCCTGAAAATTGACCTTTTTTATGATTTACGGACACATCCTCAAACCCAAGGTCCGATTTCTTGCAATACACAACTAACCCCTTCTTCCTTTGTTGAAAAAAAAAATGGATGAAAGTCGGAGGTTTCATCAACCAAAACGTTGTGCCAGTAACACCTAAGATGAGAATAATTGTCTGAACAATCAAAACAATTTTTGAATGCCAAACTACTTTTAAAAAGCCAAATATGTGAAATTTGGCTTTTTATAGACCAATCCGACAACCCTAAACAAGAATATGAGAGTGAACTCCCTTTGATGCAGTCTCATTTTCGAATATAATTATAATAATATATGATTATTATAATAATATATGATTATTATAATAATATATGATAATTATAATAATATATGATCATTGTTGTAATAATGAGAGAAAAGAACTTGTAATTTGGATGTACAGCAGTTCTTCACTGAAGAAATAAGTCAGCAAAATGTTAAATAAAAAAGAGAACATTCAAAAGAAACAGGGAAAAGGGAGAAGAACATTGTCTGCCAAGTGCTACTGGGCTGAAGGAGTAAATTAAAGATTGTCTCTTACAATGAGATTTTATTATTTGCATTGAACTATGTAGCACAATAATTCTTTCTGAGTATTTATTAGTATTTATTAATTTATCTCATATGAGTCAGTTATATTTATAATACAATGGACACTATTTCTATAGAAATGTTAATAAATTCATATTTGCCATGTGTTATTAGTTTTTCTGTCCAAAAATAAAACTAATTTTTTTCACTATCCAGAAAAATATCGGCTTTCTCAAAACATATTTGTTGATTAAATATATTTCTAATTCTGTGGAATTTCCACTGGGCACGCTTATTTGAACTACTATTCCATCTTAATTAATTTTTCCATGAAATGAATTCAAATGAATACTATTGCTATCTATTTATGCTCAGTTCAAGTAGGAAGAATTAGTGTAGTTCGTGTGATGAGATCATCCTCCAAGGCATTACCTTTTACTTTGAAGAGTGATAGTGTAATATGTGTGTGTTTCCAATATGTGATTTATCGAATGGTTTTTAATCCAATTTGTAATTTAACAAGTTGTTTAGATTCCAGTATGTGATCTGCATATTAACCCTAAGTAACTAACCTAAAGCTTTATGTTAGAGTTAGGATTAGTGTTAGTGCTAGTGTTAGGGTTAATGTTAGGGTTAAGATATCTAATGTATGATCTATTAACGTTGGCCATTTTGTCACAGATCACCTAGTATTTACAATCGTAATCATGTATGTACCATATGCATCGTAATCGTAAAGCTGTTCACTTCCAATATATCATCTAACAAATTGTTTCTAATACATGTGAACATTTGTGAATTTAATATTCCCTTGACACTTTCGTCTTTGGAGGAAATCAGTTTAACATGCCTATGGTAAATGGCATTTTTTCGTCTTTTTAATGGCTTCTACTGCAATGTGTGATATAACGAGTTGTTTATATTTCTATAACGCTAATCTTAACTAACTGATCATTACGCTAACTAATTAACTTAAACGTTAGTGTTAGATTTAGTTACTTAGTTATGGTTGATAGGGTTCAGGTTAATTGTTTAGCGTTAGTGTTAAGATCAGTTAGGGTTTGGGTTAGAAGAATGGGTAGATCACATATTAGGAAAAAAGCAGTACAGTTTTTATATGCATGTTCGCAGTTGTATCATCAGTCGGACATTTTGTTGCTGTTGGGCTGAGATATGCAACTTTTTATTCTTAGGATGTTCAGCCTCCCAAGCTTTACCTTCTCTCTAAGTAGAAGTTAGTTTATGACTAATCGCCTGCGTTGGTGCTCTTCCAATTTGTGATCAACCGAATGACGCGATCTATCTGATCTGCTCATTAACCCTAATCCTAACCCTAACTTTTAGGTTAGGTTTACTTAAGGTTAGGCCAGAATTAATTGGTGGATTACATATTAGAGTAGAAGCCATTCAATAGATTAGGCTATTCGGTAGATCATATATTGGAGTAGCGTTGACACTCGAAATAGTTAGAGTTTTCTTAAATTACAGTAATTTTATAAAGTAATATTAATGTTAACCTCTCTTTCATAAAATAAATGCTAGCTATAAATTGTTTAAAAATAAATGAAAATTTCTTTAAAATAATTTTTTTTTAAACTGTTGCTGAAATGACGTTGCATGTTTCAAAGAAAAGATTTCAATAAAGGAAAATAGTTGTTTTGTCCTTTTTTTATCAATAATATATATTGTGGGGACATACACACCCTTATCATCACTAAGATGGACTTATCCATTTGCCGCATAAGCAGCACGTATAGACCACTCAATGAGAGCTATCCGGATGTCGTACAGAGACGACTTCCGACGGACTTACTAATCTTCCTGTATTACTAACCCTGTTCTGGATATAAATGTTCTTCGTATTCTGACCAGTCGTCGTGTTTTCCTATTTTCACCTTTGCCGACTCCACTACAATATATTATTCAGTTCCTTTCATCTCCCAATTTCTCTGCTTCATACAAAATCTCCAACTCCTGCCACCAATTAAAGCATGCCACAAAATAAAGGATGGAAAGGGAGGAACGCACTAACATTGTTAACATATTAAAATTGCGGATCATTAAATGTTCAGAAAAATGTTAAAGGATTGTAAGAATTTCTAATTTCCATTTCGTTTCAGTTCCGCCGTTAATAAGGCAACATGGTCTTGAGAAAGAATTCACGATCGTTGAAAACCAAACCATTCAAATTAATTGTCCAGTAGAAGGGGTACCGTTTCCCAGCATTCTTTGGCTCAAAGACCGGACGCCATTGTTAGATTTTCCCTACGAAGATTTAAAGGTCATCAACGAAGGACAGAGGCTGATGATTATTCAAGCCAAAGTGAAGGACTCAACGAAATATACGTGCCAAGCTACAAACATTGCAGGACAAGTAAAAGAAATATTTACTGTCAAAGTTTTTGGTAAGTTAATTCCTTATTCTTTTTTCTTTTTTTAATTTGATTATTATTATATATATATGTGTATATTTTTTTTTTACTTGGAGGTTCCCAGTTATCAAGGCCTTGAAGCAACTCTAGGATAAGGTTTAATGAGTCTCAAGTAGGTGGTGAGACAACTCTGTAATGATAAGTAATGGTGAAATTTGTGTAGGGTTTAGTTATATAAGAGGAAGGCTCAAATATATATATATATATATATATTTATATATATATATATATATATAACTACTTAATTTACTCACATAAAATTAATATACGAAAGTATAGATTTATGCATAAACTTTAAGTATTTACTTCAAAAGTGCTCAATACGTAGGTAGAGCTAGTTAGTAATTTATAAAATATATATGTCGATTAAGCTACACTGAATATTCTGCGTTTCATCCACTCTATGACTCTTTAGGCTTATGCGCGAATTCTGTGGTTGTTTATCGTTTTTATATGCTCCTCTTCTATTGAGATTTTAGTTAGCCAATCAGCTTTCTAGTATCCACCTCGCCCTTCCTATCAGCCAATGAGCATGCATTTATCGGACAAAGGCCTATACAAAATAATTTTAAAACTAACAAAAACAATAGAAAATAAACAAATAAATAAATTAAATAAACATGAATATATATAAACGATTACACATATATGTATGTATATATATATATATATATATATATATATATATATATATATGTGCATATATGTATGTACACATATATATATATTTACATATAAACTAACATTAAAAACAAAAAAACACTAACCTAGTTTTAAAAAAGATCAAGAAACTAAATAGAGCACACACAAAGGAACAGGTCAACCAGAGGCCAAATATGCCTTTGTCCGATAAATGCATGCTCATTGGCTGATAGGAAGGGCGCGGTGGATACTAGAAAGCTTATATATATATATATATATATATATATATATATATATATATATATATATATATAACAGAAAGAAAATTAAAACTGTAAGTTGAACTTTACAATAAAAAATTATTGTTCGATTGAATACCATAAAAACAAATTACAAAATCCTTATTCCGCGGGGTTTCAAAGAATGCTATTCTTGTTATTCTTCTCATCAGAGGACATAAAGAAATCTAGAATTTTCTAGTTAAGGCATTAAGTGAAACCGTGATTTATTGTAGTTATAAATTACCAAATAAAAATGTGAAAAAAAATGTTGGATATGTAAAATATATATATAAAAACAAACCGCACATATTTCAGCTTGCATGAAAATCCTCTCAAGTTGATCCGAAATGCAAAATAGTTCTTTAGGGATAATGGATTTTATACGCGCGCGCACGCACGCGCACACACACACACACACACACACACACACACACACACGCACACACACACGCACACACACATATATATGTGCTGATTTTTTTTTTTTTTTTTTGAATAAGCTTGCTTTTCTGTGTGTGTGTTTTTTTTTCTTTCTTTCTGCACTAATAACTTAAATATAGTAATAGATATACATTAATCGGTAATTCTGCATGACAGTGACATGAGACGAATGTGTGTATTATAGTTTCAAGAACGGGCGATAGAGGGCGTGTGTCAGCCGAACAGGGGTCGATAACTCGTACCTTTCTAAAAGTTTTTGCAAAGACAATCCCTTGGAAGTTTTTCTTTTTAAGGAAACTCTAACCCTTGTAACTGTACAAAACACTATATTCTAAAAATGTTTTCAATGAAAATCACTTGAAAAAAAAAAATAAATAAATAAAATAATATTATGAAAAAATTTCTATAAATTTTTATAAATAAATAAATAAATAAATAAATAAAAACTTCTATATTAAAATTATATTTTGCTACATTGACAAACAAAAATTATATTTTGATACGTTAAATCACTCATTGAAAAAAATTTTTTATTAATAAATTAAACTTATATTTTGATACATTTTTTTAATTCAATAAATGTTTCGATTTTCATATATTTTTGTGTTATTTATTTCATTATATATTTTTGCGTTATCGTAAACACTTGTTTATATTTGAGGTTCACATAATGACCGCTAGATGTCATTTCTCTTTCCAAGAACAGGGGTCGATAACTCATCTCTGTTACTAATATGTCACTGTTATGCAGAAGTGCCCATTAGTCTTTATTACAGAATGAAGGATTATATCGTTCACATTTATGATGTGAAAAGGTCATTCATTTGGTTTGCAATAAATATTTGATTTATTTCTAGTTCCTCCAAGTATCCGAGATTCTAAAGTTCCAAAGAAAGTGGAAGTGATTGAATACAAGAGCTTACAGCTAGAATGCATCACATCAGGTGTTCCGGAACCGGAAGTGACTTGGATGAAGAATGATCAAATAATTAATTTCTCGGAAATTTCTCACATCAGATCAATCCGGGATGAAAGGCGTTCACTTTTGCAGGCAGTCCGAGCAGAAGCCGAAGACACAGGGAGCTATTCCTGCCAGGCCTCGAATCCCGCAGGGGAAGCCATTAAAACGTTTGATGTCAGTGTACACGGTAAGTTAAATTGGAAAAATCCCCCATTTTTCTTCTCTTTGGTAAATATTTGGAAATTGATTCTCAACATTGAATTCTGTGTGTATTTATTATTGTTAAACTGTACGGATACAATATAATACTAACCTTCATTTGTAAGGAGGGTACTAGATATTTTTAATACTAACGAGTTACTACTTTAAAAAAAGGTCAAAATCCACTCAAAGATAAAAGTTGACGAGATTGTCAGTTAAATGATGAAGAATAGTTTGAGAGGATTGAAAATGATGAATGGAGTTTACCAAATTATTTAAGACACTTCAACAAATATTTTTTTACATTAGACTTGAAGGTGACCATATTGTAGCTTGCATGGAAGCAGTTCTCTGGCAATGTGTCCTATATATGATGATGATGATGTATGTTATATATCATGAAAAAAAAATACATTGCAGTTTTATAAGAAATATTGGAAGAATACCGGTCCCAGGATGGGTAAAATTAATTCCTTGAATGAAACAGTTTTGCATTATTTTTGCATCCTCTTACGAAGATTAAAATCAACATGCTACTAAACCTTATTTATAGAATCTTGATTCCAATTTTGATCAAAGTCCTTTACATGATGTTGATTCAAGAAAATGTCCAAAAATGAAGGCTAAAGCTTAAGAAGTCTTAAGATGAAATTTAAATTGAGAGAATCTTTCTTAGTTGGTGTATAATGATCATAGATCAAATTTAATGCAAATCTGAAATATTTGAATTTTCAAATGAAAGATTGTGCTCATACTATGCCCCCCCCCCCAAAAATACTCTTTAAAAAACTTCAAAATCTAGGGAACATTTAATAATTGATCTTTAATACCTATTGTAAAAGTTTTACAATGGGGGTATCTAAAATTTCGCAAAGGACTTTCACCACTTTTTATCCTTTTGCCATAAATTAAACTAAATATAGCCTACATTTGAACCGCTTATGTCAAGCATCTGTGTTAAAAATCATAATGATTGGTTTATTAGTTTAAAAGTCAACCCTGTACATCTCCCATATATAAAATCTAGCTGGCAGCCCAGCATTGCCCAGTCTTACAATACGCTTAAACATGATATTTTAATTTATGCAAATTGCGTATGTATTGTTATAGAATCAATTCTCTATTGATATATACATATATTAATGTATTACGAGAGATTATTTTCCCGGTGAACTAATTCCGTCTGTGTTTGTTTACAATATCACGTCAACTGATGTTTGGGATTCACGCTGAATGCCCTGGAAAAGTCACTTCCGATTAATGTTTAGTTTTAAAATATGCAAACGAAGAAATGATTTGCAGCGATTTTAGATGGTACCTCTTCTTTTATCGTAAACTGAACTCATTATGATAAGAAAAAATTTAAATAAAATGCTGAGGTACACCCGGGATTGAAGAGGGGATCATTCGATTTGTAGTCGAATGCTCGACCACTGAGCTATATCACCAGATTATAATAAATCTGCTGTTTTTTTTAAGAAGAAATGATTTGCTGAAATTTTATTATCTCCCTTGCCCTTGCAATGTAAAATATTCCCTATAAAAATTATTCTTTTTCATTTATAAAAGAGAAAAGCTGTTTTTAAGATCGGATTTTTTTTTTTTTTTTGATTTTCGATATTTATCGGATGAATTTCTATACAAAACATATCTAAGAAAACTGCCATACATATAAATTAGCTTTTTGTGAAATTTTCAAAAGATAGGCTCAGTCGTTTCCGAACCTATGAGGAACTCACACACACACGCGGTGTTTTTTTTTTAATATAATAATAGATATAGAGATAGAGACATGGTTATATTTGAACGTTTATAAAACCAAGTTCTTTTGTAAATCTGAAAATCGTCTTCATTATTTTAGTTGGATTATAGTCAGCATTTTTTAATCCTGTTTTATCTTCTTAATCTCCTTTAGTTCCTCCTCAGATTGAAGAGTCGCAAAGAATTCAACAATTTGATGTTCTAAGTGAAAAGCGACTTAGTCTTTTATGCCCTGTGGTAGGAGTTCCAACGCCGACCATCACATGGTACAGAAATGATGTCATCATCCCAATATTTGGAAACCCTAAAAGACGTATTTTGAACCAAGGTAAAGAACTACTTCTTTCCAAAACTGAAATGGACGACGCCGGTCAATATACATGTGAAGCTGTCAACATCGCAGGAAAGACACAGAAGAATTTTCTGGTCAATGTTTTTGGTAAGTTTTTATCTTTATTTCGTTTTCTTTTGGGCGGGGGGGGGGAAGGAGGTTACCTCTACACACACGCACACGCACGCACACGCACGCACACACACGCACACACACGCACTATTTAAATATAAGATGCACAGATGATGAAAATGAGCCGTGAATTTGTCATTTTTTTTTAATTTTTACACGGTGGTCACCACTTATCAACTCAGGGATAAGGGTTATTGCAAGTACAGTACGTTAGTGTGGAGATTTGATGAAGTGTTTACTTAAGGGGGCGGTTCATTAGGAATTTGTTAATGTTGGACTTGAAGACATCCAAGTTGTAGTCAGGTGGGAAGCAGGCAGACGGAACAGAGTTCCACAGGCGTGCAGTTCTAAGAAAGAAGCTTTGTTCATGGAATCTACGTTTTGATTTAGGCACAGATATAGAGTGAGGGAAATTTTTCACAGTGGATTCAGCTAGACGGGTGTTTTTCGTGAAAGATTGGCGATGGGGGACCAGAGATTGGAGTTCAGACAAGCACCTGCCATGGAAATAACGATAAAACAAGGATAGGCTCGCAACGTCTTTTCTGTGGGAGAGAGATTGCAGGGTAGAGAAAAGCCACAAAGTCTATTTTGTACTCTGTCAAGGCAGGATAGGCTGTTTTTAGCAGCTCCTGCCCAGATATGGCAGCAGTATTCCATCTTTGGACGTCATGTTAGGTTCAATTCCCATCAGGTCGACATTAATAGTTCCCACTGTCAGGAATAAAAATCATCAAACGAAATGTCTAATAGGTTCTGTGCAGTAACATGCAGATAGTTCATTCAAACTATTGGGTGGGGGACTCATAATCAAATTATCTGTTGTCCTCATAATGTTTATCGGTACTAAGATTTATACTTAAGTCTTTGGAGAATATAATCAAAGAGTTGCTTCCTGAGAATCAACAGGGCATTACTTTGAATGTCATTGGCTTTGTAGATTACATCTACCGTTTAATTACAAAAAAGGTGTCTAGCCGTGTTGTGAGGGCTAGTTATGCCCAAAGGCCCCATTGATGTGAGTGCCGGTCTCAGCACAGGTTTATCTGAAATGATCTTTAAAGGTCATGGGGTCATGTAGCTTGACATTCTCTCATTTGCATATCAATGAATTAGCTGCCCTTAAAAGACATAATAAAAAGATCGTAGGCGAGAGGACATTGGAGTGGTTAGCAATAAAAGATAGATGTGAAATGTCGTAAACATGTTGTCAATTATTTTTTTCTGATAAGATTACAATTATATTGTCATTTTTCATTCCAAACAAAGGGAAATAACCTCTAAATGAGGAATACAGAGTTACATGATTTTTTGATAGCATCTAAACAGATATACACACTTACTTCATAAGATTTCCAGTTACAGAATATCCGTAAACGTCTTCTCAACCATCAAATCCTTTCTCTCTGATAAAAGTATAAAAGAAGTTGTCGATGGGCAGAAGTCCGGAACACATAATATCAATGTTGGCGTTCCTCAGTGTTCCATTCTGGATTCAGCTTTTTTCCTAACTTTCATCGACATCTATGCGAATAACACTACCATCTAGAGCAACACTTCAAAGGCCTGCAATGACCAAGATCTTTCTGATTCTCTCTCTTCTGACCTGGAGCATGTGGTGTTATCGAGAAAAAGGTGGCTGATAATTTTAATGTGGCCAAAATCAGGCTTCTATCTTTTCATCACCAACACTCTGACAATAATGCCAATTGAGTTAAAATATTTTCTGGAAGTAATTAAATCAATTTTTTGTTGTTGTTTTATTATCATTTCACCCCCAAACAAGGCACAGAGCCAGTTAGTCTTGAGGGGCTACTATTTGGGACCAGATTTGCAGGGATACTATTATGAAGTTGTACAGCATGTCAGTACAGTCAGGAAAGCAGGGACCAGGGAGGGAATTCCAAAGTGCAGCAGTCTGAGGGAAAAAGCTATTCGAGTAGAAGGCTTTATGGCATCTAAGGAATCTCTACAGTATAGGGTGGGATTTTGCTGCTTGTCAGGGGTATTGTTGTTAAGGGGGTACTAGTGCTCAGAGTTCGTCAGAGCACTTGCCATTGAAATATCTGTAAAGCAGGCACAAGGATGCTATGTTTCGGTGATGGGACAGAGGTTGGAGTTTAGTTGATAGTTCAGGACCTATTAGGTTGGTAATTCTTTTGTTTTTTTAACCCTGTCTAGGAGTGAGAGACTAGTGACAGATGCACCAACTCAGATGTGCCAACAATACTCCATGCATGGGCGAACTGTAGCCTTGTAGAGATACAGGATACTCTCAGGTGTGAGTAGCCTTTTAGCACGGTAGAGAGAGCCCACTTGACTTGCAGCAGCCTTGACAATTGCCTCAATGTGTTCGTTCTAATTTATGTTGTCTGTGAATGTTAGCCCAAGGAGCTTGAGGGGAGTACTTTCAGGCAGTGTATCATTAGCCATGACAATCAGTTGTTGAAAAGGTTTCTTGTAATTATTAAAGGAAATACACATTGCACTTGAATGATCCATCAAAATAACTGATCAACCAAAATCAAATATTGATTTTATAATAAGAAAACTATCAATAAGAAAATCGAAAAAGCAACTAACTTTATTTTATTTATTAGACGAAATGATGCAATAATTCAGATTATAAATGTTATAAATTTATTTTGTTTGTAATATGATATTTTACTTAAGGATATTCTTTAGACTAGCAAAACATTTGTTCTCTCTGGTTGTATACAGAGTAGAACGATAAAATTGTCGCCCTAGAAAAGACAACATGATTCCATTTCCGTTTGATGAAGACTGTTTTCTTTTATGGTAGCAGATCATCTAGTACTTGGCCAGTTGTGTACAAATCCCAAAAGCAATAGAAGCATTCTACCATATCTGAAAGTGACACAATATTCAACAAGTGATATTGAAGATGCGCCGCTGTACAACCCATGCTCTCCACCGATCCAAGTTATGACAACAGGACCATTGCCAGCACCCTTAAAATGCAAATCCGGATGGTTTAACGCTTGAGGGCACAGCTCAATGCATCGGACGACTTTTTCTGGCCGCGGTTATGGTCTTTGATGTGACTTCAAGTGAAGGCCATATCATTCCAACTCACATCTTCAAAGTCAACTTGAAAGTCAACACCAAAGTGTACCTGGATGTGCTGAAGAGTGTGATGATCCCTAAGTGCAATCAGGTGGCCGCTGGCAGATCCTGGGTGTGGCAGTAAGACTCGGTGCTGGCCCCACAAGTCCAAAGAGACCCAGCCTTAGCTTTAGAACTACAACATTGTATCCTTCTCTCACTGCCCCTACCTCTTCCTCGCTGCCATCTGCCGAGTATTTGCCGAGCTCCCACCAACGCTTGTGGAAAAGGTATGCTCCCAGTTTCGGACCCATATCAAGGTGGTGATTGAAACTGACGGCGGCTACATTGAATAGATGTGAGCTCTACTACATAATCAAGTTAGCTAAATTGATTTTTTCAGTAAAAGTTTTAAAATAAGTAGAGTTGTTTTATTGTTCCACTCTGTATATTTACTAGTATATATAACGTAATTGTTCAGTTTGGGGAAGGTAATGTCTGGGAGGGTGGATTCATGACAGTAAAACAGATACTACACTACCTCTCCAAAAATTTGAGGTATCGCCTGTCAATTCATATACAACAACTATTACAACATCTGCTACGAAGAAAGGGAAGAAAAAAGACAAATGCAACTCTACAGTCGCTTCTATGAAGAAAGTGAAAAGGAAAAACAGTCAACTCTATAGACATGACTCCTACTACTACTACTATTAATACTACTATTGCTACTATAGAGAATTGATATGACAGAGGCAGATACAACTTATAATAGATGCAGGTTGATAGCTGTTGATGTGGTGAAAGTTCGTTCTGGATATACTGCATATTTTTTATTTGGTTTTATTCATTGGTTCAAATTACAAATGATATCCTTTATCATGTTTATTTATTTGCCAATAAATTTTTTAAAACCTCTCGTCTATTTTTAGTGCCTCCAAGAATTGAAAATGCTGGTTCGACCAACATTGCTGCGACACTGAATTCTCGAACTTTACTCAGATGCGATACATTTGGTTTACCTACGCCAACGATCCTCTGGGAAAAAAATGGCTCTCCATTCCCTAAAGTTGGTGGTCATTATCGTATGTTACACAGTGGAACATTGGAGTTTGTTCAGGTACACGTCGAAGATTCCGGAGAGTATAAGTGTATCGTGAAAAACAAGGCAGGAGTAGCGACGAGAGAGTATACACTCAATGTACAAAGTAAGAAAAAGTTATTGTAATAAATTTTCTGCTTTTTTCTTTTTTTTTTTTTTTTTTTCAAAATGGCAATTAATATCTAAATGTAAAAATACAATCGCATTATACATAGACCCATCTTACATATGAAAAATATAAGTACATGAAAATTATTGTGTTGAGGAAAAAGTTTTGGTGTTAGAATAATTGAATAGTGTAAATGTTCTGTCGCATACAGTCTATTATTGCTGTCGAAATCATCAATTTAGTCAAACTGATAAAATCCTTTTATAGGGATTAGATTATCTCCCTTGTCCCTTATTATATAGAAATTCGAGTTGTCTGCCCTTAGCTTTTTTTCTGTTGTTAATCTGTTGCAGGTGGCTACGCTTTTCCAGTCTCCCTAATGTTAAATAAAACGAGTGCTTTGTGCTCTCATTAAATTTTTCCTTCAGTCTGAAATATGCAGTCCATATAAACAACTATCATCTGCTATTATAATCTTTTATGGTCTATTATAATCAATGCAGTACTTTATGAAAGACAGCCGATTTGAGTTTTTCAAGGAAATTGAGAAAAGTTGTGAAGTTTTTGACTTAAAGCTGAAGAAATGGTATTTTGCAAAATCTGGAAGCTTGAAGATCGTTAGTAGAAAGTTGTGTTCTTCGGTTTCTTCTCGAATAACATTTTTTTTTCAACAGCAGATGTTGCTTGCATGATGGTCAACAGTAAATTTATCCATGAAATTCTGTCATTTATCTCAGTTTGTGCCATAGCTTAAAATCATTTTTAACTGCGTCACATTGGTGGGGGGGGGGGCAGAGAGAGGGTGGTTACTGCTACGATATTTGATTACTAGCATATGTGTGGAAGAACACAAATTCTAAATCAGCCAATTCCTGCTACAAATTCTTCTTCTGCAGGAACAAGGTGGTAGTGGTGTTGTTATTGTTATTGATTATGTTGTTTATTATGACTATTCATTCATTTCCAATGATTCAAAGAATTATTGTTGGCATTCATTTCCCGCGATATCTTTCTAATTAGAATTTTTCTAGAAATACATCGGATACTTATGAGAGGGACAACGTTAAGGTTGCCAACATCCTTAGGTGAAAGTGTTTCTTTGGAACGAACTGGATTTGTACTTGACACACCCAGATTGTCAGTTCGTGTTTTTAACCATTTAGCCACTGTCACCACTTTGATGCTAGTGATGTGCTAATGGCCGAATGTTGAGTGAATAAGGTATTTTAAAGTTCAACATGTTTCTGATAGTACTCTCCTTCGGACGCTAGTAATCGGGAAATTTTTTATCTTAATCTTTGTTTGAGCACCGAAATCCGGACTCCCTGAAGTTGTAAAAATGGTTTCTATGACCAGCAGTAAACCACAGTCGGCAAGATTCCAGCTACTAAAGCTCATATACTTGTATTTATGCGATGCCTTCAATAAGTTTCCAGACTTTTATTGTACAGCCATTTAAAATTGTGTTAGCCTTTGTAATTCAGTATGTTATTGGCTATACATCTTATGAGATGACTGACCAATTTTTATCATTTCAAGTTCAAGTGGACAGCTACAGCAGGAATTGGAATACACCCTACTAAAGCCTGATTGTCACAGTTGGTGAATTTCAAAAATGCAATCTGGACGTGAGAACACCTTAGAAGAACAATATGCAATAAAATTCTGTTTTAAACTCGGAAAAAAATGCTACAGAAACGTATGGAATGCTTTAGACAGCTTTTAGACCATCATGAATCAAGAATCAGTTTTTGAATGGCATAAGAGATTCAAGAAAGTCAGGGAGTCTGTGAGGAATGATGAGAGGTGTGGGAGGAGTAAGGAAGTTAGACCACCCGAGTTGATTGGCCAAATAAAGAATTTCATGTAAAAATAACCGTCGTGTGTCTATAGAGACACTAAGTGCACAGTTTGATGTCAGTGTGAGAACTGTACACACAATTATTCGCAAGGAACTGAAGATGCAGAAGATTTGCGCAAAGTTTGTCTCAAGTGTGCTCAGAGCAGATCACAGTCTATTTGACCGAGATGGGCATCAAGACAGTTCCTCACCCTCCCTGTAGTTCAGACCTTGCTCTCCATCTACTTGTAAACTGTGAACTGAAAGGGGGATTTTTGCTAACATATCACCTACAAGCAATGATGGTGGGATTTTTATTTACTTTCCTTTTTCCCCAAAATGTCCTCATGTTAATTATTAAAGTTATTTTAAATTTGCAATGATTTTTCAGAACCATTTTAGGTTTTCTATTTTCTTCTTTTTTTCTTTTTTCTTTTTAGTTCCACCACAAATTCTTCATGACGGACCTCTGTACCTTAAAGTGGTTGAGAAACATCCTATTGCTTTGCCTTGCAATGTTTCAGGAACGCCTAAACCGAAAATTGTGTGGAGAAGGAAATCCAGTATTTTACTGGGAGGACCAGGTAAACCAGAAAAAAACTTGAAAAACATTTGCGTTTTTATTTATTTTTTTTTTTTTTACGTTTTATTTATTTATTTATTTGTTTATTTGTTTATTGCTGCTGCTGCTGCTTTTTTGTTACATGCGTACAAAAACATCTTAAAAGAATTTATCAGTCGGTCTATCATATTCAAGTTTAAAGTAAAACTGGCCTGTGATGCTTAAGTTTGAAATTAGGATAACAACTGAAATATTTTTAATGAAATAAATGCCCAAATGTGTTTAACGTGAAACTTTAAAACTTTATAGATTTTGTACACATTTGTACACATTCTGTCTGGATGTGAAACTTGAAGGAAACAATCGTATTATATGTAACTGGATAAACGCTTGTAAGGTCATGTGACTTTTAGAAAAAAAAACAGCCGACCTATATATATATATATATATATATATATATATATATATATATATATATATATATATATATATATACTAGCACGCCACCCAGTGTTTCCCAGTCGTAAAATATGCTTTAATCTAATATTTTAATTTATTGAGAAATAACATTTCCGTTAGTCTGCTACGCTTAAGTGTTTACCATTTTCGTTTGTCAATCACACTTAAGTAAGAAATAGTATTTTCGTTGGTTTGTCATGCATAAGTTTGAAATACCAATTTCGTTGGTCTGCTATGTTTAAAGTTGAACAAATTTGTTCATCTGTCAGGTTTATTTTTCAAATAAGATTTTTGTTGGCCCGTCATGCTTAAGTTTGAATTCACAATTTTGTTGTTAAATGAATTCACCTTAAAAATGGATTGGGTCTAGATTTTCTTATAAAACCAAGCAAATCGCATTTGTCCCGTGTGCCAAGATATACAGTTGCTGTTGTAATTATGTTAGCGACATCTTTGGGTGGGGCTACTCAACAAACAAAGGGAGTCTGTGCAGTAATTTGGTCGTAATCTTGTCGTGAATCTCTGGGTGGACAACCTTTTATCATTGAACAAGTTCATCTTGACAGATACAATTAACCTTACTGTAAGCCCAACTGACACAACAAAGAAGATGAATCTAAAACGATTGTTGTCATAAAGATCAAAAAGGGAGAAACCAATATCTAACTGATGTCCATGGCATATATATATATATATATATATATATATATATATATATATATATATATATATATATATATAAAATGAAAATTACAATTAAATTTACCAAATGATCCAAGATGGTAAAAATTAAAGTATGTTATAAATATTACAGAATTAATATTTATAAAGTTATCTCAGCCAGATGTAAAAGCTCGATAAAACCAAATAGGAGATAGAGCTTATAATACGAGCAACCAGTTAATAAAACATGTTAAAAAAAACACTTTGAAATGAGTTAAAAACATATTTGATCTCAAAAGAAAATACTTGATAAGTGGATAGTCCTTAATCCGCAGAGTTTAGAAGAAATACTTTCCTTCTCATCAGAGGGTAGGAATTAGCAAAATGCGAGATCGGATTTTGCATGCAGAAGTATTTGATGAAACAATGAGTAAGTTAAAGATCTTACTTGAAAACAAAAAAGTGAAGCAGAGGGAATATGGTGAAGAAAAAGGTGATTACACATGAATGGATAGTCTGGTGAAAGATAAATAATCCGATTTTTTTTTTAGCGATAATAAGGTTATCGTCTTCACCTTGGAGATCCGGTGTTTTCTTAGAAAGTCGCCCTCTTTTTATTTGGACGTATTTATTTTATTTATTTATTATTTTAAAAACAGTAATCTATGTACACGCGTGTTTCTGAAGAGGGATAGGACCCCGAAACACGCGTGTACGTAGATTACTGTTTTTAAAATAATATATATAGCGGGCAGTCCGGCGTTGCCCGGTCATACAATACGCTTAAACATGATATTTTAATTTATGCAGATTGCATATGTATTATTACAGAAGAAATGATTTGCGGCGATTTTAAATATTACCTCTTCTTTTATTATAAATTGAAGTCATTAATAAGAAAAGATTAAAATAAAATAGTGAGGTACACCCGGGCTTGAACAGGGGATCATTCGATTTGTATTCGAATTCTCTAACACTAAGCTATATCTCTAGATTGTAACTAACTAGCAGGACCCGTATACCAGCATTGCCCCCCCCACCCTTAAAAAAATTAATCAAACTATGTTTGTTAGTTGGAGTCACTGCCACCCCAGTAAAATAGCAGGCACCCATGGTCAAAATGAATGTACTGTGCTGAAGCAACAACGTTAGCATCTATAAACCCATTTTTAACATGAGGATTTGATTATGTGATGTGATTATTCTGTGTTTTCACCTAACGTGTCAAATAAAAGTAGGGTACTTTGGCCTATTAGAGAGCATGTGTTACCGTCCGCCTGTAATCTATAATGAAAATAAAAGAATGAACTAAAAATTAACTATAAGCCAGTGCATTTATTCCAGAGGGAACATTTTTTTTTCTGGCGATTATCATCAAGTACAGGCTTGATTTTCAGATTAAAAAAGAAATTTAAAGTAGTATTTTTAATGACTGCAATAGTCGGGGGATCAATTTGTAATGATAATGTTCTAATAAATGGAATACACATTTTTGCCACGTCAGTTATTAACGCTGCCACTAGCTGTTAAATGTTTCCTTTTCTGTTGGTAAGATGTATGCAATTTTTTCCAAGGTAAGCGTGTAATCTATGATAAACGTCATATAAATTTGCAAAAAATTGAAAAGGAAAAATCTAAACGCAGCATTAATAACATGAGTGGCCAAAAGTGGGTATTCACTGTAGTAGAACATTATAATTCAAAATTTAAGCCTGTAAGCACTAATAATCGCCTAAAAAAGTTCACGAATTAGTGAGAAATAAAAAGTAAATGGTAGAGGCAGCATTATTCAGGTCCACCAATTCATTTTTTTAATCGATGGTGGTTTTTGACAACAACGAAGGCGATTATTATAGTGGATAGTGTGTTTTAAACTTTGTAAAAGAAAGCAAGTAAACTGGTTATTGAACGTTCTTTTAATGATTTTCTTGTTCTTGTATTTTTTTCATTTTACATGACTAAAATTACCTATTCATTAAATGAACTTGACGCCGGGCGAAATAATGTGTCTCTTAGTGATGCCATATTTTAATGTTAGTAACCATTCGTTTATTAAGATAAAAACCAGATGCCGGAATATGAGAATTATCAGAGCTCAGCCAATCAGAATAGAAAGACTTCGGTGAGAGAAGCTTTATTATTTATGAATCATAAATTGGAAAGATTATGTTAGGTCTATGTATGGATGAGCCAGTTCGGTCTGTGTAATCACAGAATCTGTGGAACGTGTAGAATTCCTCCCAATGATTACTGGTAGCAGTGGTAGAACCAAATATTTAGAGAGAAAAATAGGCACTCTTTACTCTAACGATGTTGCAATTGTGATAGTGTTGCTCGTAGGATGTATTGTAGTATTTTATTATCATGACTTAATGTATCTGAAATCGTGTTCAGAAGCTATATAAGATAGTGGCTATTAGCCTAGCTGTATGGAATTTGTATGTGGCATCTGTTATTGCAAACCTACGATACTTTTGTCCAGAGGGAAATACCTGCGGCTACTTTATAAATATAGAAAGAAGAGATCTCATTTTTTTTTTTTTAAGAAGAAATGGTTTTCTTTAATTTTATTATCTCCCTTTGTCGGTGTAACGTAAAATATTCCCCTGAAATAATTATTTTTTATCTATGAGAGAGAAAAGCTATTTTTAAGATCGGATCTTTTCGATTTTCAATACTTATCGGGTGAATTTCTTTACAAAACATATCTAAGACCACTGCCTGACAGATAAATTAGCTTTGTGTGAAATTTGCAAAAGATTGGCTCAGCCGTTTCGAAACCTATAAGGAAGGAACTCACACACACACACACACACACACCCACACACACCCACACACACACACAAAGCGACTTTTATATATATATATATATATATATATATATATATATATATATATATATATATATATATATATATATATATACTAGTAGGGGACCTGATGTTATCCGGAATTTAAAGATGATCAACAGATATTTCACACTCCCATATTTTTATTGTCATCGAAATCAGTGAAATCGTCCATTTTTAATCAATTAATTGCCTGCTCTAGTTGGGGACACATCGTGGTGCACTGGAAGGAAACTTCACATGCCTCTCCCAGTGACGTAGTTCACAATACATTGTAATCTACATTGCACTGTAGAGAATCTACTGTTGATTTTATAAAATTATTTTTTATATATAATGGCTTGAATTAAAGTTTAAAATGCAAAAGTTAAGTATTATGCTTCAATTTTGCTTTAAATAGAAACACATCTCTGTCATATCAAAGAACATACTCTCTGTCACATCAAAGAACATAGTTGATTTAATATGCCTGACCTTACTTCTTGTGCGGTGATAATGGCTTGCATTAAATTTTTTAAGTTTAAATTTGATTTAAGTTTTTAAAAAAAGTAAAGTATCATGGTGTAACTGTGCTTTAAACAGAAACATTCATTTTGAACGCGCCCCTGTCATCTCAAAGAACCTAATGTTGATTTATATGCCGGAGCTTTTTGCTGGTGTGGTAATAAAACTTCTCAAATGCACTTGTGCTTTTAGGCCGTGTAAGGCGTTTACTTTGGTCAAAATCGCCTGTTCCTTCTTTCATAAAATTATTTCACTTATCGATTAGTGATACTTATCGAAGACATTCTGGTACAGAACTTATCTAAGAACAATACCAGGCACATGAAGTACTTTCTTGTGAAATTTCATAAAAATCGGCCCAGCTGATTTCGAGTCTATAGGGAATGAACTTACAGACATACAAAGTTTCTTTTATGTATGTATATATATATATATATATATATATATATATATATATAGAGAGAGAGAGAGAGAGAGAGTTTTCATCTATATAATTATAAAACTGAAATGACCTTGTAATGAATGTTGTAACCCAACATTCGGTTTACGACTTCCAGTTGCGCACGCGTACATAAACAAATAATCAACACGACAATAAAACGTATTGTTTTACTGTGTGCGTTTTCAGCATCTCAATTGTTTT
This sequence comes from Euprymna scolopes, assembly GCF_053919585.1. Taxonomy (NCBI): domain Eukaryota; kingdom Metazoa; phylum Mollusca; class Cephalopoda; order Sepiida; family Sepiolidae; genus Euprymna; species Euprymna scolopes. The sequence continues at coordinate 105,794,168 of NC_136507.1, forward strand.
TTTTGGGGGGGGTCGCGTTTAAATTATCTAAATAAGCAACTGTTAATACTTTCTGCATTTTTTTTTTTTACATCGTTCATTTCCGTATTCCGTTTAAGTTATTTTAACGCCATTTTCCTTACAAATAAATCTAATTAAACCCATTAACAACCATAAAAGCATTTTACAACGGCGATTTACCCACCGCCTTCATTTTTATTTTTAAATTTATTCTCCATTTTTTAATACACCTTTCTTAAAAACATTCATACATTTTCTTCTACACTACCAACATTAATAAATAACCCCGAAAATATGTTTTTTTTTATTTGCGTTACAAATAAATAATCAACGCGACAATAAAACATATTGTTTTACTGGGTACGTTTTCAGAGTCCCAATTGTTTGTTTTTTTTCGTGTTTAAATTAAAAGATATACTAAAATTTGAATTTAACTCTAAGTATTATGGTATCTGTTCAATGCACATTTACCTATGAGTATGGCAAACCACTTATAATTCAATGGCTGTAAGTTTTTTTTTTTTTTTTTTCAAAGATAAAAAATTATAAACAGAACGATTTATAGAAATATATCTATATTCTTTTTTCATTTTAATATACTTTCAAAGAAATGTTTCTGCTATGTTACAAAAAACTATTTTCTTTACGTCACAAGTGTCACGCTCATACATTAATTCTATAGCTAATATAACATACTGACCCAACGGGTCACGGGTAGTCTAGTATTTTAATAAAATTCTAATATTTTTTTATATTATACTATAAACCACATTTAATATTTTGTATTGAAAATATAATATTTAAAAAATGGGTTATTTATTTACTAGGGGTGAGCGCCCGGTTTTGCCCGGTCGTAAAAATACATTTAAATATATTTTAATTTGTCCAGATTTCGTGTATATTATTACAATTATTCGCTATTTCAAAAGTAAAAAAAAAAAGTATTTGTGTGTCATCAGCTGGAATCGAAACCGAAAGGGAAAATGTAGCATTCAAAGCTCATGGCGTTACCACTGTATCAACATGATACGCATATGAACTGATTAAAAATAAACTAAGATGAATGTAAAAAAATATATAACGATTTTTTTTTTAATTTGACCCCTTTTTGACCCCTTAAAACTATTTTAATCAGCTAAAGATCCATAAAAGAACGGTCCATAAAAAACCCAATCATTTGAGGTCCCTAGTGCCGAAACAATTCCGGTAACGTGAGAATTGCTTTTGATTTAAAAAAACAAAAAAACCATCAGAACTCGCAAAGCACTCGGTTGTTGGTTTGTCACGCTAAAATTTGAAATAGAATTTCCGTTGGTCTGCCACACTTAAGTTTGAAATAGCATTGCAGATTGTAAGAATATGCGTTCTTTTTTATGTACTAAATGGTCACCGATTATCAAAGCTCAGAAGCCACGATAAAGGTTCTTCTTATTTAGAAAACTTTCTTTTAAACAATTTTTTTTTCAGGTTATAAGATTCACGAGAATGGAAGTTTAGTATTACACAACCCATTATCCAAGGATTCCGGTTCTTACGCTTGCATTGCTCAGAATAATGCCGGCAGCGTGGTTAATCAAGTCCATCTCCTTGTCCTTGGTGAGTTGAATTTCTCTTTAAAATTTAAATTGTATTTCGACAATTTTGATTTCATGAAAACAAGGAAAACACCCTTTTTTTTTAATTACTTTTGTCCTTTTTTTATGAGATAATCATCTAATTAAAGTGTTCTCAGCATTATTTTGGTTGTGTATTCCCTCTGAGCTATTTTATCATCTGTGGACTCGATATCTGCATATATAATTTATGAGAAAGATTTATATATATACAGGGTGGGCCAAAATAAGGGTCCTATCTTTAAATTTGAATAACTTCCACAAAATAAAAGTTAAACTCACCAAACTTTATGTGTGTGTAGACTGACCCTTCCGAGATTTTTTTGAAATAAACAAAACAAATTTTGGCCGAAAAACACTTAAAACTTACATGAATTTATGAATTTTTAAAAATAGGACCCTTATTTTGGCCCACCCTGTATATATAATAGTTAGACATTACATAAATTATTTTGAAAATTTCCATTAAATCTTTTTTTTTTTATGGAAATCATTCCAGACAAGACATAAAGCATCTCCGCTTTTGATGCACAATTGTTTTTTATATAAAAATAAGGAAACACCTTCTTAAAAATATTATTATTATGTATTTTTTTTGTTTGTTTTGTAAAAATAATAATTTAAAGTCATGACTTACATCAACTAAAACGTGAAAATAACATTAAAGATGAGAACAGTAGTCGAGAGAATCCAAATAATACGTTTAATTTGTTAATTCAACAATCAGCCATCGGTTGCGTTAATCCTCAATAAACCTCTATACCATAATTCTTTTCGTTTTGTATACTCCCCAACACAACAAATTTACTCACATCTGAGAGTATCTTGGATCTCTACAAAGCTACCATTCGCCCATGCATGGAGTATTGCTGTCACATCTGGGCTGGTCCATCCATCACTAGTCTCTCCCTCTTAGTGTCCAAAAAAGAGTCTCACACCTAATAGATTCCCCACTAGCAACCAAGCTCAATCTTCTGTCCCATCGCCACAATGTTGCATCACTGTACCTGTTTTACAAGTATTTTAATGGAATATGCTCTGGTGAACTCATTGGACTTATACCTCCTCGACGTACATACCTCTCCTGACAAATTGTTTTATTTATAAAATCCCACTCTTTCACTGTGCAGGTCCTTAGATGCCAGAAAGTCTTCTACTCTAATAGCTTCTTCCCACAAACTGCTAGCCTTTGGAATTCTCTCCCTGCTTCCTGTTTCCCTAACTGTACTAACATGCAGAAGTTTAAATGTAATGTAAACCAACATCTCGCTCGTTTTATTACATAGTCTTCAGTAGATACAATCCCAAATAGTAGCCTTTAACGTCCAAGCGGTCATATGCCTTGTTTGGGGGTGAAAAAGAGTAAAAACAAAACAATTATAATACATCTTAATCATTAACCATGCATAGCATTAGTATTTAGTTTTTAAATTATTTCCTCCAAGATTGTGATCTGCTGAGATGGCATCGTTTTAAAACTGGGTCTCAACTAAAGAAAAACAGGAAATGACGTCAAATCAAGAAATCAATGCCAATGTCATTGCAATTTGAAACTGCGAGCAAACCAATTTGAGTATCAACTCGTCACTTGACTACGATATCCGACAAATCATTTTAAACACTGTTATGAAAGATAGAAACAAGACTCATTCCAAAGATTTATTGAACATACAGAATGGGTGCTGTAATGTTATGACCTTAATTATCTCCCTTAGGATAGCTCTTTAAATAGGAAGGTGCTAACAGCTCCCACCATTTTGCGGTCAGTTTAATAACGCCTGTAATGGTGCAGTGAAGTCAGAGACGAACACACATAATAGCATTTAACTATGCCATAAAAGACGTGATTTATTCAAATATTCAGCAAAGTGGAAATATTCTATTCTTATCTGGAGAACTATCATTTTTCACCCGTTTGATGTCTCCATTTTTGCATCCTTTTTGAGAAAGGGAATTTCATTCCTGAAATTATCAAAGATGTTACGTCCTTCCCGGATATGTTTTATTAATATTTAACACTAATTCTCATGTTTACTGATTTGATATGCGAAAGATTTTTGAAAAAATTAATGTTTTCTGAAGATTACCGTTACTCCTGATCTGAAATGGAACGCATACATCAAATCCGTTGCCAAGGCCGCTGGGAAAATGCTAGGATCCTTCTAACGCTCCAGTAAATATCTCACTACTGATGCAATTCTCTACCTATAAAAAAAGCCAGGTACGGACAATGATGGAGTACTGTTGCCACATCTGGGCAGGATAAGCTGCTAGAAGCAGCTTATCCTGCCTTGACAGAGTTCAAAATAGACTTTGTGACCTATTGGGGGATGCCCTTTTCTCTTCCCTGCAACTTCTTTTCCACAGAAGAGACGTTGCGAGACTGTCTCTGTTTTATTGTTATTTTCATGGCAAGTGCTCGTCTGAGCTTCAATCTATGGTCCCCCCCCCTCGTCAAACTTCCACAAAAAACACTCGTCTAACCAAAACCACTATCAATAATTTCCCACACTCTTTATCTATGCCTAAACCTAAACGTGGATTCCATGAACAAAATTTCTTTCTTAGAAGTGCACGCTTGTGGAACTCTCTTCCGTTTGCCTGCTTTCCAGCTGACTACAATTTGATTGTCTTCAAGTCCAATGTAAACAAGTTCTTTATAAACCATTCCCCTTAGTAATTCAGTCTACAAAATCCCACTACTTAAGTATACCCATTAATCCTTATACTTGAGTGGCCTCCGGGTCTTGATAAGTGATGACTTCTTTGTAAAAAAAAAAAAAAAGATTGATAATTATCTTGGATTGTTTTTATTCATACTTTCTTTCACCATTCCGTTAGTTTTTTTTCTGCATTGCTATCAGCCTTCATAAACACCAACATATCTGTTTACTAGCAATAATCCAAGAGTGGTTAACTAATAAAAGTGTTTTACACTTTACCTGGTGGATTGTTAACTATGCTGCACTTCCAGCTAACAATTTCCGAGATTAAATTCGACACAGTGCTATAATAATTTTCTACTCCAACATCCAAATTCAAATCAACACTCTCTGAAAAATCACACTTTTTTTTTATTTAAGCAGAAGCATCTCATTTGCATATGATTTTTTGGTTGGTTGTTTTTGTTTTACGGCATATCAACAACTTTTTCCAGGTCATTTAATGCCGAATCCAGTGATTTTGAAGAAAAAGTTTTTAATAGAATATATTGGTTCTTTTTTCAAGTCGGTTTCTATTTAACCCATAGTTGAGACCCTAACAGGTACTACCACTTTGGGTTAGAGTTGACCTGAGAGGAATGGCAATTAAAGGGTGGCTTCATGCTCCCCAAAGCCCACAACCTGGAGCCTCACCATTGGATATAGTTTAAGGTCATATCCAGGACCACATTTGCATATGAGGTGACAAGATCGTCAGCATATAAAGAGAAGCACCCTTTTTTTCTCTTTTTTTTTTCTTTTTGTTTGCACCGGACACTACAGTAGCAGTGTCAGAAATTTCGTGAAAATAGTGAATAATTCCACCCCATCTTTCCAAGCTTATAACTCCTCGAAAATTTTAATTCAAGCCCTGATTTTTTTTTCAATTAAAGGAGCAAGGACCAAGGTTTTATTAAAAAAAAACAACAAAAAAAAAAAAAACAATGTGTTTTTTTAAAAAAAAAAGGTTTTAAACTTCGGACTTTACAGGTAAATTTCTAAAAAAGCGATTTTTTTTTGTTTTAAATTTGAATATATTATTTATTGAGCTTTTCTCTTCAATTTGTGATATATAAAACTCCCCGACATAATTAATTATTTACTTTTTAATAGACATTTCAAAATGAGAGGCGTGAATTATTCGACCCCCTGTCTTTCCAAGCTTATAACTCCTCGAAAAATGTAATTCAAGCCCTAATTATTTTTTCAATTAAAGGAGCAAGGACCAAGGTTTCATTAAAAAAAAAAAAAAGACAAAAAAAAACAATGTGTTCTTATAAAATAAGGTTTTAAACTTCGGACTTTACAGGTAAATTTCTAAAAAAAGCGATTTTTTTTTTTGTTTTAAATTTGAATATATTATTTATTGACCTTTTCTCTTCAATTTGTGATATATAAAACTCCCCGACATAAATTAATTATTTACTTTTTAATAGACATTTCAAAATGGGTGACACTTGGGGGGGGGCGTGAATTTAAAAAAAACGTTTGTCTAAAATAATATATTCGGTTTATTGGAAAGAACATAAAATTTCACATTGACCCTGAAAATATCGTAAAAATAAAATCAATAGAAAAGTTTTGATAGATTTTTAAAGTTTAAAAATTGAAAAATATTGAGTTCGGAAAATTCATTACTGTTTTAAAAAAAAAATAAAATATTTCTATTACTTTTAAAACAACTGTAATAGTTTATTTTGGAAGTATAATCCATAAAGAAAATAAATAAGCCACTTTTAACAGAGAAATTCCGAGATTTTTATATTGTATTCGCAGTTTCGTGTTAGGGGTGTCAAAAATTCCTACAAAAATTCTGATACACCTAACACTACAGTCAGCTGAAAGAACAGGTTTGTAACAATCATACAAAGCAAACTACAATTAAATATATAAAGAGTGTACTCACACTATGTAGAATATAAACATTTCCTCAAAGTTAACGTACATGAAAGACAACATGCCGAAAGAAAAACAAAATGAACAATAGTCAAAACTACTTTAAATAATAATAATAATAATAATAATAATAATAAGGAGAGGAATGAATGGAAAAATACAACAAACAACAATAATGAAAACAGCTGAAATATTAAGGAAAACCCTTGAATGTGGAAACTAACACACATGAACCACAAGCACAGACCAAGCAAACTGCTATAGAGACAAAACGTGAAGAGCTACATGGAACCAAGAACATTGAAGATGCATACCTATAAGTTCTCTAACCCCAACCCATCTCCCCATTACCACATCACTGTCCCCCAAAAAAGAGTCAGACGAATAGCCAAATAGTCACGGAGAAAGGAAAGACCGAGGCGTGAACACTGACCAGACCTCACTATATAAGTACAAAGAGAACTGGGACCTTGGGGAGGCTTATTGCCACTCAAATTCCAGTAAAGACCAATGGCCACTGCCACCGAGAAATCAATGCTGTTGAAATAATGAAAAATTATTTGCAAATATTATCGAAAGAGGTGAAGAGTACTGAAAAACCTGGGGAGAATTGTATCACTCAGCTTCCAGGGAACACCTCAGGCTGTATTTAATGAGGTCTTTGATGACCTGTGTGAAAGCTCCTTGTGTGCCAATAATAATAATACTTTCTTCTCAAACAAATAATAACAAATTTACGAACAGTGTTACAATAAACCTCTATACCATGATTCTTTTCGTTTTGTATACTCCCCAACACAACAAAATTACTCACATCCCTTTTTCTTGTAAGAAAAACATTAGATAAGTGGAAAATGAGATTAGGATAGACCGAGATTCGAACTTTGTAAGCAAGGTTCAGAAACGGAATTTCGCATTGTTCAGTTTCACATAAAATAGTTTAGATATGTTGTTGTAAAAGGAATTTTGATTGTTCAATTCTTTTTATGAAAACTGAATTAAAATAAGGTCAGCTAGAGAAGAACGAACAATAGCAATTTGAAAACATATTGAAAAATAGGTTAGTGAGAATTCTTTGTCTGCATAAATGGTTTGGAAACATGTGCCTAGCCACGTATGTTTAAGCCACGTGAGTTTCCCACGTGAGTGTGTCACGTTGAGAGCCATACATGACGTCATAGCAGAAAAGCAGATTCTCAATATAGTTTGCTAGTTTTAGTGAGATTAGGGACAGAGAGAGAGACAGAGTCCAGAGTCGAGTCGGACGGAGACAGAGCTGACGTGAGGAGGGTCCCCCTTTAGAAGCGAAAGCTTAGAACATTAAGCATGTAAAAACGACTTTGAATTCCTGGACGTAATCGTCATTTCGACCGGTCAAATGGAATAAAAGAACATCTCATATTTTTGTAACTGCCGTTTTCGTGTCATCATTCTACCAAATTGAAGGTAATGTGAAATCATCGTTATTAATGAACTTTGTATAACCCATCTTAAGTAAAGTGTCCCCCTCTCTATCATAAGTAATGATTGTCCGCTGCTGTGTTAAAGACTCCTACGATATATAAGAAACCACAGACTGTAAAATGTATGAATGTCTTCTCCCTCTCATCATCGTCTCTCCCCAATATGAACATCCAGCTATATAACAACAGGATATCCTTTAAGGGGGAAGGAGGCAACAAAATGAACATTGCTTAAGCCGATGATTTGTTTTTTAGCCAATTCATTGAAGGTAATGTGAAATCATCTTTAATGATCGTAGTATAACCCATCTTAAGTAATGTGTCCCCCTTCCCATCATGAGCAATGATTATCCTCCCCCTCCTGTGTTATAAGAACTGACCACCCCCTCTCTCAGTCGCTATGTTCAGAAGAAACATCACAGAACTGTATGTCTTCTCTCTCTCTCATCACCGTCTCTCCCTAATATGAACATCCAGCTATATAACAACAGGATATCCTTTAAGGGGGAAGGAGGCAATTCATTTGGAATTGTTCACAGTTGGTGCTGCAGAATCACTCTGAATCGACCAAATGGACGCTACCCCAAATCCAGCATGACCACATCGATGAAACCCGAATAAACCTAACAGATACTGTAATATACAATTTTTAAATTATATATATATATATATGTATATATATATATATATATATATATATATATATATATATATATGTATATATATATATATATATATATATATATATATATATATATATATATATATATATAATGTAATTTTTAGTATAATTATTTTTTAATACCCACTTATGGAATCTGTAATAAAATTCAAAAGTCTTTCTGCAATCCAGTCATATTTGGTACAAATAAACTTCAATCTGTGCCTGACTTGTTTACCAATTCTCAATCGTGAATGCTCAACAGTCTTCCGTTTATTGCCGTTCAATGATATGCAGGGACACTTTGATGATTGCCTCATTAGTAAACGGTATGATACTGAATTGGATTCACACTCACTGAACTTTAACTCCCAGATTTTTATGTCTGTATCTTTATTTACACGTGGTTATTACATTATATTATATTATCTTATATTATATTATATTATTTGAGACGGTCATATAGATAAAATAATATGGTCTTACCGTGCAGGATAATCATGTACATTAAGAGGCTTGAGATGACATGGCGATGTCCTATAAGTGTAATGAGCTCGAGAGATAAAGAATAGGAGTATTTGATACATATGTTTATTCACGGAGAGCTATTACAAGAATCTCCGGGGGGGGGGAACCGGAAGTTACTGAACCCAAGTTCGCAGCAAATTTCTTTAATATATATATATATATATATATATATATATATATATAATGTAATTGTTAGTATAATTATTTTTTAATACCCACAGACACTGGTATTTTATCTTTAGGGGAATCATCATGATTACCGCCAGTCGGGAGATTCGAACCCAGCTACGAAGCCATCGCTGACTCCATTAGCAAGGAACAAACCACTTGGCCAATGTTTACCGCAGCATGAATATAATTGAAATTAACATTTATGTAAAGCTTAAATGTCATTCAAGAAGGCCGAGAGTGATCATGTGATTTTAACACCATGATCTGCGCATGTGAGCTTAAGTGACTGACTTATTTCAACAATAAGAATCCAGTTCTGAAAGGGGCAAACATAATTATTACTATATATATATATATATATATATATATATATATATATATATATATATATGTATATATATATATATATATGTATATATATATATATATATGTATATATATATATATATATATATATATATATATATATATATATATATATATATACGAGCAAACAGTTAATAAAACATGTTAAAAAAACACTTTGAAATGAATTAAAAACATATTTAATCTGAAAAGGAAACACTAGATAAGTGGATAGTCCTTAATCCGCGGAGTTTCAAAGAAATACTTTCCTTCTCATCAGAGGGTAGGAATTAGCAAAATGCGGGATCGAATTTTGCATGGAAAAGTATTTGATGAAACAACAAGTAAGTCAAAGATCTTACTTGAGAACAAAAAAAGTGAAGCAGAGGGAATATGGTGATGAAAAAGGTGATTACATATGAATGGATAGTCTGGTGGAAGATAAATAATCCAGTGACGGTAAAATCCAAATATATAACTTCAAGAAAGTTAATTGAATTTCCATTTGCACAAGTAAAATCCAAAAATCCTGTAATTGGAAGAAGATGATCCATAATAATCCAAAGGCAGAAATCCATGGAAAAATTCACAAAAATGTGTACAAGGAAAAAAGGAAAAGATTCCAATAATATTAATAAAAGAAAAATAAGATATGCTTTTCACTCTACTGCTGAGATATAAATATTTTTATTTTATTTTATATATATATATATATATATATATATATATATATATATATATTCACTTAAGCAAATATCATTGAATGAAATAGACGTTTTTCTGTTTATTAATTCTGTTTTAGATCATTTCACAACTTATAAATAACGGCGTTATATCTAACCAACTGGCTAATGAGCATTCCTTTTTATTTTAGAAAGATTTTAGTTAACAACACATCTATACTTGAACAAATGAAAACTTGAAACACTAAAAGCAAATAAAAACTAAAAATATTAATAAAATAAACTTTACCAATACTAGTAACATCCTGAAATGTCTGTAAAGTTATTAAAATAATTAACCAATGCAACAAATATACACGTTATTAAAATAAATTAGCAAATAAATAATTAAATAAGTAAATAAGATTTTCTTTTTGATTATATAAATTGGTCAAAACCAGTTAGATTAATCTATCCCTGACGATGAATCCAGAAGAATTGGAAAGTACTCGGTCTTACGACAAATATGGCTATTACATCAGCCAATTCTTGCCAGAGGTGAAGACCATTCTTTGGAAGTTGGAAAGGATCAAAAACAGAATTAACGTCTATTTTATTTAATGATATATATATATATATATATATATATATATATATATATATATATATATATATATATATATATATATATGAACAAATGATTAATAAAACATGCTAAAAGACATCTTGAAAAAGAGTTAAAAACATTTAATTTTAAAAAAGGAAGCACAAGATAAGTGGATAGTCCTTAATCCGCAGAGTTTCGAAGAAATACTCTCCTTCTCATCAGAGGGCAGGAATTAGCAAAATGCAGGATCGGATTTTGCATATAAAAGTATTTAATGAATATATATATATGAGAATAATGGAAATAGTATTCTGACGAAATATATATATGTGTATATATATATGTATATATATATATATATATGTATATATATATATATATATATATAACTACTTAATTTACTCACATAAAATTAATATACGAAAATATAGATTTATGCGTAAACTTTAAGTATTTGCTTCAAAAGTGTTCAATACGTGGGTAGAGCTAGTTAGTAAGTTATAAAATGTATATGGCGATTAAGCTACACTGAATATTCCGTGTTTCATCCACTCTAGGATTCTTCAGGCTTATGCGCTATATATATATATATATATATATATATATATATATATATATATATATATATATATATATATATATACATATGATGAGAATAATGGAAATAGTATTCTGACGAAATCGAGAAATAAGAAGGAACAAACTGAGTTATGTGTTCATCAACGTCTCGTCTTTATTCCGAGAGAAGAAGTTTCGAATAAGGACGAAACGTTGCTGAACACATAATTCGATTTGTTCTTTTGTATTTCTCTCTCTCTCTCTCTCTCTCTCTCTCTCTCTCTCTCTCTCTCTATATATATATATATATATATATATATATATATATATATATATATATATATATATATATATATACCTCAGAAAATCCCTACGTAGATGAATTATTATTATTATTATTATTATTATTATTATTATTATTATTATTATTATTATTATTATTATTATTCCAACTTGCCTTTTCACATCAGATGTGGGTCATAGCGATACATGAAATTTTGTTATTTATATTGGTTTCCATGAGGCCATCTTTAAAGCCTTCCTCAGCCTTTTACCCGCTCGCCCCTAATTGAGATATGTTTGTACATCTGTTTATCCAATCAAATCTCAACGTGTTCATACATCTACACAGTGATGACTCCAGTCACCTTCAGCCTCAACAGCAGGGAGTCACTATTACTAACTCTGTTGTCGAGATGCACATTGCAAATCTACAGAACCATAATCCTGTCAAACCTATGCAACCACAGACTTTCAGTGGGAGCAGTGCATTCGCTCACATGTAACATGGCACTACAGATATTTACGATGGTTTAAACTCATTCCTGAATAACGTGACATTGAACGATTAATTAAGATTGAAAAAAATATATATAAAACTTCTGCCCCCCCCCTCCTATGCAAGATCAAACTTGATTCACATCAGTCATGTGACAGACTGAGTTTGCAACTTCCAACTTTTGCAAACTGTTCACTGTAAACATAGCGTCTGAATTTAATTTGAGTTTTCACTTGCTCCACCACACACATATAATATTTTTGTTTCTGCTTTCATAAATAATAGTTTAATATTCAAATGGGTGATGTAATGTTAGAATAGATATAGTATTTAAATTAAAAAAAAAAAAAGAAAATGGTTGACTAGAATTTTATTACATTTGTGCCTCTTTTTGGTTTCAGTTCCTCCTTCGCTGATCGTAAAGAAATCCGAATATGTTGCCCAGCAGGACAAGAGTGTCATTCTTCAGTGCCGTGCGGAAGGAATACCAAACCCAACAATCAGATGGCTTAAAAATGGACAGAATATTTCAACCGACAATTACAAATACGTGTTCCTTCACCAAGGTTGGCTTTCTTTGCCATTCCCAAGGTAAAGTATTTTTTCTTTTGTTATTCTTAGACAACTAGCGAATCAACATCGTTTTGAATTGATTGATATTTCTTGGCCTTTTGGCTAAGATCACAGTGTAGTATCTGTTCTACTACTTCAATTCGCCTTTTCTGACCTCGATCAGCGGAGAAGAAATCCTTCTAGACTGAGCCAATTTTTATTTTTGTACCTATGCAGAGTGCCTCTTTTTGGGGAGCTGGATTTTCCCCACATAAAACCGACTTTATGTCTAACTCTGCCCTTCTGGGGAGACAACTAATGAATAAACGTTGTTTCAGATTAACAACATCAAGAATAAGCATGGAATAGCAGCTTTATGAGACACTAGCAGGGCTACTTGGTATTACCTGGAGGAGTAATAGCTAACTTAATTTTATAAATAACAATTGATTTCTTATTGTTGTGCCATGTAAAAACCGAAACAGCAAATTGATGTAAAATCACCAAAATAAAATAAAAAAGAAAAAATTGTTGCTTAACGTTCAATTAAGATGGAGACTATATGTAATTACGTTTCTGAATTTTTGTGATGAGGATTGATAATTTGGATTATTTTGCTTATTGTTCTCATCTTGTCTGATATTTGTACAGCGTTTAAACCATGTAATGTATATGTAATATATGTAATGTATATGTAATATATATATAATGTAAATGTAATATATATATAATGTATATGTAATATATATATAATGTATATGTAATATATATATAATGTCTATGTAATATATATGTAATGTATATGCAATATATATGTAATATGTAATATATATGTAATATATATGTAATATATATGTAATATATATGTATAATCTTTAGTCATAAAATATAGTAATTTTTAGTGATAAATAGCAAGATTGTTAATCTAAAAACACACATAAGTTTAAGGCTCCCAAAATTCATACTATAATTGTCTGCAAGGACTCATGGCATAACGGATAATGTACTTGGTAAAATTCAGTTGTAAGTGACACTCTTCTGGAGGTTGAAAGCTCAATCATCAGTGTGCACAATACTAAGAATACAATTACGTAAGACTTCTACCCAGTCATGGCTAAGAGAATGAAAGCATGCTACTCCTACGGATTAAATAAAGGGTTCCTTTCAAAATTTTGTGCAGATTCTTGAGTTTGACAGAAAGATTCCCGAGTTCAATAAGATACACCTGAAGAAGGTCAAAGGTTAAATTGGCCAAAGCATATAATAATAATGACAGTCATTTAAATAATTCAATGTTATGTTCAGACTCTTCCTAAAGATAGAAAGTTGGCATTATCGGCAAGTATGAATTCTGTCTCATAAAGTTTATCTTTCCATTTTGTAATAAATGTGTACATTGTATTTGGCATTCCTCTTAGTGCTTTAGTAATACTTTTCTTTGGGAGTTGTATGAAGTACAGAGCTATTAAGTAAAAGTCTTTTGCAACACTGGTAACCCCCGACGTGATGTGAACATGCAAACTTGCAAATGTCATGATGTGTTACCGTGTGTATAATATCCATATACATGCTCATTGCATGCATATCTCTCTTGTAATATTTTTAATATAATAATGGGGTATGATTAAAGGAAGTTGGAAGGTTCTATTTATAGATACAGATGATAGGAACTGACCAATCAAATTGAACCACGTTCTGTTAGCAGCCAACCAGAAACCGGAATCGTCCCATAAAAATACTGGATCAGTTAGAATTCCTGCACATAATTTTTCGTTTCCACATGAGAAAGATCTTTGCTCTTCATTTGCAAAATTATAGGGTTCAAGACTTATACAGATTAGCTACCTACCAAAAACTCTTTTCATCTCTATGACATACAGATCAGTTACCCATCGGGAACTCTTCTGTAATTAAACATGGCTATCAATTAAATTACAGGAATACAAGTCTTATTTAAAATGGAGGTTTCATTTGTATGAGAAAGATAGACTTTTACTCAATATTAAAGACAACCAGGGTTTAACGCATCATTGTATCATCTAACTGAAGAAGAGTTCTTTTTACACTCTTTTGGAAATTATGTCACTTCCTGCTTTCCACCAACCACCGAGGTCACAGTATAACCACACACTCGTCAATCATTTAACAAAATCACAACTCATTCCGGAACACTCCCAACTAATCCTATTCCAAAATTAGAGTGCTAGTATAAATTTAATAATTTGTATGAAGTAATCTTGGCATACAATCCAATTTGAGAGTTCTTGATAAAGAACGAAAACGTATCTGTAATTTGATCGGCCTCACTCTTTCTTTTCCTTTGTAGACGTCCTTCTCACAGAGATGATGTTGCTAGACTCAGTATTTATAAAAAAAGACTATCTTAGCTTGTGTTCTTCAGAATTGTCTGATCTATTTCCCGCTTCCTTTGTTCTAGCTCGTTTGACTCGTTGGTCCAGTGGTCTCCATCAATTCGCTGTTCTGATACTCCATTGTAATACAGCTTCTTATTCCAGTAGTTTTTTTTTCCCAAGAACTGCACGCTTGTGGAACTTTCTTTTTGCTGATGATTTTCCTCCTACTTCTAACCTTGGTCTTTTCAAGACTAAGGTCAATAAGAATCTCCTGTCTTTTCTACAATCATTTTTCGTCTTTATTAGCTCCTTACATCACGTTGCTTCACGCCTTGTCTGGAGCAATTTTCATTAAACAAAAATCAGTAAAAAACGATTGACATCGAAGACGTTGTTTGTATGTACTTTATAATAAGGCATATGTTTTATTTTGGGATTAGGATGGGAAGTAGGAGTACTACATGTTGTTTAATGACTGCATTTTATTTACTTTGTCCTCAGGGCTGAAGATACAGGCACATATACATGCATAGCTGAAAACGATGCGGGTAGCAGTAGTTCCAATATTCAACTGAATGTTCAAGGTAAGTAAAAGGAATAAAGTCTTTAATGTAAATGTTTATGCGTGACATTGTTCCTTCTTGTTATGTGTAATTATAATGATTATCTCTGATGAGTGGATTCGCTTATAACTTGTCAAGATGCTGCATATCAAGAAGGAAATTTACTTGTTATTTTTGATCGTCTGTTCATTTTCTCCAAGACACATGTCAGTTACAAGATCCGTTGATTAGAAGTGTGCATTAAATGTCTACCAATGATCTAAGAATGTGATTTGGGAGACCATTGATGAAGATCAGGAAGAGATTTGGACCCAAAGACTGTGACAAAGATGAACTGATTGTTCTTTTGTGCTACGTAGATTTATTATCGATCACGTGGTCAGAGAGTTAAGAAAAGATAGTTTTCATATATAAAGAGTTTAGGTTTAATAGTCGAGTTGAACAAACGAGTTCAACAGAAAGTTTAGTTGAATGGAGAGCGGACGCATCGCAAGATATGAGACCAGGAGAGACGTGCAACTCAAATGGTGTGTGGGGGGGGGGGGTGACGTCAGGAATAAAAGTTGCAAATAATAACCTGAGTGTCGTTGTCGTTCCTCAGGAAATCACATTGCAGCTTTTGCAGTACCGTCACTCAAGACCAACCGACGGAAGCTGTATATTCCCTCTCCCCTCTTTTTGGCTTGAATATAACCCTCCCCCAAGCAAGATGTTTTTCTTTCTCCAGATTGTAAAATGTATTTCGTTCCGTTTGTTGAACTGTTGTTGAAGGTATCTATATCTGTTTATAATAAGTGTTAGACACACCTATAAATATATAGACACTTATATATATATATATATATATATATATATATATATATATATATATATATATATATATATACACACTTATAAATATATACACATATACGAACATTACTAGACAATCACAACACATTACGTTACACATGTTTAAAACACTTACATATATATATACAACGTGATATATACGCAGTTTTATATAACATGGACACATGCTCCTTCATATACCTGCTACACACCCCAATTATACAACATTTAAATAGCAAGAATGTAGTTTCTGTGCCTTCAGAAATTACACTGAATCAGAGCCGAAATGTTTCAGTCTGTTGTCAAAGATTAGAGTTAGTTTTGAATGTTACTAAAACACCAATTTGTCAGTTAAATCGAGGCAAGACCAATTCTAAGTTCCATAGAACAGTCTTTGTGTTGGTAATTTCTGTACTAAAAAAATAGTGATCTGTAGTGATTAGTAGCAAGAATGTACATCTTCAAACAAAAATAAGTTTAAGACTCCTAAAATTCATACCAGAATTGTCCGCAAGAACCCGTGGCATAACAGATAAAGTACTTAGTAAAATTCAGTTGTAAAGTTACACTCTCCTGGAGGTTGAAAGTGTGATCCTCAGTGTTGGTGAAACTCAAAATATAATTGTGAATTACTTAAGACTTCTATCCAATCATGGATGATGGAACGAGAGTATGCTACCCCTGTTGATTAAATAAAGGATTTCGTTTAAAATTCCACGCAGATTCCCAAGTTCAACAAGATACGCCTAAAGAAGGTCGGGGATTATATCGACCGAAACATTGTTAAAATAACACGCGAGATGAGAAGAGTAGTCCAAAGAATCTAAATAATATGAATTATCAATCCTCATCCCAAAAATTGCGAAACGCAGAAATTATATATTTTTTTTTTGTTTCTTTCTAGTTCCTCCCATGATTCAAGAGACAAGTCGATTAACAACTGCAACAGTTGGTAGGACAGTGCAGATTCCGTGCAATGTGTCTGGTTTCCCGACACCTGAAATCAAATGGAAAAAAGATGGCCGAAACATACCTCTGTCCGGAGATAAATATTACTATGAAAATGGAATGCTCAATATATATGACATTGTGGTTAGTATCTCTTTTTTTGTTTGTTTTTCTTTTTTGTTTTACAAACGCCGTCATAACATTGCGTTTTATTACTTTGTAAATCAGACAAATATCCATGCAATGTTTTTTGTTCTTTTTTTTATTTGTTTTTTACTCTTTTTCATACCAAACAAAGCATATTGCCATTTATAACATAAAGGGCTATTACTTGGGATCGTGTCAAATAGGGGACTGTGGGGAGGTGAACAGCAAGATGTCTGTTCCCATTATATTTAAACTTCTGAAGGTTAGTACAGACAGGAAAGCAGAAAACAAGGAGGGAATTCCAAAGTTTAGCAGTCCTGGAAAAAAAAAACTATTAGAGTAGGTTTTCTAGTATTTATGGACCTCAACAGTGAAGAGGTTGGATTTTGCTGCTTGACTGGTTACGCAAAGGAGGCACAAGTTCATCAGAGTACATTCTATTAAAGTTTTTGTAAAATAGGCACAGGGATGTGATATTGTGATGATGGGACAGTGTTGGAGCTTGGCTGACAATGCGGGACCAATTAGATTGGAGACTCTTTACTAGATGCTATCCAAGAAGGAGAGACTAGTGGTAGCTGCACTAGTCCAGATGTGATAACAATACGCTATGCATAAACGAACTGTGGCTTTGTAAAGGTATAAGATTCTTTCCAGTGTTTGTAATTTTCTAGCACAATAGAGTGGAGCTCATCTTCTTTGCAACAGTCTTGGCAATGTCCTCAATGTTTAATCCTATTCATTTTTGTGAACACACGATAGTCATAAACTCTCAGAATCCCAATTCAAATATTGGGACAGGTGTAATTTTAAATTGTACTTTGAACATGATGCTTTTTCGGTGTCACAATTTTGTCTCTATACTTTAGGGGAGGTCGATTTTTTTTATTATGACAAGTCCTGTTTGGGAAAGTTACAACTTACCATAATTCAAGAATTCAAACTGAAATTGTCTTTTTTAAATTAACTGATGACCTAATTTGAACCGATCAGTATATTTGTTTTTCATTTGTCTCATTTATAACAATAACAAAAAAAATCAGTTATTTCAATATTTTGACATGTTCTCATTTTTACAAGTTAATTTAACGAAGTAAAACCCAG
This sequence comes from Euprymna scolopes, assembly GCF_053919585.1. Classification (NCBI taxonomy): domain Eukaryota; kingdom Metazoa; phylum Mollusca; class Cephalopoda; order Sepiida; family Sepiolidae; genus Euprymna; species Euprymna scolopes. Next base: position 105,812,651 of record NC_136507.1, read on the forward strand.
AAATTTCATTAAAGTTTTTGTAAAACAAGCACAGCGATGTGACATTGCAGCGATGGGACAGAGGTTAGAGCTTGGCTGACAGTGAGGACCTTTTAAATTTGAGACTCTTTACTGGAACAGGTCTAAGAGGCAGAAACTAGTAGTAGATGCACTATCCCAGATGTGGCAACAATACTCCATGCATGAGCGAATTGTGGCTTTGTAAAGCTAAAAGTTGCTCTCTGGTGTGAGTAATTTTCTAGCGCGGTAGAGGGAGCCCACCTTCTTTGAACAGATCAGATGTTACAAAGATGGCGGTATGCAGATGATCTTTGATGTAATTTTCTGAAATAGCGATGCAAGTAAGAGATCTTATTTTTGGTATCAGTATTTATTTTACACAATTTTACTTTCCCAAGGCAAGCTGATATTAAACAAATAAAATGAAAAATCGACCCACTCTACTGTGCATGTCAGCACAAAATGCTATTTTGATATTTACTTTAAAAAAAAACACCAAACACAAAATTTATATTGGTAACATGGTGACATCCATAATGATTTATGTGCACACCCCAGAGAGAGCTTCGCCATATTGCTGAGAACATGCTCTGCCAGTGCAGTCTCTGTTTGACTTGCAGCAATACATACTATCATTCTTAGCTTCAGGGTTGCTTATATGTCCTTTCCATTTCAGAGAGCTCCAACTTATGAAAAACAGCAGCAATGGGGAAATTATGGTGGCTAAGTGGTTAACAACATGGACTGACAATCTTGGTGTACAAAGTTGAAATCTAGTTCATTATACAGAAACACTTTCAGTTAGGGATGTTGGCAACCTTCATGTGGTCCCTTCCATAAGACCCTGATGTCTTTCTAGAAATAATTCTAACTAGAAAGATATAAAGGAAATGAATGCCAACAATAATCATCTTATTCAAATGAAATGAATACTTAAATATTTAATTTCAAAGACATTGCACTTCTGTCGCTATTATCTCTGTAAAATCTTAACTTCAGAGTTAATTATATGTCGTTTCGGTTCCATAGCTGTTCTTTTAGTTATCCGAATGCAGAAATTGACATTCTTATTATTCTGTTAATGTCAGATGAGGATGCTGGAACCACTGAGACAAGAAATGCAAAAATCTGCAGATTTTCTTTTCAACCATTTTGTTGTTTATTGAGATATTATCGTCAGAAGAGGAAATGGTGTTTTTCTACATTTCCCTTCCATACTCTATTTTTTGCAAGAATCTTCAAGTTCAGAAATAAAGAACTTCAACTTACCAAAAATAGCAGCACCAATCATCTTTTTTTTGTAAGGCACCAATGTCTCCTACTTCCTCTTCATATCAACATGAAAGATTAGAAGAATCATCCCGATTCGATACTTTTTTAAATAACGTTTGACATGCTTCATTTTAAAATAGTGTTATCTCTGTCACATGTTACAAGGGTCGTTCCAAAAGAAAGTCTCCTATTCTTAACTAAAAAAAAGTTGAAGAGTTACCAAAACGGGTGTGGTACCATTAAAATAAGCGACCTTTTGTGCTCCAGAATTTATTTTTCTACATAGTCACCACCTGGGATCCATACCGAAATGGCTGCACTTTTTGGCCCACTCTGTAGAAGTGACTGAGGGAAAGAGTAGGGGTAACCTTAGATAGGCATAAGGGGTGATTCAATATCACTGGCAACCATTTCATGTGAAAGATTGACCCTGAAAACATAGGTTAAAATTTTAAAATTATTGGTTTATCATGAAAACTGGCCAAATTAAGACCAATGGAAAATGACTTGCAAATCGAAAGTGTCCAACTTCGAACTTTGAAACTTTCCCATACACAAATCTAATCCAACTTTTAATATGATGTAGAGTAGACACAGCTTGACATAAAACCCACAAACAAAAATGTTGCAATTTTTTTATGATTGGGATTGGCATTATATTAACTTTAATAGACCTAATACAAAGACAGTGAAATGATCATTTTCAGGCTTATTGTCTTTTTTTATTATTTCAGGCAAAAGACACCGGAAGTTATATCTGCATAGCTTCTAACCTTGCAGGGGAAGATTCACAGGAAGTTTTATTGCGTATACAAGGTAAATTTTGTTTAACATTTGATACATGTGTCTTCAGTTGAAAGAGGGCAAATCGTTTGAATTTCTCCAGATGAAAAGGGGGCAACTAGTTCGAATGTCTTCAGTTGACTGTTGGATTCTGAATATGAATCTATCACATTCAATGGACTGGACAGGGTTACCCAAATTATATGTCACTCCTTCCTACATGAAGTTGTTAATAAGATTCACAATCCTTTTTGAAATCCGACCATCTATGGTACAAATAAATTTCATTGTGTATCCGATTTGTCCACCAAATTTCAGTTGTGAATGTCCAACAGTTTTTTTTTTTTGTTTTTTTTTTACCGTCGTTCAGTGATATGATCCATATGTCCACATCGGCATTGTGGTTACACCTAGGTATGACTAATTTAAAAAAAAAACGAAATATTAATCCAATGATAAGATTTTGATGTGAGATTTTATCTTTTATATTTTTTGGGTTATTCATTTTCTGATTCATATATATATATATATATATATATATATATATAGAAGGAAGTCTCGAAATAAAGACGAAACGTTGATGAACACATAATACGGTTTCTTCCTTTTTATTTTCTCTCTCTCTCTCTCTCTCTCTCTCTCTCTATATATATATATATATATATATATATATATATACTTATGCCAAGTAAGCTATATAAAACCGTTTATGTTTCATTTCCGGAGGAATAAAATACAAACGAAAGCAACTATCATATCGTAAGATGCTTATATGGCACTTGTCTGAATTGTTAAATTTCTCTTGCATATTTTCAGTGCCGCCAACTTTTAGTAATCTACCAAAGAATAAAGAAGTGCTGGTGAATTCTCGGTTTGTATTAAGGTGTGCTGCAGAAGGAATCCCCGTTCCTTCCATTTCTTGGATGAGAAACAAAGTCATTCTTCCAAGTAAGTTGTTTTCATGTACCATCAAACTAGCAGAAGTACCCATCTATATGAGGGTTCTTAAATCTTTATCTTCTTCATGTCAGCTCCACTGCAAAAACATGTTTTTTTATCAATAAAATCATTTATTATTATTATTATCATTATTATTATTATTGGCTCACATGGAGCTTTCACACAAGTCAACAAACGATCTGTGGTGTTCTCTGGAGGCGGAGTGACAACAAGTCTCCCCAGACGTCTAGTTCTCTCCACCTCCTTCGATAGCATTTGCAAATGAATTTGCATCATCGCGACAGCCTCTTACCATTGATTTCTCGCTGGCAGTGGCCATTGGTTTATACTGGAATTTGAGTGGCACTAAGCCTCCCCAAAGTCCCAATTCTCTTTGCGCTTGTCCAACCGAAGTCTGGCTGGCGCTCTCTCCTCGGTCTTTCAGTCGTCCTTGACCCTCCTCAGCTCTTTGGTGTCACTTTTTTATTGGGAGGAGCAGTGGTGAAACTATGAGGGGGATGCATGATGGGGGTGTAGAACTTGTAGATATGCAGCTTCAGTGCTCTTCATTCCTGGTAACGCTCCTTCATTATATTGTATTCTTGTATTATTCTCCGCATTCAAGGGGTTTCCTTAATATTCCAGTCGTTTTCTTTATCGTTAGTCGTTGTAATTTCGCAGCCATTCCTCTGATTCCAATTTCTGACATTCTTTTTTCGAAGTTTTTCGGAATTATTCCTAGTGCTCCTACTATTATCGGTACTATTTTGATTTTCTTCATCATCCAAATCCCTTTTAACTCTCTGGCTAGCTCTGTGTATTTGCTCCGTTTCTCTTTTTCTTTCATACTCACCCTGTGGTCAGCTGAAACAGCAAAGTCTACGATTTGACAGGATTTTTCTTTCTTGTTAATTATTACGACATCTGGTCTTCTTGCTTGGATGGGTTTGTCCGTCTGTATGTATGTATGTATGCATTATTATTATTATTATTATTATTATTATTAGCTCACAGGGGGCTTTCACACAGGTCATCAAAGATCTCTCCTTGGTGTTTCCTGAGTGACAACAAGTCTCTCCAGATTTCCCAGTACTCTCCACCTCTTTGGTTAACATTTGCAAATAAATTTACGTTATCGCAACAGCTGCTTACCATCAATTTCTCGCTGGTAGCGGCCATTGGTCTCCACTAAGATTTGAGTGGCAATAAGCCTCCCCAAGGTCCCAGTTCTCTTCGCACTTGTCCAGCAGAGGTCTAGTCAGTGCTCTCTCCTTGGTCTTTCCATCCTCCTTGACCCTTCTCGACTATTTGGCATCACTCTTTTAGTGGGGCGGTAATCGAAAGAAAATTATTATTATTATTATTATTATTATTATTATTATTATGATTATTATTATGAAGTTTCATTCTTACCAACTCAGTCAACTTTTCTGCTTCGATTCTTTCCTTCTGCTTATCTTCCAATGATTCTTTATTTAGCTCTTTCCCTTTTGCCACTGCAGCAAGTAACACTTTATGACTGTTAACCAATTATTATTATCATAATTATTATTATTATCATAATTATTATTATCATAATTATTATTATCATAATTATTATTATTATTATAATTATTATTATAATTATTATTATTTACTCATTAGTCATACAGTTTAACATTGCTGTTACAAACAAACAAACAAACAAACAAACAAAGGAAAGAAATAAAAATCTGGGTCAGAATTTTTTCTTTTTTAACAAAAGTCTCTTCCCATCGTCCATCTCGCTCGGTATACTCTTTTCTTCTTCCTCCGACTGCACGCTGGCTACAATCAACCCATTCTTTTTTTCTTTTTTTTTTTACAAGGTAGTCACCACTTATCAAGACCCGGAAGCCACTAGGGCATAAGGGTTATTGTAAGTACAGTACGTTAGTGTGGAGATTTAAAGTGTCTACTTAAGGGGGCGATTCATCAGGAATTTGTTTACATTGGACTTGAAGATATCTAAGTTGTAGTCAGGAGGGAAGCAGGCAGACGGAACAGAGTTCCACAGGCGTGCAGTTCTAAGAAAGAAGCTTTCTTCATGGAATCTACGTTTTGATTTAGGCATAGATAAAGAGTGGGGAAAGTTTTTGACAGTGGATTCAGCTAGACGGGTGTTTTTTGTAAAAGATTGGCGAGGGGGGACCAGGGATTGGAGTTCAGACGAGCACCTGCCATGGAAATAACGATAAAACAAAGATAGGCTTGCATTGTCTCTTCTGTGGGAGAGAGGTTGCAGGGAAGAGAAAAGGGCATCCCTCACTAAGCCACGAAGTCTATTTTGTACTCTGTCAAGGCAGGATAGGCTGTTTTTAGCAGCTCCTGTCAAGATATGGCAGCAGTATTCCATCCTTGGACGTACTTGGCTTTTATATAGATAGAGAATTGCATCAGTAGTGATATCTTCTGGAGCGGTAGAAGGATCCCACCATCTTTCCAGTGACCTTGGCAACAGACTTGATGTACGTGTTCCATTTCAGATCAGGAGTGAAGGTCAAACCCAGAAGCTTGTCAAAACATGGGGCTTCTCCTAGACGAGAGCCATCCATTTTAATTGATGCCAGATGGGGATCAGAGCGTTGATGATGTAAAGATTATTCTCTTCCTCAACTTTACACCTCCATTTTGTTTGACGTCCTTTCTTTCATCTGCTCCGAAAACATGGTGTCTTTTTTTCTCTTCATCTTGTCACGCCATCTTGTCATGCACACTTCCCAATTTACATGATCGCGTTTTTCAGTTATTGACTTCGTAAGCCAGTCATCTTTCGCTGCTGCTGATATTTTCGCACACTCTCATATGCACTCTGTTACAACAGGTCATCATCAAAGATTTCTCTTTGAGAGCAACCTGTGGTGTTTTCTGGAGTCTGAGTGACAACAAGTCTACCCAGATTTCCATTACTCTCCATCTCCTTCAATAACCTTTGCAGATAAATTTGCATTTTCGCAACAGCCGCTTACCATTGATTCCTCATTAGCGGCAGCCATTGATCTTCACTGGAATTTGGATGGCAGAAAACCTCTTCAAGGTCTCAGTCCTCTTCACACTCATCCAGTGGAGGTCTGGCTAGTGCTTTCTCTTCTGGGTCTTTCCATTCTCCTTGACAATTCACGACTATTTGGTATGGTGCCAGTTTATGTCGACACTATTATTATTATTATTATCAGTGATTGCTCACTGATTTTACTTGGAGTCTGAATGACAAGAAGTCTCCTCAGATTCCCAGTGTTCTCTGCTTTTTATACTCATTGTAAACCAATTTATGTTTTCACAACAGCCGTTTACCATTGATTTCTCACTGATAACAGCTGTTGATGATATCAGGAATTTAAGTAGTAGTATAAGGCCACTTAGGATCGCAGTACCTTATGTGCCCGTCCCTCTTAATAATATACAACATAATCGTTCTCGTCAGATCACCAAAGTTAAGCAACATTGACTGGTCAGTACCAGATGGTTGGTTATTTGAGAATACTAGGCACTGTTTCTAGGAAGACATCGACAGCTCCCTGCAAGAGCTGCAAAAACATACTGTCGATATACAAGCAACTAGGGACCGCTTGTGAATTTAATATTCCCATAAAACTTCCACCTTTAGAGAAAGCTGCTGGCAAAAAAAAAAAAAAAAAAAAGAAGATTTACTCATTCTATTCATTATTTTCAATCCTCTCATAATATCATTCGTTATTCAACCTATAATATATCCATTTAATTAATTCTTATCCTCGAGTGGCTTTTAGTTTTCATAAATGTTCATTTCTTTTTAAAGTAATGTTTCTGTACAAACAGCAAAAAAAAAAAAAAGAAAAACAGATAAAAAAAAAACGACTTAGCTTTTTACTGACAAAAACAAAAGATTACCATTCGATTTTTTTCATGTTTTCATCTTCAAGTTCCACCGAGTGTCAATGGACGAAGTAATTTAATCGTGAAAAATGCCGGCCGTGAAGATGGCGGTCGATATACGTGCATTGCGAAAAATCCTGCAGGCGAGCGAGAATCTCATTCTACAGTTGTGGTGAAAGGTAAGACAAAAACAAAATCGATTATTATACTAAATCTGAGTTAATCAAAGTTTGTTTCTTTGAGGCTTTTTTCCAATTTATTTTAATAACACGAAATACATGTTAAAATTCGTATTATTTGGATTATTCGGACTACTGTTCCAGTCTTGAATGTTATTTTTACAGCGTTTTGGTCGATGTAACCTCCAACCTTCTTCAGGTGCTATTTGTCGAACTCTGCAATCTTTCTGTCGAACTTGTAAATCTGCATGGAATTTCAAACAGAACTCTTTTTTTAATCCAAGAGGATAAGCATGCTCTCGTTCTGTCAGCCATGACTGGGTAGATGTCCTAAATAATTAAAAATTATATTTTTAGTATCGTCCTCACTTACGCTTGAACCATCAACCTCCAGAAGAGTGTAACTTACAACTGAATTTGACGAAGTACTTTATCTGCGGAGAATTCTAATATGAATTTTGATGAGAACAGTAGTGTGAATAATCCAAATAATATGAATAATCAATCCTCATCTCAAAAAGTCATCAAAATAACATGCTAAAATGTTTATTAGTTTTTTCTTGAGTTTTGTTTAAAAAAAAAAAGAAATGGATTTCAAGTGTTCTAATTAGCCGTACTTTGGAATTAACTTGCTAAGTTACTCATCGCTTGCTAAGTTTCTGTCTATCATCCTCATCCTCTCTCACTTTATGTTCTTTGAATCCCTACTCTGTATTTTATGCAATCTTTATAACTCTTGTTTCCTCCACTCTCTTTCTTTTTTATTAGCAGTCCAATGTAATAAAAAATAATAAAACGATTGATGCGGTCTGTTATAAACAAAAGGGAATATCATCACAATCAGTAATGCTATTGTACTCATAGCTGGAGAGAGAAAAAGTGAGAGAAAGAGGAAAGTGTGGAAGAGAGAAGAGAAAGGGTAGAGATATAGTAAACAGAAAGAGACTTATTTTGGGTTTTGGATTTTTAATTTTATATAATTTTTAATTTTTTATAATTTTTAATTTTATATAATTTTTAATTTTTCATAATTTTTAATTTTATATAATTTTTAATTTTTTATAATTTTTAATTTTATATAATTTTTAATTTTTCATAATTTTTAATTTTATATAATTTTTAATTTTTTATAATTTTTAATTTTATATAATTTTTAATTTTTCATAATTTTTAATTTTATATAATTCTTAATTTTATATAATTTTTAATTTTTCATAATTTTTAATTTTATATAATTTTTAATTTTTCATAATTTTTAATTTTATATAATTTTTAATTTTATATAATTTTTAATTTTTCATAATTTTTAATTTTATATAATTTTTAATTTTATATAATTTTTAATTTTTCATAATTTTTAATTTTATATAATTCTTAATTTTGTATAATTTTTAATTTTTCATAATTTTTAATTTTATATAATTTTTAATTTTATATAATTTTTAATTTTTCATAATTTTTAATTTTATATAATTTTTAATTTTATATAATTTTTAATTTTTCATAATTTTTAATTTTATATAATTTTCAATTTTATATAATTTTTCATTTTATATAATTTTTCATTTTATATAATTTTTCATTTTATATAATTTTTCATTTATTAAAAAAACATTGTTTTTTTGTACGGCTTTTAAAAAAAATAATCGTTCAATAAGTCATTTTATGTTATGGACATGTTGAAAAAAGGGATGAAAGTTTTTGGTTAGTTGATGTAGAACATTTTAAGGTAGCAAATTCAGTTTGTATGGGAAGTGATAAAAATGAACATGAGAGATAAAACCTGGCCAGAACCGACATCTTGCTGCCCAACTCCCCACCTAGTACCCCTGTAGCCTGTGCCCCTAATAGTAGCCCCCTACACCAAAGTGGCAATGTGCCTTGTTTGGGGTGAAAATGTAATAAAAAATAAATAAATAAAAAATGCCAGCATGTAAAACAGATGCTAAACTGATGCTGATGACGACGACGATGATGATGCTGTTGATGCTGCTACTACTACTACTACTACTACTACTACTACTTTTTCCCAATTTTCCTGCATTGCCTCAGATTATCAAATCCATTATTTAATAAATAATATGAAGGAAAACCTAAGGATCTTTAGAAGTGAAAAAAGACCGATGTTTAGACAAGTTTAGAAATAGAAAATTTTGGGGGTCATAAAAAGGGAAGATAAATAAAAATACAAATACGATTCGATGCAAGAAATTACCAAATTTCAATATAGTTTTTTAAAAAATGTTGAAATTCGCCAAGACAGAAGCGCTACCAGCCGGTCGTTTTCTAGCAAAGACTCACAGGAATTCGAGTTTCTTTCGAAAGTATCGTTTGTGCAAGCATGAAATTGAGCGCAAAATTTGTTTCTGCAAAAATGTTTAGTTCTAGTTGAAATATTGTTCCGACTAGACGTGGCGGTCTCGAATCCAAGATTTTTTCCATCCATTCACCGAAAAGCATTCGAAGGAAATTCGTCACTTATGTTGTTTATTCCCTTGAATGAGATCCTTGAATTAATTTTCCTAATTATATGAACTTTATTGAACTTTTCCGCCTTGTCGGGAAAGGTTAAATCGCGAATCTATCTGGACTTGATTCTTGATATGCCCCAGTCAGGAAGGATTACCAAAGAGGCTACTATCAGTTCAAAACACGTTTAAAACTCAGTTTTCTGAAACACAGAATTTAATCACAAAGTCTAATTAAGGTAAGGGTTTCTGGTTTTGCGAATTCCGTGCCTTCAGAGTCTTTTACTTCTCCAGAAGAAATTTCTACAGAAAACATAGTAGCATGGTAGAAAGAAACAGTGACTTTCCAGAAACATTAAGGAATTCAAACAAGTCTAACCCTTAAACACATATATGCTTATTGTCGACGTCATTGTCACAGCAACTGTGTAAATTGTCTTTTATTTTGTGTCAGGTTTCATAGGAGGCCAGGACTGTGGCGCAGCGGTTAGAGTACTTGAAAAAATCAATTGTAAAAGTGATGTTTTTCTAAAGGTTGAAGGTTCAATCCTCAGTGTGGGCGACTGAAAAATACAATTGTAAATTATTTAGAATCTTTATCCAGTCATGGCTGATGGAATGAGAACATGCTACCCCCGTAAAGTAAATAAAGGGTCCAAATTTCCAAGTTTGACAGGAAAATTCGTGAGTTCGACATGATACACCTGAAAAAAGTCGGAGGTTACATCGACCGAAATGTTGGGAAAATCACGCTCAAGATGAGAACAGTAGTCCAAAGAATCCAAACTCCATAATACAATTTATATTATTTTTAATTTCTAAAAAAAAAACAAAAAAACATTATGCTGTTTATGGATGCTTGACGTGAACAAAGACTCATATTATTAAACGCTTAATACTAAATTAATACCATTATTGAATTCCATATAAAATTTTACTTGAAAGAAGTTGTGTTTGATTCTGATATAGGTCTTTGTTTTCAATTATATCCACGGTAAGTGATAATTGAAATCGTTAATTTGGCCCTAGTGATAGTAGATGGAGTTGGAGGAAAATTTGAATGGTATCATAAAATTCCTTGATAAATTTTTATTCCTATTGAAACCAATTTGAATTAACATATCGATTTCTACAACAGCTGAACAAAATAACTTTATTATGTAGATAGATAGATAGATAGATAGATAGATAGATAGATATTGTTAAACTCCTATAATTTATCCGCATATTTCATCAATTATAAAAAGAAAATTAAAGGGAAAACAAAATGAAAGTCACAAGCCTTTAACTAAGAGTTATTCTTTTCTTTTTTGCTTTTTTTTTTTTTCTTGTTTTTTGTAGTTCCTCCTCAAGTTTTGGTGCCGCCCGGGAGCCGTGCCGTGACAGTGGCAGAAAAAGTGATTCTTTCTTGTTCCGTGGGAGGGGATCCTGCTCCACAGATTTTGTGGATCAAGAACAACCACCCAGTTGAGTTCAACGAAAGGGTCAAGCAATTAAACAACGGATCTTTGGTCATCTACGATTCAACGGTGAGATCAACATTGTTATATTCAAACTCTTTATTTCTTTACGAAGTAATGAGACCAGTTGTGTCAAGTGCTTGTTAAGAACCCCATTTAGAAATCAAATTTATCTAGGTAGGACCCTCAGACACGGTAGCTTCCTTCAGTCTTGACAGCATATGGATACCCACTGTAAGAGTGCCTGCACGTGAAATTGTTATGGCAAGAGTTGCATAATCTCCAACCACACCTCTCCTGAGTCGACATTGTTAAATACCAGTGGCAAGTGGAGGTTTAGGACAACTGCAAACAATGCCGAGATAAGCAGAGAGCACATTCAGGGCCTAGAACTCCCATATGGTACTAGCCAGGCTCAACGTTGCTTAACTTCAGTGATCTGACGAGAACCGGTGTGTCAAATGTGACTATGCTCAGACATAGGATGACATGATCATGGAATTTGAAAAGTGTATAAAAGGAAAGCGGAAGTGATGAAGTCAATGAAGAAAAGCGGATAGGGATACGCATTTGGTGGCAAAGAGGGGATGAAAGAGAGAAAAAGCGAAAGAGAGAAAGGGAGATACATTGAGCAGAGAGAAACTAATTTATATTTCGTTCTTTTATGTTTATATATTTAACTGGCTTTACAAACTCACTTTTTCCTGATTCAAATGTTCTAAATTCAGTTCAATGGTTGAACAAACGGTTCAAGTTCTTTTTCTAGTACAGTTGAACCCCAAGATACGACATTAAAAATTGGTAACAAAATACAGTACAGTATATAATAGACATTTATATAATCAAATATCACCCTAAGGCGGGATAAATACTGTAACCAGGGTCCGGAAAAAACATCTTATTCCACATCGTAACCTGAAAAAAACGTATCCTATAACCACCGTATCCCGAGGTTATACTATACTATAATTGGAAAAAGTGACAATCTTAGTATCAGCTTATATATATATATATATATATATATATATATATATATATATATATATATATATATATATATATATATATATATATATATCGCTTTATTGCAGATTAGTAAAATATAAATATTTCACCAAATATATGTCACAAAGAAATAAAAATTGTATAATCAAATGACTGGTCTGCTTTAAGGTCATTTCCCAAAATTTTATACAAATTCATGCGATATTCACAAAGTTATGACATTTTATTCTTTATCAATGAATTTCCACTGTGCATCGCTTTATTGCAAGTCTCTTATTAGGGCGAAAATACATGAAAACTTTACTTTTTACATCCCAAGTGCTAAGCCTCAAATAAATAAATTATTCATCGCCATATCCACCATTTTTAAATAACTTTAAACAACCTTTTGTTCACCGAAGTCAATTGTTTGATCTTAAAAGGAGTTATGGTTCTGGCAACATTAACTACTTTCCTCCACAGAGCCACCATTTGAAGTAAATTGCTCTCATCCCTCCAAAACACCTCTTTTCAAAAAAAAAAAACCATAGATTCAAGGAAGGCTGCAGTCGTCCTAGCAGAATGGGATGGTGCATTATCATGCATAAAAATCATCTGAAAGCGACGTGACAATGGTAGGTCATCTAGCCATGATGACAAATATTTATCCAAAAAGGCAGTGTACGCATTGCTGGTAAGTTTTACATACTTTGGAACTCGGAATGGTCCAACCAACTTATCCCCAATGATTCCCGCCCAAAACATGATGCCTCGACCTCCTTGTTGGCGATGAACTCTGTAAGGGGTTGGAGTTCCGTTCGAGTTCCAAACTTTGGCTCCATCCATCCGAACCGTCAAGAGTAGTACGGGTCTCATCTGTAAATAGGACACGTTGAAAATCCATTTTCATGTAATTCTGTGTCCAAGCCTTTCGTTTTCTCTATGTTGTTTGCTAAATGGAGGTGTTGGAATAGTTTTGCTGTTCCTTGCCATCTCATTGAACATATTACATCAGGTCTTGGAGCAATTCAAACTTTTGCAAAAATGGAAGCATTGGTGCTGTTTGGGTTTCGGTTGACTTCCCTACGAATTTTCCGAATATCACGATGTGAAAGGTTTCTCCTGGTGCCCTTATCCTTTCTAGATTTGGTGTTGGGGTTGTTCATGAATAAAGCCAAAATTCTTGGATCCCTTTCCAGCTCCATAGCTAAATCTTTGATGAACAATCCTTCTGCGAGTCTAGCAACTATCCTTTCCTTTTCGATAACCATTAATCGCCCATTTTTTGGTATTTTAAAAGACCTGCAATAAAGTGATGGGTTGTAAAAATTACTTGACAATAAATAAAATGTCATAATGGATTGGAATAAAAAATTTGGGAAATAACCTTGAAACAGTTGTTTGTTGTACCTTTTCTCCACGTTAAAAAACGACCCTGGTGTCTAACTCTGTCCCGTGGGGAGGCATAGTAAATAGATACAATAAACCGATTGACACAATTCATATATTAGCCGGGAGATCCAACACTGATCACTGAAAGTTTCACACTCATATTTTATTGTCATTGAAATCGGTGACATCGCCTATTTTTCAATGAAATCGATTGATTGCCTACTCTAGTTGGGGGTCCATCGGGCAGCGCACCGAGAGGAAACTTCACATGCCTCCCTGCAGTGACTTAGTCCACAATATATTGTAGTCTACATTGCACACTGTGGATTTTATACAAAAATTTATGTATAATGGCTTAACTTAAAGTTCAAAATGAAAAAGTCAAGTATCATGGTGCAATTGCGCTCTGAACAGAAACATTCATTTCAAACCCGCCCCTGTCATATCACTGTTGATTTTATATGCAGGGCCTTTCAACTTGTGTGATAATAAAACTTTTCAAATGCACTTGTGATGTTTGATTGTGTAAGGTGTTAATTTAGTCAAAATCGCTTATTACTTCTTTCATTGGATTATTTCGATTATCGATTGTCGATACTTATTAAGACGTTCCGATACAAAACCTATCTAAGAACACTGCCAGGCACATAAAGTACTTTAGTGTGAAATTTCATAAAAACAATCAGCCCAGCCATTTTGGAGTCCCTAGGCAACGAACTCACAGATACACAGACAAAGTTCTTTTTATATATATATATATATATATATATATATATATATATATATATATATATATATATATATATATATATATACTAGCCTGGGTGTGTGTTGGAGGTGTGTGTTGAGCAAAAAAAAAAAAAAAAAAGGGTAGTAATAAGCAAGCAGGCTCGAACCCATGACGCGAAGGTGAAAAAGAAAGGTAAAGAAAACCTGACCTCTTACTGCTACTCCATGACGCGACCGGAAGTTCGGAATGTTGAAATTAGTAAAGTCATTCCAACCAAGATGATGACTTGCAAAAATGGCAACACAAAAAAACGACACTCCTTGTAGAAAACTGCACAGTTGAAGGTGAAGGAATTAATGTTTTAGCCAAATTTTTGATATTTGTCGTCCAAAGGGTCGAGCTTCAAAACAATGCCGATCTTGTGAAAATCCTTCACTTCTGTCGAAAGTTTTAGACATAGATACATACATACATACATACATTTAAACAGACAGGTGATATATATATATATATATATATATATATATATATATATATATGGTGGCAAAGAGGAGAGTCAAAAGAGTAATCTACAAAGCCAAGATGGAAGCTGAGAAAGCTAAGTTTCCATAGTAACAAAGAGATAATCAGAAGATTGCAGTATTCATGATAGATAAACCCAATGTCAAAGATAAATTTGGATATTGTTGGAGAGAAGTTCATTCCAAATGACAATGAAGTGCTAGCAACAAATGAACAGCACAAGATATTTGGAAATGCACCAGGAGCAAATAACTCACGTGACTATTTCAATACACGAGCAGATAACTCTTACCTATACATGAATATTAGCTTATTTCAAATGTTTGTTTGTTTTTTCTTTTTTCAAATTATCTTTTAAAATAATTATCTTGAAAGAATTACTAATTTAATCTTAATATACTCATTCTTATTATTCATCTATTTAAATTTCTTAATTTCTGTTTTCAAAGAGTTCCGATGCAGGAGAATATAAATGCGTAGCAACAAACGATGCCGGAAGTTCGGAAGGAGTTGCGATGCTGACGGTTCGAAGTAAGATTTCAAGTTAACTTCCTTCTCAGCATTTTTTAAAATTTTTATTTATTTTCTTTTATTCTTTTTATTTTTCTACTAAAAAAAATTTTCCTTTTTCTGTTTATTTTTTTCAATACCAACAAGGCACATTGCCACCAAAGTGTAAGGAACTATTCTAATACTATCGAGATTTAGAGAGACTGACCAGGGTTGAGAGTTGAGCAGCAAGAATTTGTTCACATGATGATTAAATTTCTCTATGTTGGTAAGATCAAGGAAACAGGGAGGAGAGAAGGCATTCCAACTGTAAATGGCTCGAGGAAAGAATCTAGGAAATTCAGTAAAAGTATAAAGTATTAGAAAATGTTCCCGTATCTAGAGATCTCTACAGAGAAGCGTGTGATTGTATTGCTATCCAGGTAGTTCTTGTGCCAATCATTGACAAATTGATACTTTGGTGGAGAAAATATTGCATTTTCGTTGAAGACCATTCTTGCCACTGGGAAGCTGCATGGCTTCAGTGAGTGGAGAAACCATTAGCATATAAAGCGCACAGGTTTGACAAACCATATACTTTTCCGGCCATGACGGAACTATTAAACCTGACATAGTGATATGGAACAAGAAGAGGAAAGAAGCAACCTTATTAGAAGTTAGTGTCCTCAATGATGTGGGGTTACGGTAATTGTAGTGGCTGTGGCGACCATCAACAAATGGATGTTTTAACAGAGAGAACACTGCAGCTTTGCGGAAGACGCTTCTTGAAAACCGGAAGTGAGTAGAGAACCACAAAAGTGTACAGGTTTAGCAAATCATAAACTTATCTAGCTATGAAAATGTCTTTAGCAAGTGTTTCAGTATAATTTGCTAAGCCATACTTGTGATGACGTAACTATCGACTCTTGTTCTCAAGACAATGATGGTTATAGAAATTTGTTCTCAATCATGTGGTGAAGCTCTCCAAAGTATTAACATAAACTAACCTAACTTATTATTATATTTCAAATTTTGTCAATAAATAATTTGTGAAGGTTTTAATCAGTTCTCACAGGATAACTTAGTCTTAGTGTTTAATTTTTGTTATGAGTGTTGGCCATCTTGCTTGTCACTATTTTAGACTACAGCAACTTTGCTATCATGAGGTGCAGCAAACTAAGTATTATGGTATGCATTTCATAGAGAGTTAGAGATTAATAGAGATTAATAGGAGTTACTTATCACAAAGTCACATTTATTCAAAAAGTTTTCTCAGAAACTATTAGCCAATCTGACTGAAATTTTGTACGGACTTTTGTTGTGATAAGGTGCAGCGAACTAAGTGTTATGGTATCCGTTCTATGCACAGTTATGTATTAATATGGATTAATAGGAATCAGTATTTAATGCAAAAAAATGAGCACAAATTTAATCATATTCAACCATAAGTTTGATATAAAGCATTCATTCTAAATAAACGGGCCATAACTTTTGCCCGTTGCTAACGAGATCAAAAAGTCATATCATAAGTAAAATCTTAAATATTAAAAAACAGTTAAACTACTTTTATTGAAATATCTCGAGATTTCATGGTGCGTGTCATTGTAAAGAAATATCAAACATTTATATATATATATATATATATATATATATATATATATATATATATATATATTGTCTTTAAAAAATTTTTTTCTAGTGCCTCCAACATTTGAGTTACAGCCTAAAAACACAAGAGTTGACGAGGGTCATATGGTAACATTCGACTGCGTGGCTGAAGGGGAACCAGCGCCGGAGATTTCTTGGAGGAAAGGTTTTACTCCAATTTCACTGGAAGGACGATTTGCCAAATTAGCAAATAATTCCTTAAGGTAACAATTATATGGATTTTGTGATTGAAAAGAATCTACATTTTTTGCAAGAATTTAGAAATCAAAGACAGAAGATAATGGTAGAGCAGGAATCGAGCATGAATGCAAGTTTTTATGCTGTTTGAAAGGAAAGAAAAAAGTAATAAAAATATTGGATTATTTGGACTAGTATTCTCATCTTGAGTGTTATTTTCACAATGTTTCGGCCAATGTAACCCCCGACCTTCTTCAAATGTATCTTGTCGAATTCAGGAATCTTTCTGTCAAACTCAGGAATCCATACGGATATTTTAAACGGAACCTTTTATTTAATCTACAGAGGTAATATGCTCTCGTTCCATCAGTCATAACGGGATAGAAATTATAAGTGATTTGCAATTGTATTTGAGTGTCGCCCGCACCAAGGATTGAAACTTCGACCTCCAGAAGACCGTAACTTACAACTGAATTTTACCAAGTACTTTATCCACTACGCCATCATGGCTCTGGAGTTACATTAAGCAAAAAGTTGTGAAGATAACACTCAATATGAGAACAATAATCTGAAGAATCCAAATAATACGAATTATCAATCTTCATCTCAAAAATTCCAAGGATAAAATTATGGTTTGAAATAAATTGGTTAGATCATCTTCATGTTTCTTCGACTCCTCTAGAAACATGTGTAAAAAATGTTGTCCTGGCATTGAAATGAAATTATAAAATGGTACAAGTTTAAATGTAATATGTTAAACCTGATATAGTGATATAGTACAACAAAAAGAAAGAAGTAACCTTAGTAGAAGTCAGTGTCTCTAATGATGCTGGGTTATATAGAGCTGAGAGGCAAAAGATAACGAAATACCAAGGTCTTATGTACGACATGAAAAGAAATTGGAATCTTAGGAAGATTTCCATCATTCCAGCAATTATAGGAGCAACTGAACTCATGAAAAGGAATTTCAAAAACTATCTGGCAAATATACCAATTGAACCAAGTGCAAAATAGATTCAAACAATTGCACTTCAATGCACGGTTAGAATCTTAAAAAAATAGGTCTCTCGGTTGGATTGTATGAGATAGCAGATGAATGCCTAGCATCCGGCAGGATGCCTCATCCCCAGCTTGAACAAAATGCTGAGCAAATTTTTAAAAATGAATAAATATAGAGTACTAGCTGTACCCGGCCACGCGTTGCTGTGGCTCAGTTTGTTAAAATGGAACACATGTGAAAGTTTGATTCTTTTTTTTCAAGAGAATGTACAAATTATTTTTTTTTAACAGATGTTAAGAAAATAAACAGAAAAATACTTCCATCATTAATTATGCAAAAAAATAAATAAAATGTTGATTTAGTGTTTCAATATGCTTATAAATTACGGTAAAACTTGCTGAGTATGCACTGTTTTACGGTTGTTGTAAAAATGGAATGGAAACTTAAATTTCGCTTCATTTTAATCTTTCTTAATTTTTTAATTGTGCCCCCCCAAACGAATATAATCAAAACAGTAACATTTAACAATTGTACTTTATGTATATAAAACACAAAATATTTATTAAAAAAAAAAATTTTTTTTTTAAAGTTAATAACGAAAGGGAAATAATTCCATTTTTTAAACGAAAAAGTCAGTTTACCTAACTTACTGTATTAATGCTATTTTTTTTAAGCAAGAAAAAAAAAAGGTAAATATCCAGATACGCTACTACAGAACACCGACCACTCTAATTTGTTTTTGAATAGGTAATTGAGGTCGCTGACAACAAATCTGATAGTCAAACTTGGGGCAAATTTACCGTTTGCATGGTATTTACCCCTGAACCCACGAACTTCTTTCCACCATTTTGCAGCTTCCGTTTATGCTACGCGCATGCACACTGTAGCATAAACGACGGCTTCACCAACGTTGGGGGGAGGGGATTTTTTTTTCCAGGACATAGAATTTTCTAATTTTCAAAAATACATTATAGCACTTTTTGGGTGGAAAATTTAAAATTAGCTGAAAAAGAAATAAAATAAGAAAAGGAAAGCACACCAAGTTGGAGTAGGGGGGGTTAATTTATCTGGGTTTTTTTTTTTTTACCTGGAACATCGAATTTTTAAATTTTCCGTAAGTAACGCACCGACATTTACCAATTAGAACACTATTTAACATTTTCCGAAGATTTTACTTTGTACATTTGGGGGGGGGGGGCGGATGTGATGTTGGGGCGCGCGCGCGCCCCAACATCAGATTCCCCCCCCCCCCCAAACAAATTAGAGTGGTCGGTGGGGTTTGTATTACTGTACACATAGATTCGAAAAAGTTGTCAAAAAACAAATATATAACAAATAAATGTTATCAAAGGCAAGATAAGTTACTTTTCTACCAAACTGGATATATTTTTCGTGTTTTTATTCAATGTAACATATTGGGTTTGTATTACTGTACACATAGATTCGAAAACGTTGTTAAAAAACAAATATATAACAAATAAATGTTATCAAAAGCAAGATAAGTTACTGTTCTACCAAACTGGATATATTTTTCGTGGTTTTATTCAATGTAACATGTTTATTCAGCTCGAAAAACATACAGTGTTTACCGATGTATTGGAAAATTCAAGATGGCGTCTGATTCTCTCTTTAACACGGTAAGTTTGGGAAAAGGTGTTATAAATAAAAACCCAGATAAAATACTGTTAAAAACTCGCTCAATATATGTTACAGTGACATAGGTTGACATATATTCGGCGGGTTTTTAATAGTATTTTGTATAGTTTTTTTTATTTATAACACCTTTTCCCAAACTTACGGTGTTAAAGAGGGTGTGACGCCATCTTGAATTTTCCAAGTCATCGGTAAACGCTGTATGTTTTTCGAGCTGAATGTTGGGTTTGTATTACTGTACACATAGATTCGAAGAAGTTGTCACAAAACAAATATATAACAAATAAATGTTATCAAAGGCAAGATAAGTTACTTTTCTACCTAACTGGATATATTTTTCGTGTTTTTATTCAATGTAACATTTTTATTCAGCTCGAAAACCATACAGTGTTTACCGATTTATTGGAACATTCAAGATGGAGTCTGATTCTCTCTTTAACACGGTAAGTTTGGGAAAAGATGTTATAAATAAAAAACCGGATAAAATACTGTTAAAAACTCGCTCAATACATGTTACTGTGACATAGGTTGACATATATTCGGCGGGTTTTTAATAGTATTTTGTATAGTTTTTTTTATTTATAACACCTTTTCCCAAACTTACGGTGTTAAAGAGGGTGTGACGCCATCTTGAATTTTCGAATACATCGGTAAACACTGTATGTTTTTCGAGCTCAATAAATATGTTACATTGAATAAAAACACGAAAAATATATCCAGTTTGGCAGAAAAGTAACTTATCTTGCCTTTGATAACATTTATTTGTTATATATTTGTTCCCCCCCCCCCAAACAAATTAGAGTGGTCGGTGTTCTGTAGTAGCGTATCTGGATATTTACCAAAAAAAAAATATTTAGGTTTGGCTATAAATTCCTAAACTCATTTCACCTTAAATAATTTAGGTGACTGAAATAAGAATCTAATTGAATCTTTAATTTCCTGAATAGTATCCGATAATTCATTTTTCTTCGAGTTATATCGAATACATTAATACGGACTTTAGGGGCTTTTTTCGTAATGTTACTGTAAAAATTATTTTTTATTGTTACAAATTACGATGCTTTAAAAAAAACAAAAATAAATTCTTGCGTTTTTTACTTACTACTGAAAACCATAACTTTAGTAAAGGTATTTTTTGTTTAAACAAAATAAAACATTTTAACTAAGAGTTAAATAAAAATAATTAGTTCATTATATTCTGCGATCATTATTTGAAAAATACTACAATTTTCATTAAAATTCGTTAATTTCCTAATTTTTGGTGAATTTTTAAGTAAAGGGAGGAGTCAAAATGTATATACACTTTGAGCGTCGGCATTCATTTTGAGACCACGTGTGGTTAATTTAAATATCCAGTTTGGCAGAAAAGTAAGTTATCTTGCCTTTGATAACATTTATTTGTTATGTATTTGTTTTTTGACAACTTTTTCGAATCTATGTGTACAGTAATACAAACCCAAACTTCGGAGGTTGGAATGCTCCCCCACACCTAAAATGTACTTGGAAAAATCGATTTTATAGTGAGATTTAAGAATGATTAGTCGAAAAAAAGGTGAAAAACAAAACAAATAATCAATAAATAATTGTTACCAAAGGCAATAAATGCTACTTTTTTTATTACTTACATTGAATATTTTCAAGCGCTTTTCTAATGCGGGTGTTTGGGTGCCAAATACCTCCAGATTTTCTAGAATTTCCCGCTAGATTGTAACCGAAATCTCCAGATATAGCAGAAAAACCGCTAAATTGTAACACTGGTCACGTGACAGGAAGCGGTAATAAATAATCGTCCCTAAATAAAAAAAATGGCCTCTCGGTACAAAGAAAAACAACTATTTATCATAGAAAAATTAAGTATAATGTTATAATAAAAAAAGAAATATATAAAAACACACATGGATATAGTAAGCATATTATACCAAAACGTGGAAGCCATCCATCCAGTGGTTTTTTAGACAATTCCGAACGAACCAACATTTACATTTATATATATATAGATTTACTATCACAAAAGTGATTGCTTTTAACATTTTATTGAATAAACATTTTTGTTTCTTTCATTTTTTTTTTTAGAATTGTTGCAACTCAGTTTTCTGATTCTGGACTTTACCGATGCTTTGCGAGTAATTTTCTTGGAGAATCATACGTGGAAGCTAATCTCACTGTAGTTGGTAAGGACATAATTTTTTAAATAGAAACTATTACAAACTAATGAAATATATTATTTTATGATAATCTTTGATCTCAAACAAAATGTTTTTAAGTAAATCTTTTTTTTTAAATTTTACTTACATAATTATCGATCTACGTATCAGAGATTGTTTAAAGTATTAATCACGGATGATTAATGTGGTTATGATGGTCAATCTCCATTTTCAAGTTCAACAAGTTGTGAATTCTGTATTCGTTGTAATTGTATATATTTTGTATTGTAATTGTATATATTTTGTATTGTAATTGTATATCAATAAATCAATAAGAATTTTATCACTCAATGAGGAACCTCTCCCTGGACTTTAGCCTTCTAACTCTGTCCCAAGCTATCCGCTGCCATGTGGGACCCATGTGTTGTATCAGGTCGTCCCTCCATCTCGTTATTGGTCTGCCTTTTGGCCTCTTATGTCCATGAGGTATCCATATATGCTCTTTGTGTAAACAAATCGAGCGAAGATAATTGGGACCATGTCAAAATATCGTTAATTCACGACTCGCACAGCAGCCGCCGATTAGTGTAATGGTTACGAGCCTTGACTGTCGTACAGGTGGTCGGGTTTCAATCCTGGCTTGAAGTAGATGCCTGTCTAGCCGCACTGATGAGCTGTGAAACAGTACTGTATGTGGATGACTATATATATATATACAACTTCTGTAAGGTCTGACGAGGCTGTATCCCTACCAATCAATATAATATGGTTGTTTATTGATTTAACGGTCAGAATGAAGCTGACTACGTGGGCCATATCATTCAATGTTTGGAGGTTAGAATTTCCCAACATGTCCCCCCCCTCGATACATAGGCACAAAAAAGGCCAACATCCGGGCGTTTACCAACTCATAAGTCGTCCATTAGGGAACATTTATTACAGTGTCAAATCTGCACTGACGGATACACGGATGAAACTTTTTCAGTTTTATACAGAGCGCGCTCGAGAATTCACTTAAAAATTCTCGAGGCTGTATCCATTAATTAGTGCCAACCATCTCTGTGTAAGCAAAGAGAGTATACCCATAATTTAGAACTCATAGGTATTCGCTGAGATTGTTTCTGTTTCTCCTATTCCCTATACAATTTCTTTTTTTTTTCTTTTTTACCCTCGCTATTAATTTATGATCTTTTGACCACGTTTTTAAACAATGTTTTCTCCCCCGTTGCCAACGTTAATCTTGAAAAGGGTTGGCTGAAAGACATCTCGATAGGGGGTTTTTCTGCCTCACCTCTTACTTATCCCTTTTATCTAATTTATGCTTAGGAGAAATATACTTTAGACGTGTATTTTGGTCTTAAAATTTTGGTTTAAAAAAAAAATTGAAATGCTCATAACTTTTTTTTTCTATCCTTTATAATGAAGTGTAATTAATACAGTGTATCAACTTAAGAGATATGTTGAATGTGTGTTTAGTTGTAATCTCCCCTCCTCCCAATGTTCTGGAGAAATTGAAAAAAAACTGAAATGTCCCAGATTTTTGGCCGCTATATATATATACTCGGGTTTTTTTATATTCAAAAGTAATGGACTAATGAATTCAACGAGGTTGTTAGATAGTGCTCAATAAAAAGAGCTGATAATACTTGTTTATTGTTATATAAACATGCTCACATCCCGCTGCTACAAATAGCCACTTGTTTCAATCAAACAACAGATATCATCAGGCAGCGACTTGACTATTCAAAAGTTCAATGAATATATAGTTATATAAAGTTATTCATTGAAATTTTGAATAGTCAAGTCGCTGCCTGATGATATCTGTTGTTTGATTGAAACAAGTGTATTTGTAGCAGCGGGATGTGAGCATGTTTATATAACAATAAACAAGTATATATATATATATATATATATATATATATATATATATATATATGAACAAATGATTAATAAAATATGTTAAAAGACATCTTGAAAAAGAGTTAAAAACATATTTAATTTTAAAAAAGGAAGCACAAGATAAGTGGATAGTCCTTAATCCGCGGAGTTTCGAAGAAATATCTCCTTCTCATCAGAGGGCAGGAATTAGCAAAATGCAGGATCGGATTTTGCATATAAAAGTATTTAATGAAACTACAAGTAAGTCACAGATCTTACTTGGTTAAAAAAAGGGTGAGTTAAGAGGAACAGGAGGCAAAAGAAAAATGATAAAAAGATTTCACATCAATGGATAGTCCGCTGAAGGGTAAAAATCCAAAAATGGTAAATCCAAAACGGTCGAATTTAAATTTTCAATCCAATGGGTAAATTCCAAATGGTCCAAAATAATCCAAAAGGTAGAGTTCCTTGGAAAAAAGCGCAAATGGAATGAATTCCAAATCATTAAAAGAATATATATATATATATATATATATATATATATATATATATATATATATATATATATATAATGAATAAAGGACAAAATACTATATTCCAAAGTTCATGATGTTGACCATCTTATAATTTATTCCTTTAATTCAGTTGACATTTACAATTCTTGACAGTATCTGTTTCGTAGCGCAAAATCAATCGCTTAATTATTATATAAATCAGTGAATCTATTATGCCCTTAACTCATCAGAAAAAATAGCAATAATCAATCCGTCAAAAAGAAATAAAGTGCGTTTTGACATGATCAAAATGCTTAAATTGGAAGAGAAGCTGTAAATACCTTGTTTCCATTACGCCATTTGGAATTTTAGAAATAAAGTCATTAAACCCTACTATTCGTACTATCAAGTTCAATTAATTTATGAATCTTCTGCCAAAATGTTCTATTCAATAGTTAGTAAATTTATTAATTCTAATTAATGAATTCATACTTATGAAAATAATAATAATTATAAACTATTATACGTGTTTGCATATACAAAACTAAACTAAACTAAACAGTTTACAATTTATGGTGATATGAAATTATTTATTAATTTGAATTTGAAAACATACATAATTA
This sequence comes from Euprymna scolopes, assembly GCF_053919585.1. Lineage (NCBI taxonomy): Eukaryota > Metazoa > Mollusca > Cephalopoda > Sepiida > Sepiolidae > Euprymna > Euprymna scolopes. Next base: position 105,837,379 of record NC_136507.1, read on the forward strand.
AGTTCACTTAACTGTTATAATTAAGTTTATTACTATTTCAATTATAATCCTTAGTATTAGTTAATTCTAAATCTATAATTACGTTTGGTTGAGATTAAAAATTGCTCAAATGTTAACCTTAAGCGTAAAAAGTTAAAATTTAAGTTGCTCTGTAATTACATTGAGCTTCTTAAATAAGGATTGGTATATACTATAAGAAAATATATTTCCACAGAAATATATATATATATATATACATACATACACACACACACACACACATATATATATATATATATATATATATATATATATATATATAAATGCATATATATATATATATATATATATATATATATTTATATATATATATTCATTACTTTCAATTCCTTCACAATATTTTTCATCATTCAACTATCAACTTATCCATATAACCTTAATATATATTGGTATATAACCTTTATCCTCAAGTGGAGTTTAGCCTTGATAAATCGTGACTCATCAATAAATAAATAATAAATATTCGACAATTTAAATAGATATATTTTCCTTTAAAATAAATATCCAATAAATATCTTTTCATTCAGTTCATGGTGGCTGGTCAGATTGGAGTCCTTGGGGAGCATGTAGCACTTCCTGCGGCGAGGGCCTGAAATATCGCAGACGCAGCTGCAACAACCCCGTACCAGCCAATGGCGGAAAGCCTTGTGTCGGTGAATATAAGGAATCGGTTACTTGCACCAATTCTTTGGAATGTCCAGGTATGATAATTCTTGACAACATTTTTCTATTTTTTTTTCTTTTCATTTATTTATTATACTCTTAGTATTTTTCGTTTATTTTACCATAATTTTTATTGTGGTACAATGGTTAAAGGCGTTGATTAGCACTTTATTCTAACTAAACGTTGGGTTTATTTTCGGCAGTTTCATCTCTTGTTTCTTTTATTTTGTCCTTTAGCCCTCACGCTCCATGAGTGATGTTTCGGATAAAGGAGGAAGGATCGTTGTTTCCTAGGTCGGAATCCATCAATCTAACACTTATTGTTTGCTAACTTTTGATTTTGGAGTAATTTACTCCTTAAATCAAATGGCTTCATGCTTTGTCTGGAGCAATTTCTACAGATTAAAAAAAAAGTGATAATTTTCTGGAGTTTAAAGGTTCAATTCTGATTCCAAACGATAATAATTAGGAATAACATATGAATTAACATTTCTACTAGATTATGGCTGATAGAACGAGAACAATCTGCCCTTATGGATTAAATAAGGGATTTAGATTGCAATCCTCTACAAGTCCTCAAGGGTATAAAAAATTTTAAGTTCGACAAGGTACACCTGAAGAAGAGTGGAGGATACATTAATGTATTTTTGTGAAAGTTTGGCAAGTGGGGACCATAGATTGGAGCTCAGACGAGCACTTGCCGTGAAAATAATGATAGAACAAAAGCAAGCTAGCAACGTCTCTTCTTTTGGAAAGAGGTAGCAGGGAAGAGAAAAGGGCATCACCTACAAGGTTTTGAAGCTGGTTTTGCTCTGTCGAGGCAGAACAGGGTGCTCCGAGTAGCTTCTGCTTAGATGTGGCAACAGTAATCCATCCTAGGACGTACTTGGCTATTATACAGGTAGAGGATTGCATCGGTAGTCAGGTATCTACAGGAGCGGTAGAATGATCCAACTATTTTTCTGGCGACCTTGGTAACAGATTTGATGTATGTGCTCTATTTCCAATCAGGAGTGAAGTTAATCAAAACATGGTGCTTCCTCAAGACGAAAACCATTCAGCATTAAATAAACTATTAAAAGTTTGATATCCATCCATAGCCCTTGAGCCCCTGGGGGGGGGGGGGCTTAGGCCATCTACAATTTTTTGTAGATGCTTTTGTAGCAAGGAATTCTTTTTACAGGGTGAGAGTGCTGGCCCCACGCCCAACCTTCCCAGAAGGTACATACACCACTTAGCCTTCCCAAATGGTCATCCATCTGGTAATGGCCAAGCTCAACGTTGCTTAACTTCAGTGATCTAGTGAGAACCGGTGTGTCAACGTGATTGTGCTGTACTAAAAAGTTTGATATTCCGTTTGTTATTTTTATTTCCAGATTCTGTAATTATCTCCAGCGAGACATATGGCCCTCTCTAACCTTTGCTTTAATAACTTCATTTTCTTATACAGTTGATGGCAGTTGGGGTCCATGGCTTTCCTGGGAGGAATGCAGTAAAACTTGTGGAGCTGGTGAACGTGTCCGCTATCGCCAATGTAATAATCCCCCAACTCAATTTGGAGGTCTTCCTTGTCAAGGAGAAATGGCACAGAAGGATATATGCAACAAAATAAATTGCCCAGGTGAGTTTGTTTGCTATTTGTAATTTAAACAAGATTCGTTCTACAAAGTTGGATCAGAAATTATGTTTCCAACTTGGAAATTTTATTTAGGCAGAATTAAAACCATGCTATCATCGGAATTTTTCAAGCAGTTTATGTAACAGAGCACGTATGAGCACGTGGGAAAATATCAGCAGCAGATGTAAGATTGCTGGCTTGCAAGGATATTAGCAGCAGTAGCCGAAAAAAAAGACATATGCAAATTAGGAAATGTGCGCGAACTTGCAAGAGAAGAAAAAAGAAAATAAAAGGACACCACGTGGTCGGGAGAAAAAAGAGTGCAGTCAAAAAAGATGAACGTATAAGAAATGGCTGTTTACGGTCGGTGTGTAGAGTAGCAAAAGTGAGAGACTTTTTAGCTGGTGTCGAGATGAGGATAAAGAAAAACCGTAATAAACGACTTTAGTTAAAACAAGAAAGAAAAGCAGAGTCGGATTTATTTATTTTTGTTTGTTGTTCCTTTTCGAAGGTACTGGCCGGTGTGGGAGTTAAATTAAAAATTTTAAGTATTCAAATTCAAATCAAGAAAAAACAGTCATTGTAAGATAATAATAATAATAAATATTATAAATAATGAATAAATATTTATCTTTTGATAGCAAAGAATACCCTTTTATATGATATTTTTCTTTTTTTATATATTTTTTTAAAATTAAAATCAAGATAAATATTTAGTTTTTTTTTTGTTTTTTGTTTTTTTTGTATAATGATAGCAAATGTTTTCTTAGATGCTGCGATTTCATTGGCTCAACATTTTGGCACCTTTTAACATTTTATGTAAACTACTGGAAAATTCCGACAAAAGTAACAGAAATTATGATGTTTACATTTTGTTCGCATTACCGACTGCCGAGAGTGCTCAATTCTTTTATTCATGTTCTTTGTATGTTTTTAAATTATGTTTTGATTTTCTTTTTAAGTGGATGGTGGTTGGGGTCAGTGGTCACAATGGCATCCTTGCAGCAAAACCTGTGGGACAGGACAAAAACTGAGATACCGTCAGTGTAACCTACCGAAGCCGGCTTATAATGGCAAAGAATGCATGGGAAGCGCCACGGACTCGGAAGTTTGTATTGTCAATAAATGTTCTGGTAATATTTTTTTTTTTTTTGTTATTTTTTGTTTTCATGTATTGTTATGTGGTGACCCTTTGACTATGATCACAGTGTAGTATCTGTGTTAGGTTGTAGTGGCCAGTGTCAAGGGTCAGAACGATAAATACCTTATATACCAAATTTCAAGTCTGTAGATCAAAAATTCGTTGAGTATATAGGTTGAGAATTGTCGTCACACAAACACACACACATTTTCATTTTTATAGATACTCGTATAGATCTAATAGCGTTTTTATTCCTTGTCTGACAAGTCCAGACATAAACATTTCTTTCGCAGTCTGTGATTTTTATGATTAGGTAATATATAATATGAAATTAGTAGACGTATCCAATATATTTCTGGCCTATTATCCTCATCAACGTTAATATCTATATTTATTTTCACGGAGGTCTTTCCAAAAGTAAAGCCTCCTATTTTTTTTTTAATTTGAAACGTTGAAGAAGTATAGAGACCACCATTTTCAATGCACTTTTGCCAGAATTCAATGACGCATTCTGTTTCTAACGCACGTCTATTACAGGGGTTGCTTTCTTAGAGTCTCACACCGTCAATATCTACAACAGAAAGATGAAACTTTCAGGTCATGAATGCAAGAGTTCAGTACTCATAACAACGCAATCTGCAATCCCCTTGATCAATTAAAAAAAAAGTAGCAGGCGTTACTTTTGGAACACCCGTCTTATATTATACTTCTACGATTTGGCCGTTGTGTCCTCCGGCCTTCTTCGGGTTTATTATTCATTTATGATGATGTTGTTTTCTTGTATTTAAATGCAATTATTTATTTATTTTTTATTTGTTTGTGTTGATATATCGTAAATACGATACAATGATGCTTTTAACATTATTTTTTAACTGATGAACACTTGAGTGACTGATAGGATAGCCTGTAGAGGAGAATAAGAGGGAAAGAATAAATTTTTGCAAAAATTGGTAAACTTGTATCTCTACAAATGAAAAACAAACGAGTGGGTATGCTGGTTCAAATTAGGTGATCTTTTAATTAAAAAATGATAAGTTCCATTTGAACTCTTGAATTATGGTAATTTGCAACTTTTCCAACACAGGAATTGTCATAATTAAAAAAAATTGACCTACTCTAATGTATACAGACAAAATTGTGACACCGAAAAAAAAAAAAAACGTCATAACAAAAATTTCAATTTAAAATGATACCTCTCCGAATATTTGAATTGGGACTCTGAAGGTTTATCACAATACTGTGTTCACAAAAATGAATAGCATTAAACATTGAGGACATTGCCAAGGCTTCTGCAAAGAAAGTGAGCTCTCTCTACCGTACTAGAAAATTACTAACACCAGAGAGCATCTGTTAATACCTTTACAAAGCAACAATTCGTTCATGCATGGAGTATTGTTGTCACATCTCGGCTAGTGCATCTTGGATAGGGTTAAGTAAAGAGTTTCAAATCTTATAGGCCCTACACTGTCTGCCAAGCTCTAACCTCTGTCCCATCGCCGCAATGTCGCATCCCTGTGCTTGTTTTACAAAAACTTTAATGGAATTTAATGGGGTTTACATCATTAATTAACTTGTAAAAATGATAACCGATTTTTTTTTTTGTTATTGTTATACATGAGACAAATGAAAAACAAATATACTGATCGATTCAAACTAGGTCATCAGTTAATTTAAAAAAGACAATTTCAATTTGAACTCTTGAATTATGGTTAGTTGTAACTTTCCCAATGCAAGATTATAATTAGAAACTCGACCTACCCTAATGTACAGAGACAAAATTGTGACACCGGAAAAGCATCATGTACAAAGTACAATGTAAGATAACACCCCCTCACAAAAAAAATATTCGAATATCCTTAAACATTGAGGACCTTAATACGTACTAGTCATTGGCGAAATTAGTATAAATTCCTAAAATTACGAAAAATGATCTTGGAGAAAAATGTAAAAATAAGTTTTTTTGAATTTATCGCTTTATAGAGTTTTATCGTATGTTTTAATATGGAAGAGTTCTCAAAATCCAAGGGAAGTAACTGCTATTTTGACAAAATAATTGTAAATGTGACATTTCAAAATAAAAAACGTCAAATCGTTATTATGGACGATTTTTTTTTTTTTTTTTTTTTTTTTTGTAAAAACTACATCTAGCACAATTTCTGGATCATTTTTCGTTATTTTTAAACTTTATACTAATTTACCTAAGTAGGTAATAATGTTTTTACCTGAAATGCGTTTGTTTTAAAATCCACTATTCCGCACAAACAACTTTTCTTTTCCTATTTTATTTCCCAAAGGGAGGCAACTCTATTACACCTTTTGACCTTTTTCTTATTAGATTTACCTCCCAAGGAAAGATAATTCCCTTATACTGCTAATAATCTTTACTTTTTTTGCAGTTGACGGTGCTTGGGGGAGCTGGATGCCCTGGAGTCACTGCAGCCAATCATGTGGAGGTGGGAAACGACAACGTAAGAGGAGGTGTGATTCCCCTCAACCACAAAATGGCGGCGCTTTCTGTGAAGGCAGAACTGTCATCACCGATTATTGCAACAACGAACTTTGTCCACGTAAGTTTTATAATTTTGACAAAATATGCAGCAGATATGACTTTTTTACTAGGGGGTCACCACTTATCAAGGGAGTCACTTGACAATAAAGGTTAATGAATTATCGGGTAGACAACACCGTAGTGATCAGTAATGGCGGAACTTGGGTAGGGTTTGATTATTTGAGAAGACAACTCAAGAAGAACTTATTTAGATTAGATTTGAAAATAACCATTTAATAGTAACATCACAGTATTGAAAAGGGTACAAAGTCGCAGAATTCCTTCTGAAGTCAAGCCTGGGTCTCTTTGGACTTGTGGCCCTTCTATTCTGCTGTCACACTCAGGGTCTGCCAGTGGCCACCTTGTTCCACCAGGGGATCACTGCACTCTTCAGCACATTGAGGTACACTTTGGTGTTGATTTTCAAGCCGACTTCAAAGATGTGAGGCGGCATGACGTGGTCCTCACTTGGAACCTCACCAAAGACCATAACTGTGGCCGGAAACTTTGTTTTCATCACCCTGGGCACGTCACTGCTATACGGGGCAATCCAGTGATGCATTTTGTGGGTGCTGGCAATGGTCCTGTTGTCATAATTTGGATCGATAGAGAGCATGAGTTGTACAGCGGCGCATCTCCGATCTATTTATATCCTATTTACTCTACTTTAGCTCTGGAAGACATAACTCTTATTCTAATGAGCTGACTGTATATCTAAAGTGTTTGAACGACTGCTTTGTAATTCTCTTTGCTGTGTGTGTGGTGTGGTGTGGTGTGTGTGTGTGTGTGTGTGTGTGTGTGTGTGTGTGTGTGTGTGTGTGTGTGTGTGTGTGTGTTTTATTTTAATTCATTAATTTGTTTATTTATTTATTTATTTTTAGAATCCTTTGAGATAATTTGTGCCTTCATTTTTTTTTTTTTTTTTGCGGACTGCTATCATTATTTTCATAGTTGTTGTTTCACCACGTTTCGGTCAACTCACCCTCTAGCCTTCTTCAGGTGATTAATCGCGACGGGATAGGAATGCTGAAGTTTGTAACTTTCGAACGCGCCTCTGTTTTATAAAAGAATCTACAGTTGATTTTATAGGCCGGGCTTTTTCTGCTTATGCGGTGATAAAACTTCTCAAATGCACTTGTGATGTTAGGTTGTATAAAAGTGTTAACCTTGCTCAAAATCGAGCTTCCTCCTTTCGTCGAATATTTTTATAATCGATTTTCGATACTTATCAAACACATTCCGATACAAAACCTACCTAAGAACATTCCCAGACACATCAAGTACTTTCGTGTGATTTAAAAAAAAAAAAACGGCTCAGCCGTTTTCGAGTCCATAGGGAACGAATTCACACACATACAGACACAAAGTTCCTTTTATATAATATATAGATATGTATGTATGTACATATCTACATATATTTTTTTCTAATATATATATATATATATATATATATATATATATATATATATATATATATATATATATATATATATATGTATATATATCAAGAGAGAGACAGAGAGAATTAATTCATTAATAGGATTTTATTAATGTATGTTTGTTTTTCTTCTTCTAGGTCATGGAAGCTGGTCTCCATGGGGTTTTTGGGGTGTATGTTCGTTAACTTGTGGAGAAGGTCAACGGAAACGATTTAGAACTTGTACGAGCCCATCGCCTGCAAATGGAGGTCGAGCTTGTTCGGGTTCGTCAGAAATTATGGAACCATGTAATTCACAAGATTGCCCAAGTAAGTTAATTTCTATTTCCTCACAGCGTTATGCAACAAACAAAAATGGTTAGCCATTTTCTTGAAAAGAAAAAACAACTCTTTGCTGTGACCTTAAAGTACATCCGGTGTACGGGGGTGGGGAGGTTACGATTTGAGAGTTTCGAGTTACTCCATAGTTGTTATTATCCCCAAGTTCAATCTCACCTGGAGAACTCGTCAAGAAGATCGAGTCTATGAATTAGATAGAATCTACTGTTTGTAGACGATTTATTTACAAAACAGTTTAATCTAAAAACGGTGCTGATGTATTTGAGTAGCCCCACATTTCTGGCGTCGAAAAATGTAGGTCACGTGATAGTTTTATAGGCGGTGTCATCTAAAAAAAAAAAAAAAAAAAAAAAAAAAAAAAAAAAAACATGAAATCCAGTGACATGCGAATGGAACACAAAAACAATTTTTTGTTACAATTTTAAATGTAACTTATTTTCGCATGCATGTCGGATCGAGTCACGCTATACATTTGATAACTAGGGCTATGACAACAGCATATTCTTTTCCTTGCTTTGATTCTCAAGTATATATTCATTGATATCTTATGTTTTTATGTAGAGTGTTGTGATCCTCGGTTGATTACTTGTGTCTAACTGTGTCGGATATATACTCGAGAGTCAAAACAATGAAAAGAATATGCTGTTGTCATAGTCCTAGTGATAAATGTTAGCCATCGGTTTCCAGAATCAACTCTTTTAATTATTTGCGATTGCATGATTTGAACGTTTATCGCTCGTTTCCTACTTCACTCATTCGCTTCGCCGTTACCTTATATGACCAACCATTTTCTTTGTTCTACTGAACTCCAACCTCTCCAGACCCCAGACAATTCTGTCGTCTTTGACGGTCGAAATATTTGTTATTGTGAGCAAACTCATGATCTGTTTCTTTTTACTCTTTTTCACCTCAAACAATGCATATTGATACTTGGAACGTAAAGGGCTACTATTTGAGTTCGTGCCTAGCAAGAAACTGAAGGGACTGAGCAGCGAGAGGCTTGTTCATATTACACTTAAACTTTTGCATGTTTGTACATCAGGGAAGCAGGAAATGGGGAGGGAATTTCAAAGGTTAGCAAGTTTGAGAGAAAAAAGTATTATAGTAGAAGGCTTTCTGGGATCTAGGAATCTCAACAGTGAAGTGGTGGGATTTTGCTGCTTGTTGAGTGAGGCGTGAATATGTACATCGATGGGACACAAGTGTTAAGAGTTCATCAGAGCATATTCTATTAAAGTACTTGTAAAACAGGCACAGGGATGCGACAATGAGACAAAGGTTGGCAGGACTCTTTTATTGGACTTTATCAACGTTAGTTGTGTAACTTGCATATTTATCTAGTTAGCCTACTCGATTCTCGTCACCGTAGGGCCCTCAATCTATTATAAAATTAAAGATGGTTAGACATTCATGATTGAAGCTTGGTGGACAAGTCAGGTATAGACTGAAGTTTAATTGTAACAAATATGATTGAATTGCAGTAAAGATTGTGACTTTTATTAACGATTCCACGAGTGACATCGGGAGGGTGCAGTTACCATAATACCGCATTTAATTCATGAGTTAATTTTTTTTAATATTTCCAAATGGAGACCATACTAATCTCTTTTTTTATGATGAAATATGGATTTTAACTTATTTTAAATTGTTTTCTTTCCAGTGGACGGTAAATGGTCGGAATGGGCAGAGTGGTCATCGTGTACAAAAACTTGTGGTGGTGGGACACGGGAAAGAAAAAGAGATTGTCAGCAACCAAAATTCGGTGGCCTCTCTTGCCGAGGAAATAAAAGACAAACACAGAAATGCAACATGAAAAGTTGTTTAAGTAAATATTTTTGTCTTTTATCGATCAATTAACTTTCCACAAATGAATTTTAAATTAAAATATATGAATGGTGTATAAAAATAAAATACTAAAAATATTAGCAAAATTTCGAATTAAAATAACAAAATTTCAAATTAAAATAACAAAATTTCAAATTAAAATATAAAATTTCAAATTAAAATAACAAAATTTCGAATTAAAATAACAAAATTTCGAATTAAAATAACAAAATTTCAAATTAAAATAACAAAATTTCGAATTAAAATAACAAAATTTCAAATTAAAATAACAAAATTTCGAATTAAAATAACAAAATTTCAAATTAAAATGGGTAACATTTAAATTAAAAAGAATAAATTTCAGATGAAAATAAATTTTTAATTGAAACGACAGAATTTCAAATTAAAATAGCTATATTTTCAATTAAACAAAATAATTTATATTTTAAATAAAATAAATAAATTTATATTGAAATAAATGAATAAAACACCAGAATTTGCAATTAAAAAAAAGAATTTTAAATTAAAATAAATACATTGTACAATTTCAGAAAATAATTTCCAGATAAAATAAATGAATTTCTAAATACGATTACTTTTCGAATTTCACTTAGTCGCAAAGGAATTGCTATCCAAACAAAAGTTTGATGTTTCCCAAAAGACCTTTGAACTCCAGATCAAAAGTCAAATGACAACGAAACTTAGAGAATAATTTATCATGTGTACAATTCGTGTTTAAATGTAATTCTTAAAAAGTAATCGTAAATTAAGTAAAAGAACAGAAAAATACGTACTCAGTGAATGTAGACGCCATTCGGAACTTGCCATTTGTAAGAAATGCATCGATTTAATTGGATGAGCATCTATGTTGATTACACAATGAACGTAAACGGTCAATCTCGCATAGTTTCAGTGGCGTACCTATGTAAAATGGCGCCCATGGCAAAGTTTGAATGTGCACCCCTTCTTAATAATTTATATCTTAGATATACCTAACTACTAATTTTAATTTTTGTCAAGCAATTTTTGCGCCCATGTCAGAGTGGCGCCCATGGCACGGGCCATGCCTGCCATACCCTAGATACGCCACTGCATAGTTTATGCTACTGAATAAATTATCGGGTTGAATAGAATGTATAATCGATGAAAACGATTGGCATGCATTCATCTAAAGAACATATAATTAAAATTTACGTAAATGAGTGGCTAGTTCAATAAATATTGATTTTCTAGATGTATTGCTATTTAGGTTTAACTTGGATTCGACTGGCTTAATTTTGTGAATTGAGTGCATATTTGTTCTTTTTTTATATAGAATCTGTGGTGAGAGCGATGGGCAATTTAATTGGTTATGTTAACAACCAAGACATTCCGAAAGCCCTGGTACTTGCTGAGGTTACTCCAGGTTTACAGAAAACATCAGTGACTGGATTTGTCAAGAATATTCCAAAGAAAATTGGTAAGTGCTTCAATTATCAATCTTATATGGTTAACTAGCCTGAGTGCCTGGTGTTGCCCGGGTGTTTAGAAGTGTTTGTTGAGCAAAAATACCGTAAAGGAGGAAAAGAATGTGAAAAAAAAATGTGACGTCTTTGCCGTTGCGTCCATCGCCAAACTAGGAGTGGCATAGGTTTAAATTAAGGCTAGTCAATCAAAAAGAGGAGATGACTTTCGAAAATATCGCCGAAAAAAAGCGATCCCTCCTTGTAAAAAAAGTGCCAAATGAGGATGAAGGAATTAATGTTTTAGCCAATTTTTCGATATTTGTCGTCCGGAGGGTTGAGCTTCAAAACGATACCGATTTTGCGAAAATCCGTCACCTCTGTTGAAAGTTTTAGACATACATACATACATACATACATACATACATACATACATACATACATACATGATGATTGCAACATCTTACCAGACGAGTACCACTCTCTTGGACACTTAAAGTCCATAAGCCCAAAAATGACTTTTTTTTTTTTAGTCCTACTGGTGAATTCACATGCTCAAGCAGGCATGACACTGAAGACGGTCATTGAGATCTATTATTACATGCTTCCAGCATTTCAAGTCTCCATGCGTCACTTTTCCATTGCCACAGGACCAGTTTTATAGACAAATGCCTGAGGGAGTATCTATACACAGATGATGTTACAGAGTCTTAGCTTTGTACGACAGCTAAATTTCTCACTCGGTTCAAAATGTTGAGATCCCGTAACAAGCAAGAGCAAGATAGCCAGCAACAAGTAAAACTGCAGACCAGCTTAATGCGGGTACTGGTCTTCCGCTTTATGGTTTTTTAAATCAGAGATTTGCTTCTCCTAGAAAGGTTGCCTTCACCACGGTTTACGGGAACCCTCTCCACCCCAACACACACATACATACACACAAACACACACGGTGCTAGTTGGCCGTTGACCCCGAAAAAGGGTTCATTTGCCCTTTGGAAGGTCTTGTTTTTAATTCTCCAGGGAGACTAGCCACCCTCCTCACCAAACAAGTCTGGTGGGGGAATCAGTTTAGTCGCCGGTGACCCGACCATGAGGCAGGTAGTACTGGGTTACATGGTACCAGTAGCATATGACATGACCTGACACATACATACATACATACATAATGATGATTGCAACGTCTTGTCAGACGAGTGCCACTCCCTCAGACATTTAAAATCCATGAGCCCAAATGCCTGAGGGAGTATCTATACAAATATGATGTTACAGAGTCTTAGCTTTGTACGACAGCTAAGTCTCTCTCTCGGTTCAAAATGTTGAGATCCAGCAACAAGCAAGAGCAAGATAACCAGCAACAAATTAAACTGCAGAGTGGAGTGGGGTGGAGAGGGCTCCCGTAAGCCGTGGTGAAGGCAACCTTTCTAGGAGAAGCAAATCTCTGATTTAAAAAACCATAAAGCGGAAGACCATTACATACATACATACATACATACATACATTTAAACAGACATGTGAGATTTATATTATAGATAACTCATACTAGCCAAAAGCGGGAGCGAGTCCAACTGATTTTCAGGTCTGTTTGGGTTTTATTATATTTAGTAGCTTTATCAGTTTTTACTCTCATCTTGTCATGGGTGTTATGAGTGCCGTGCAATAAGAAATGTCCCTGACCCACTTCCAGTTGTCTGATCTAGCTGAAATTTTGCATGTGCAATGATTTCTATCTCTACGGGTTATGTGGCAAATAACAGCTCTGAACTAATTGTGGTTTCTGTTTTACAGGTGTTTGAACTGAGTGAGGTGTGAAATGGAACAGTGATCCGGTTTTTGTATTTGAAAGGACGCACACCACAGGAGACTTTTGATGAAATGAAAGAAATGATGATAATGCCCCATCATATGACCTTGTAAAACGCTGGCATCGTGAATTCAAACATGGCCGGAAGTCTGTGGGAACAGCTCCCAGACCTGGTCGCCCCCCTTCTGCCATTGATGAGGCATCTGTCCGTCAAGTTGAGGCTGCCATTTTGGAAGATTGGTGCATTACTATTCGCCAAATAACCCAAGATGTCAAGATTAGTACAGGGTCTGTGGAAACTATCATTCATGACCATTTGCATATGCATAAGGTGTCTGCCAGATGGATTTCCAAGTTGCTCACACCATTCCGGAAGCGAGAATGCGTCGAGTGCTCGAGGATGAATTTGGAGATGTGCCAAGAAGATGAGTCAAAGTTTTTCAAAAGACTGATTACACAGGATGAAACCTGGGTCCATTACTATGATTCAGAGACCAAAGCCCAGTCAATGCAGTGGAAGCACTTGGACTCACCACCTCCAAAAAAGGCAAGGGTGCAGCCCTCCGCTGGCAAGGTCATGCTCACAGTCTTCTGGGACCAGGACGGAGTAGTGATGACAGATTTCCTGGCAAAGGGTACCACAATTACAGGAGCCTATTATGCTTCACTTTTGAGGAAATTAAGGGAAGCTATCAAAATCAAGAGGCGGGGCAAGATCAGCAAAGGTACCCTCCTCCTGCAGGACAACGCTCCGCTCCACAATTCGCATGTCGCCAGATCATAAGCACGGGCGTGTGGTTATGAAATCCTTCCCCATCCTCCCTACTCTCCTGACCTTGCACCCTCTGACTTTCACCTCTTCCCAGCCATGAAGTTGTTTTTGAAAGGAAAGCGTTTCCCATCTGATGCAGCCTTGATTTCTGAAGTCACGTCATGGTTGGAGGACCAACCTGGGGTGTTCTACAAAAACGGTCTCCAGAGCTGCATCAAGCGATGGGAGAAATGCATAACTCTGGGTGGTTCCTATGTAGAGAAAGACTAATAACTGTGCCAAGTTTCGTTGCTCTACTGCTATGGGAAGGTGATCAGGGGCATTACTTATTGCACGCCCCTCATACATACCAAATTTAATAACTTTGAACCTATAATTGGTTGTTGTTGTTGTTGTTGTTGTTGTTGTTATAATTATTAGTTAATAAGGAGCTTTCATATGGGTCATCAAAAATCTCTTCTTGAAAACCATCTGTGGTGTTCCCTGGAAGCTGAGTGACAACAAGTCTCCCGTGATTTTCCAATACTCTCCACCTTTTTCATTAACATTTGCAAACAAATTTTGCGTTATCACAACAGCAGCTTACCATTGATTTTTCGCTGGCAGTGGCCATTGGTCTTCATAGGGATTTGAGTGGCAATAAGCCTTCTCAAGGTACCAGTTCTCTTCACACTTGTCCAGCGGAGGTCTGGTCAGTGCTCTCTCCTTGGACTTTCCATCCTCCTTTACCCTTCTCGACTATTTGGCATCACTCTTTTAGTGGGGTGGTAATGGGGGGGGGATGGGGAACGGAGATAGTGAACCTGTGAGTATGCAGTTTTTATTGATTTAGAGAGAATACCACAGAATTGACACCGTTTGGGGGTTCTCTTTTTCTATGCTGTGTGACGTGACAGTATCACATATACACATGCATGCACGCACATGCAAACACACACACACACACACAGAACTGTTCTGCACCGCTTTTATGTCACCTTAAGAAGAATAAAGTCAATATATAATGTTACTAAACCTTATGTTTAGAATCCATATTTAAATTTGGATCAAAATCCATTAGTTGATTGTAATTCTAGGAAATGTCTAAAGTTTAAAGCTCAAACTTAAGGAAGTCTTAAGAATAATTTGAAATTCAAGGAAACTTTGTTTAATTAACTCGGGAGAAAATTCAATGCAATTTAATATTTGAAAACTTATTTTTCAGCTCCTTATATGAGAAATTTGATCTCGATCCTAAGTCCTGTTTATTGGACGACAGCCAAAGAGAAACATGGTGCTTATAATGGCTTCTCCCTCACCAAAGGAAAGTTCACGAGACATGTTCAGGTCGAATTTCTTACAGGTAAGTAATAAAAAAAAATAAGTTCTTCAAATGCATGTGATTTTTTTTTCTTTGTGTTTTGCACAACTGTTTCCTAATTCCGTTTCTATGTTCTCGCATATGTGAAATTTGACTTATTGATTTTTTTGACTATGCCCGTGGATAGACTCAAGGCCACCCATTGTTTATGCAACATTGTTTATAATATAAGAATAGTTTTTCATTAATCTCTCACTTTATATTTTTTTTTGTTTTTGGTTTGTTTGTTTTTTTTTTTTTTGTTTTTTTTTGTTTGTTTTTTTTGTTTGTTTTTTTTGTTTTGTTTTTTTTTTTGTCTTCAATGCACGGTTATTTTTATTTATTCGCATATGTCTATGAATTTAATGGATGCAATCTAAAACTATGGACTTAGCAATGCCGAGTTTAGATGCATCATCATCATCTTCTTCTTCTTCTTCTTCTTCTTCATCATCATCGATTTAACATCTGTTTTACATAAAAATAAAAGAAAATATTAATGGGTTACCTCCCGTATCTACTAAAAGTGATTATCTCCCCTTTTCTATTAGGTCATCTGGTTACAAAAGTTAAACAAAAAGTTAACAAAATTATCAGTTACCCGATCTTATTTTTTTTTTTTTTATTTTACTCTTTTTTTAACGCTGAACATGGCATATTGTCATTTTGATTGCAAATGGTTATTATTTGGAATCATGGGGAGTTGAACAGGGAGATATCATTTCACATTACATTTAAACTTTTGTAGAGAAGCAGGAAACAAGAAAGGAATTCCAAAGTCTGGCAATCCGAAGGAAGAAATTATTAGAATAAAAAGATTTTCAGGATTTAAGAACCTCCGCAATGAAGGGGGGGGGGTGCTGCTGGTTGAGTTAGTCTGAAGTATTTATGCCGAGGGGGCACAAGTGCTATTTCATCAGAGCACATTCCATTAAAGTATTTGTAAAATAGGCACAAGGATACAACATCGCAGTGATGGGACAGAGTTGGAGCTTGGCTGATAGTGAAGAACCTATTAGATTTGAGACTTTTGGGGACTTTGTCTGAGAGGCAGAAACTAGTGGTAGATGCTTGTTATGAATCCCATATGCATCAACAATGAATTACTTTTTTTATCCACCTGTACAGATCATTCTCACCACGTGTTTCATCCTCCCTCTAGTTTCCGCCTCCCTGTATGTATGCATGCAGTTACCAGGTGCACACAGAGGGCGGATGCTGCATGAAATCGAGCATGACAATGTTTTATTCATGTATATACAATGATAGATTATAGGTAGGTATTAATACATTGATGACATTGCCAAGGCTGCTGCAAAAAAGGTGGTCTCCCTCTATTGTGCTAGAAAATTACTCACACCAGAGAGTATCCTATATCTTTACAAAGCCACAATTCGCCTAAAGACAGAATCCAAAAAGAGTCTCAAATTTATTTGGGCTCCAATCACTATTCCTCACTCAAATGTTGCATCACTGTACTTGTTTTACAAGTACTTTAATGGAATGTGCTCTGATGAACTCATAGCACTTGTGTCCCCTCGACATACATGCCCCCTGACTAACCCAACAACAGCAAAATCCCATCCCTTCACTGTTGAGATCCCTAGATGCCAGAAATCCTTATACTTTTAGTTTCTTTTCTTAGGACTGCTAGACTTTGGAATCTCCTCCTTGTTTCCTGCTTTTCTGACTATACTAAACTGCAGAAATTTAAATGTAATGTTAACAGACATCCCATTGCTCAACTCTCCATAGTCCCCTGTTAGACACGATTCCAAATAGTAGGTCCTTACGTTTAAAGTGGCAATATGCCTTGTTTGAGGTGAAAAAGGGTTAAAAAGAAAAAAAAAGAAAAACATAAGTGTGATGCATATTAAAAAAATATCGATCATGATTATCGAACAGTTTGATCAGAATAATTCCTATTGTTTGATGTTTGATTCTTTTTAGGTGAAATTCTGAAAATGATGCATTACGCAAAAGGTGTCGATGATGACGGAAACCTCCAGCTTGACATTGTCCTCCGTGGAAATGTCCCAGAATTCCCTAATACCGGAAGGGTTATAATGGAACCTTACAAAGAAAATTATATTCAAACTGGACCAGGTAAGCAATATTTAAAAGAAATGATTGCTATTTCTCATGAATTCTTAAATTCAATACTTTTTTATTTATTTTTTGATTTAATATTTTTTCTTCACTTTGTTTTAAGATATCAAGGGAGCTAACTCTTGATTTCATTACTATTTGAATTAATATCCGAGTTATCTTTTAAACATAGAAGTTGTTCCCTTTATGGCTGCCGTCGGTATTATTTTTTTTACATGGTCGTCACCACTTATCAAGGCCTGGAAGCCACTCGGGGATAAGGGCTATTGCGTGTACAGTAATCAATGGGATAATATCTAGTAATCGTTAGTAATGGAGATTTGATAAAGTGTTTTACTTAAGGGGGCGATTCATCAGGAATTTGTTTATGTTGGACTTGAAGACATCCAAGTTGTAGTCAGGTGGGAAACAGGAAAATGGAAGAGGGTTCTGCAGGCGTGCACTTCTAAGAAAGAAGCTTTTTTCATGGAATCTACGTTCTGATTTACACACAGATAAAGAGTGCGGAAAATTATTGACAATGGTTTCAGCTAGGGTGTTTTTCATGAAAGATTGGCAAGGGGGGCCAGAGATTGGAGCTCAGACGAGCACTTGCCATGAAAATAACAATAAAACAAAGACAGGCTTGCAACGTCTCTTCTGTGGGAGAGAGGTTGCAAGGAAGAGAAAAGGGCATCCCCCACTAGGCTACGAAGTCTATTTTGTACTCTGTCAAAGCAGGATAGGCTGTTTTTAGCAGCTCCTGCCCAGATGTGGCAGCAGTATTCCATCCTTGGACGTACTTGACTTTCATATAGATAGAGACTTGCATAGCAGTGAGATATCTTCTGGATCGGTAGAAGGATCCCACTATTTTTCCAGAGACCTTGGCAACAGACTTGATGTACGTGTTCCATTTCAGATCAGGAGTAAAGGTCAATCCCAGAAGCTTGTCAAAACATGGAGCCTCCCCAAGACGAGAGCCATCCATTTCAATTGATGTCAGATGGGGATCAGAGCATTGATGATGTAAAGATAGGAGCTTGGTTTTAGATACATTAAAAGTAACCATCCACCTCTTCCCCCATTGTACCACGTGCTCAAGATCAGAGGAGAGAGAATCAGAGAGAACTTTGTCATTTACGGCCTTTGATGTGTTGCCATAGATAGTCGTGTCAGCAGCATAGATGTCAACGAATGATTTAAGTATGTGTTTTGGGAGATCATTGATGTAGATCAGGAAGAGAGTTGGGCCCAGGATGGACCCCTGAAGGATTCCAGCATTAATACTGTGGGCTTCTGATTTCTTCCCATCAACCACTATTATAGCCTATAGGTGAGAAATGATTTAATAATTGAGAAAACATTTCCAGATATACCGTAGCTGAAAATCTTGTGAAGTAGGCGTTTATGCCATACCTTATCGAAGGCCTTTGATATGTCAAGAGCAATTGCCCTTGAAAGGAAGCCTTTGTCGAGAGATTTATGCCGACTTGATCTTTCAAGAACTGTTTCCAAGTATTTCTTAAGATTTTTTTTCAACTAGAACAATGAATATTTCTTTTTAATCATTTTTAGGTCCTGATATTGTATTAGTTTTTCGCGTACAGCTCTATTAAGTCCAAAGTCATTTGGGACAGTGACATCTATTGGGTTTGTTCCATACTACAAAGTCTGGCTTAATGGCCTTGTATTTTATATATCTGCCTGCCTGTATGTCTTTGTCATAGAACACTGTCACTTTTGCGTTTGATATTACCAGTGATGGTTCATGTTCCCAGATGATCGCTGATTTGTCAAACTTCATCTTTCCACGGCTCATACAACAAAGTTTTTTTGTTTTTTTTTTTGGCAAAGAATACAAAAGCCATCCAGATATTAAGTGGAAATAAATAATAAATAACGAATAGTATATAAGAATCGGTATACTTCTTTCAATCCCCCTTTGGTTTCCCTTTTCACAAACATTCTTCAGGTTATCTCGGCATGAGCGTCTTTTCTCTCTCTCTCTCTCTCTCTCTCTCTCTCTCTCTCTCTCTCTCTCTCTCTCTCTCTCTCTCACACTTATTGACCTTTCTGTCTCATGGTGCTTTATTCTCAAGAGTTTTCCCGTTCATCAGTGGTGCACAGTGTCTGTCACTGCAGACCGGGCGGAGAGATCACATATCTATGATATTCGTATTCTCACATGCCTTTTCCATGGCACCTCACGCAGACACACCCAGTGTCTCGTTAAACCTTTGACCACCCAATTCTTCATGCCTTTGCGACTAGTGCACATTGCACAATTCTCAACCTCAACTTTCTAGCACTCCGCACGTCTTCACATCCTACCCGCGGGGATCACATCATATTTAGTCAATTCTTTCTGGCTTCCTCGACGCATTTTTCCATTGCATCTAAATCCGCCACCCACATGACACCACCGACTATGCGTTTCCCCGATCAACAGGTAACTTCGTGAAATTCCTTATTTATTTCTCACTATCTCCTTACCGTCCATGCCGATAAACTATGATTTAAGATATACAAACAAAATCATTTCGTTTTTTTTTTTAACCAATTCAATTTCAGAAATTACTAAAACTATCAACTGTCGCTCTCTTTCTTAGTTCTTTTTTTCTTTTTTTTTCAAACCTGTTCGCCATATCTATCTACCACTCTCTCCATTCTGCTTATTTCTTTTCTTTATTCATTTCTAGTCTCTGTTTCTCTCTTTTTTTCTTTCTTCAATCACACGGCCACTAAATTCCCTTACCGCTAAGCCTAACTCAAGGGTTGACTTTTCTAACCATTTATTCCCTCAACACATTCTTCTTTTCCATGTCTACTGAATTTGTTTACTGCTATACCTTTTAAGAGGACTTGCCTCTTTTTCTTTTTCTCATTTCTCTATCTCTCTGCCCCACTCTCTCTCTCTCTCTCTCGCGCGCGCGCGCACTCGCTTGTACAATGACAACATATGCGCGTACGTACAGCGACATATCAACCTGTTTCCTCTGTCTATATCCCCATATCTATTCCTGTGGATACAACTGGTTTTAGACTCATGATTCAGACAAATACACATTTACACATTTCCTTCGAGGGGTGGGGAAGACAATCAACAATACATTACATATTACAAATATGTCTCAAAACAATACAACAAAACTTAACCTATCCAGGTGACACTGAGACAGACAAACGGAGAAATGAACCGTCCTTACCTTCCGCCATCATTCTTCATCTTCGTTTCATGTTCGAGATTTTTGTTATTTTTCTTTTTGAGTTCGTTTCTTTTTCAATCTTTGCTTTGTGAGCGGTTTTTTTTTTTTTTTTCATGATTATGGTTATTTCTTTTTGTTCTTTTCGTCTTTTCTTTGCAAAGTCTAGCATTCTTTGTGTCTAGTTTTCAGCATTTTGTTTTGTTTTTGTTTTGTTTTGTTGAAATAGCCCATATCTTCCTAGGGTTTTATTCTGGCTTAATTGCACTATTTATATATGCGTTCGTGGTAACTCGCCCGTGGACATCTCATAGAGATGTGATACCTTGGCTCACGGCACCATTTATAACGATGTCCCGATCCGCCACCATTCATAACGTTACCGATGTGGCAGGTGTCCTTTGATCGTACCTTGTCTCGTTACAAGTTGGCCAGTTGATCGTCCTTACCCACTGTGTTTTCATGGAGGGGCGCTTTTCCTCTCGATCGAATCGTCTTTCTTCCATGTGTAGGGAGTCTCCGGGTACATCAATCACTCCGCTGGTCCTTGCGGCTTGCTGAAAAATCAAGAGTTCTCACCACAAACAGAACTCCGGGTTATAACAGTAACAAACTATTTATTGTTTTCATTACTTCATAACAACTACTGTATAATTTGAGGTGACTGACTATAGCAGTGAACGATGTAAGACCAGACCAGTAAAGTCACAGAGTTCCCATTAACACAGGCTAGTTCCCATCATAACTTCAGGCCCTGAAGGGTTCCCCAAATCGGGAGCGCCTAACAAGCCCAGCCGTTCAGCTTGCTGGCTACGACTTCTCTGCTTAGAAAACCTTTTTCTAAATCCAACTCCTTTTCCCCCACCTCTCCTTAAGAGAGTGGTTACAAACACCTTTCTTTCTTTCTCTTAGAGCTTATCTCTACCAAATCTCAACCCCCACCTGCACTGAGGTGTTTCTACTTATTATCAAATTAGGGGTGATTAGTCACTCCAAGTCGAACAATGCTTGGCAGCGACCCTCACCCTTGACCCCCATTCTTCATCTCACTCAACAGAGATTTTAAAAACAACCTTTCCGTTGTTAACAGATATATAACAGCATTTGCGTTTTTTTTCTTTCTGACAAAATCCCATAGACATTTCTGTTTAAACAACATCAAACCATCATTATCATCATCATCATTAGAATTCAGCCGTGCGAATTCCTCTGAATTCGTGTCGACTACCAACGTCACTCGGCATCGCCCGATCCCCATCGGGTCACATCTCGCCCCCTACCTGTTTTGTCCTTTACTTTGTAAATGACACCCGAGCCCCAACCAGACATCAACCCCCCTCTTCTGCCATCTCTTTCTCTATTTGAAAACCAAGACCATCTCTTTTGACACGTAGATAGTTCCAAATCTGTCTCCCTTTTTGAGGCAACACAACATCTGCTTTATGTCTAACAAGCTTACAATGACACATCGGCGGCTCGTCCTATTTTCCTAGCTAAGGTTTTTGCATCTCTCTGCACTCCTTCACCCATCCCGTCCGGTCACCCATCCCGTCCGGTCAAACATCCCCCCTCACCGCAATATACACTTCGCTGCATGCATGCATGACACCAAATGACGTCATATCAGAACTGAAATCGTTCTAATCGTAAAAAGATTTTCCAAGGTGTTTTTAGAGAAAGAGAAATTATTTAGAGAAAGGGTTAAGTATATTACTTTCTAGGTAACTGTCATAAAAAATTAAAAACAATAATTATTCATAATGACGCATCACTGAACAAGGCTAAAAGCTACTCGAGGATATAGATTAACAAGATGGATAAATTATCAATTGAGAAGTGAAAAATATTATTCAAAATATCTGTTGAGGGCATCGTAAGTTTTTTAACCCATCGTCACCAATGTTGTGAATTTCTCATCGCCTTGCAGGCCAGTAATAATCAAAACAAATTTTTATTAACAAAGGTATGTTACAGAAGTATACGTCATGATTCTGGTGTCATAACTGCCACAAAATGTTGAGTCATTTCTCCTTGTAAACACCCCGGATATCTTAGCATTAAGTAAAACTAACCTTCACTCCTCCATACCCTCTAACCACTTTAACATGCCTGGTTATCTCCCACTCTACCGTAAGGACTCGGACAGACATATGCATGGACTTGGAGTCTATATTCGAAACACCCTCCCCCTAACTAGAGAAATAAAACTAGAATCAGAGGGCCAGGCCTTTATGTGCTTCAGACTAAATATGCAACACAATATTAGCTACTTATATTTTCTCTACCGCTCTCCCTCAAACCAAGACTGTACCCTAATAAACAAAGTCTCAGACAGCATAGATATAGCACTCTCCCTCGATACTAGCGCACAAATACATGTATTTGGTGACTTCAATGTCCACCACAGTAACTGGCTAGGATTCTCAAATCACACAGACGTAGCTGGTAGCGCCACATATAGCTTCTCTATATCTCATTCCCTATCTCAGATGGTTACATTTCCGACACGTTTCCCAGACCAGCACGATCAACATGCCTCACTTCTAGATCTCTTTCTGACAACAGTTCCCAATGACTGTACAACAAATGCCCATAGCCCACTCGGGAATGCTGATCACGCTGTGATAATGGTAGAAATCAGCCTAAATTCTCGCCCTAAAACTGAAGACCCACTACTCAAAACAACGAGGTATTACAAAAAGGCTGATTGGGAAGCCATCAGGGAGCTCATCAGAGATGCCCCATGGCAAAATATCTTTACTCTTCCAGCGGAACAGTGTGCAAATGAGACAACTGAATGGTTCAAAACTGCTATTGAAGCACATGTTCCCGCACGGAAATACTATAGCAAGCCCCACTCCCCCCAATGGTTTACTTCTGCTTGTGCAGCTGCCATTTGTCAAAGGCAGCATGCGTTCCGCAGATTCAACCGACATAAGTCCAGCTCAAATAAACAGAAGTTTATAGAAGCTAGAAATAATTGTAAGAGAGTGATAGACACAGCTAAGTCAGATTACTCTGAAACCACCAGAAAGCGCATCGAAGCACAGAAATTAGGAACCCGGGATTTTTGGAAAATCTACAACAGCGTAGTTAATAATGGACAGTCAATTATTCCCCCACTAACAAACAATCATGAGGTTGCTTGCACGGCAACTGACAAGGCTAATCTGCTTGCCAGTCGGTTTGCCTCAAACTCCACACTGAACTCGGTACACCACTCACTCCCTGATTTTCCTCTGCGAACAGACGCCACACTTGACGACTTGAAAATCACCCCTTCTCAGGTACATGCTATTATAAAAAACCTAGACACCTCTAAAGCATGTGGACCAGATCTCATCCCGGCTGTGCTATTAAAAAAATGCTCTGCCGAGGTTGCTCCAGTTCTGTCCAAACTTTACAATAAATGCCTTAACGAATCTTGTTTTCCCGACTGCTGGAAAACCGCCTCTGTGGTACCAGTCTTCAAGAATTCTGGTGAAAGAACTGACCCACTAAATTATCGCCCCATTAGCCTCCTCCCGCTTTTCGCCAAAATATTTGAGTCCTTAGTTAATAAAGCCCTAGTCCAGCACCTAACAGCTGCTAAACTCTTGACTGACAAACAATATGGATTCAGGCAAGCCCGTTCAACAGCAGATATCTTAACTGTAGTTTCTGAACGTATATACCGTTCATTGGATAAAACAGGGGAGGGTAGAGCGGTGGCTCTTGATATATCTAAGGCTTTTGACAGGGTATGGCACGATGGTCTTCTAAGGAAAATTAGATCATATGGAATCACTGGAAGAATTCATAACGTAATTAAATCCTTCTTAAGTAATAGAAAAATCAAAGTTGTCCTCGACGGACGTACATCCAAACAATATGACATAAATGCGGGAGTGCCTCAGGGGTCTATCCTTGGACCTCTATTGTTCCTGATATTCATAAACGACCTCCCTGATAATATTGTTTCGGAGATGGGTATATTTGCCGATGACACCACTCTCTATAACAGATATGAGGGGAAAACAAATGAACACATATCCAAGAAAATGGCAGAAACACTAGAGGATGACCTCCAATCCGTAGTGGAATGGGGACAAAAATGGTTGGTCTCATTCAATGCTGCTAAGACTAAGCTTGTTTCCTTCAATAACAAGAAACCTTCTCTCCCACCAATAGCAATGGCCAAGAACACATTGCCTGAAAGTACTTCTTTTAAACTCCTCGGCCTAACGTTTACAGGGAATATGAACTAGAATAGATACATTGAGAGCATTGCCAAGGCTGCTGCAAGGAAGGTTGGCTCCCTCTACCGTGCTAGAAAACTACTTACGCCTGCCAGTATCCTATACCTCTATAAGGCAACCATTCGCCCATGTATGGAGTACTGTTGTCACATCTGGGCTGGTGCATCTGCTGCTTGTCTCTCGCTCCTGGACAGGGTTCAAAAAAGAGTCGCAAACCTGATAGGTCCTGAACTGTCATCTGGGCTTCAACCTCTGTCCCATCGACGAGATGTTGCATCCCTCTGCCTGTTCTACAAATACTTTAATGGTGAATGCTCTGACGAACTGCAAACACTTGTACCTCCCCGACGTAACTACCCCCGACAAACCTGACAAGCTACTAAGTCTCATCCCTTTACAGTGGAGATCCCTAGGTGCAAGAAAGCCTTTTACTCCAATAGTTTCTTCCCCAGAACTGCGGGTCTTTGGAACTCCCTTCCGGGATTCTGCTTTCCCAACTGCAATGATATGCAGAAGTTCAAGTGTAATGTTAACAAACATCTTTCTACTCTTCTCCCTTCATAATGACCCCGCTAATTAATTCCCTAATAGTAGCCCCCTGCTTCAAAGTGGCACTGTGCCTTGTTTGGGGTGAAAATTGAATAAAAAAAAAAAAAAAAAAAAAAAAATCGCTTCCCCAGAACTTGTTATATGTAACTATATTTATAGTCTTTAAGTAAGTCCATTATTTCAGAAATAGGTACATTAACTTAACCATAACTTTGTAGGCGACTGTCGTAAGAAATTATTTTAAAAGACTACTTACAATGAGTCACTAGTTATCAAGACTAAAAGTTACTCTTAGATAAATACTTAATAAGATGGATGGGTTGTCATTGACTAATGGAGAATGGTATGAGAGGACCAAATACAATGAATGAAATAAACAAAAATTGGTTACTTATGAGGACGGTTTATGACAAGTATTTGTTGATGATGGATTTGAACATGACTATGTTGTAGTCTGCAAGGAAGCAATCCTTGGATGATATGTTCTGCAGACACGGAGCTTTTCGAAAGAAACTCTGTTCATGAAAATTCTGCACATGGAAGAAGTGAATGTTCTTTGCAGTTGTGGTAATAAGATGAGTTCTTGCTGTGAATGTCTTATAATGATAAACAAGAGATTGGAACTCAGTCGAGCACTTACTATGAAAATAACAATAGTGGAGAAAGACTAGCAACGTCTCTTCACTGAGAAAAGGGCTGAAGAGACCAGAGGAGATCATGACCCACTAGATTGCAAAGTGAATATTTTACTCAATCAATGCAAGAAAAAGTGCTCTGGGTGACATTTCTTCAGTTATGGCAGCAGTACTCCATCCTCCATCTTAAAACGTATCAGACTCTCATAGATTACTTATGGGGAAGGCTTAACGAAAACGTTTACATTGGATTTTAAGACTACCATGTTGTATTTAACCAGAAAGCAGAACAGCGGAACAGTGTTCCACAGATGGGCAGTTCTGGGAAAGAAGTTTTGTTCATGGAATCTGCATTTAGATTTAGGCACAGATAGAGAGTGGAGGAAATCGTTTATAGTGGTTGTAGCTAGTCGAGTGGCTTTTGTGAAAGTTTGGCTGGGGGTGGATCATAGATTGGAGTTCAGTCAAGCACTTCCCATGAAAATAGCGATAGAGCAGAGACAGGCTCACAATGTCTCTTCTGTGGGAAAGTGATTGGATAGGGCGCACTGAGTAGCTCCTGCCCAGATGTGGTAACAGTACTCCAGTTTAGGGTTGTATTCTTATGTAGGTAGAGGATTGCATTGGGAATGAGGTACTTAATGAAGCAGTAGAATGATCCAGCCATTTTCCCAACAACTTTAACAACAGGTTGGATACAAGTTTTCTATTTTAGTGAAAGTCAGTCATAAGACTATCAAAATAAGAAGCTTCACTAAGAAGAGAACCGTTCATTTCAGTTGGGACAAAACGAGGATCTAAGCATTGGTGGTGAAAGAAGTGTTATAAGCAACAAGCAACCTTTTTCATCACTAGGCGTTCCAGATTGGAAAAGAATGAATTATTAAGTTTCGGTCAGCAATGCTCTTTTAAGTGCTGCCATAGACAGCTCTGTCCACAAATGATCTCAAAAATAAGGCTCAAGAAGAGGATTGGACCCAAAATAGATTATTGAGGCATGTCAACATTGATTCTATATGTTTCAGACTTCTGCTCATCGACAGCCAACTTTTAAAGACCTATCAGAGTGAAAGGACTTGAATGTTGGCATTACCGGATCATCCATAGGTAAAAAGTTTGTGACGAAATTCTTTGTTCCAAATTCTATTAAAACCATTTGATATGCTGAGAGCTATTGCCCTAGGAACAGAGCCTCCATCAAGAGATTCACTAATTCCATGTGATGTCGCAGTCAGTACGTCAGCAGTTGATCTTGCAAGATGAAATCCATATTGTTGGGACTAAGTGATTGAATACTTTTTTTGATTTTTCAGATTCAAACAATTTACTCATAGTGCACTGATGAGTCTGTACTAAAGATGCAGAAGACTAACCACCAGTATTTTTGATAGACTTATCAAAGAGAAATTTGAATAAGGCTAAAGTTATCTTGAAATTTTTGATTTGATTATTTGGTTTTATCATTTCAGGTTCTCTGTATGCATTTTCATCACGGAGGTTCTCAATGAACGGAAGATTTGTGCCTTACGCTTGGAACCACACAATCACCTACGATAGTAAATTGGGTAAAATGCCTTATTTGGTTGAAACCTTGCAGACTTATGGGATAAAATCAAAGATTATTGAACGCGGACGAACAGTCAAGTACCAACTTCATGCCAAGATAAGACCAGGTTTGTAAACTTAGGAGGAAATTGTATTTTTCTTTTTTTTTTTTACTTTTCGGAAGAGCGATACTAGCAAAAAGAGAAGACAATCCAAAATGAATTTTTTTTAACCAAATTTTTCTGGTAGAAGTAACGAAGTAACACAGAATTTATTGAATTAATTTAAATGTTAATAAACGGTGTAAAATGCAACAACTCAAGCAGGAATATTTTTAATGCTTTTTTTTTAAATATTTCTTTATCAAAATAAAAGTTAACATCAATTTTTGGTGAATTTTTTTAATTTTTGCAAAAATATTTGAAAAACAAATTACTTTTTAGCTTTACAAATGAAATGTAACGTTGTATATTTCAAAATGATTATTTTAAAAATGTTGTGAAATTCGCAAATAAAATATAACATCCAGTTTAGAATATAAAATGGATTAAATATATTTTCTATTTTTGTTTTAATATTTTCTATTTAACTTTTCTGAAGAAGAAGAAAACATTTCTTTAATTAAATAAAATAAAAGCTTTACGAATTGTAACAACCATTTTAGAATTTTTAGCAATAAAATGCATTAATTTTGGATTGTTTTCCGTTTTCGCTAGTATCACTCTTTCAAAAATGGAAACAAAAAAATGAAAACAAAAAAAAATACTTCCAGTGATTTAAAGTGCACTTGTTCGAGCATATACCTAACGGAAAATAATCACCATCAACATATTTTTGTATGCTTGTTGTTTTTTTTCTGTTTTGTTTTGTTTGTTTTTTTTGTCGTTGTTATTCTTTTTGTATTTTGTCGTTTTTTTTTGTCGTTGTTTTTTGTTTTTGTCGTTTTTTTTTTGTATTTTGTTTGCATCTAAAATCTAAACAAAAGTCGGTACTTGTGCATTATAAATGGATATAAAAAAATGCATTTTAAGTAAAAACATTATCTTGTAATTACGTAGCATATCAAAATTTGTAAAAGTTCTAAAAATTACGAAAATTGATCAAGTAGCAGATCTGCTAGAACAATTTTTTACAATATCGTACCTGGACGCACCTCAAAATCATGTGTGAGACGAGATTTTTCGAGAACTGTGCCGTGGGCATTAATTTTCGAGAACTGTGCCGTGGGCATTAAATTTCGAGAACTGTGCCGTGGGCATTAAATTTCGAGAACTGTGCCGTGGGCATTAAATTTCGAGAACTGTGCCGTGGGCATTAAATTTCGAGAACTGTGCCGTGGGCATTAAATTTCGAGAACTGTGCCGTGGGCATTAATTTTCGAGAACTGTGCCGTGGGCATTAAATTTCGAGAACTGTGCCGTGGGCATTAATTTTCGAGAACTGTGCCGTGGGCATTAAATTTCGAGAACTGTGCCGTGGGCATTAATTTTCGAGAACTGTGCCGTGGGCATTAATTTTCGAGAACTGTGCTGTGGGCATTAAATTTCGAGAACTGTGCCGTGGGCATTAATTTTCGAGAACTGTGCCGTGGGCATTAAATTTCGAGAACTGTGCCGTGGGCATTAAATTTCGAGAACTGTGCCGTGGGCATTAATTTTCGAGAACTGTGCCGTGGGCATTAAATTTCGAGAACTGTGCCGTGGGCATTAAATTTCGAGAACTGTGCCGTGGGCATTAATTTTCGAGAACTGTGCCGTGGGCATTAATTTTCGAGAACTGTGCCGTGGGCATTAAATTTCGAGAACTGTGCCGTGGGCATTAAATTTCGAGAACTGTGCCGTGGGCATTAATTTTCGAGAACTGTGCCGTGGGCATTAAATTTCGAGAACTGTGCCGTGGGCATTAATTTTCGAGAACTGTGCCGTGGGCATTAATTTTCGAGAACTGTGCCGTGGGCATTAAATTTCGAGAACTGTGCCGTGGGCATTAATTTTCGAGAACTGTGCCGTGGGCATTAAATTTCGAGAACTGTGCCGTGGGCATTAAATTTCGAGAACTGTGCCGTGGGCATTAATTTTCGAGAACTGTGCCGTGGGCATTAAATTTCGAGAACTGTGCCGTGGGCATTAAATTTCGAGAACTGTGCCGTGGGAATTAAAAGACCACGGTTGCCGTCTTGGAGCTTTTCGTTTTTCCTTCTCAGCCCGCAGGACAGACAGACACGAGCACGTTTTTGCGGTAAGCCTTTTCTATTTTCCCCGCAATCATATATTTTTGATTTTCAATTTTCTAATTTGAAAGAGCGAATGCTAAGGGAAAACAAGCGGAATAAGTCAGTTTGTCAACAGAATTGGCCGCAATTGACTAAAGCGATAAAATTGTTCGGTAAATTTTTATTTTTTCTTGTAATTAATTTTCTACTGAATAATTTTTTTTTTTTTTGTAATGAATCAAGTTCGAATACTCATGAAGGCAGTCCATAAGAGTTGACATTGGATTTGGAGCCGATCATGTTGTAGTCTGCAGAGAAGCACTACTCTGGTAATGTGTTCCACAGGAAAATGCTGTTTTAAACTTCAGCATGGCACATAGAATGACACAGCTTATAAAAATTGAACAGACGCATCATATTTACAAACTCTGATGACCAAGTGGCCATCAGAGTTATAGCAATGTTTGTAATGTTTGTAATGTTTCTAATAATTTCAATCTCCAAGAAAAGAATGACTAAATCAAAAGAATTCATTTTTATTGACATTTTTTTTTTTTTTTTGGAAGAATCTTTAAAATATTGTTTTAGTGCAATATGAAAAACAAAACAAATATTTTTACTTTCAGGCCATCCAAGTCATAAGTGCCCAAGGGGATTTTTCTTGGAACAAGAAGGACCATATTGTAAAGGTAAGTATTAATATATATATATATATATATATATATATATATATATATATGTGTGTGTGTGTGTGTGTATATGCACTTGAAAAGGAAGAATGTATTAATCATATATATATATACTAGCACGGAGACCCAACGTTGCCCGGGATTGAATGATGATCAACGAATATTTCACACTCCTATATTTTTATTGTCATCGAAATCCGTAAAATTGTTGGGAGGAAGCTTCATATGCCTCCATGGAATAACTTAATCCAAAATATATGTTATATCTACATAGAGAAGCTACTGTTTCTTTTATTAAATTATTTTATATAAACTTCTTTCCAGTAAACAAAAAAAAACATTAAGAAATTTACTTGCGGGGTTTGAACCTACAGACCACGTCATGAAAAAAAAACAAAAAAAAAAAAACACTATATCAACTTACCCATAGTAGAATTTTCACGGCCCGATGTTCTATCATTCTTGCTAAGCGACGATATGGAAAAAAATAGTTTTACCGACGATAGATAAATTAAAATAACGGTTTCGATTATCGATTATCGGTAATATTCTGAGACAACACTTAAGATCACTCCCAGAATTATGCATTAAAGTTCTGTAAATTTTAAAGAAAATCTGTTCAATCGTTTTGGAGTTTATAAGAAACGAACTCACACATACAGAGACAAAGTTGCATATATATATATATATATATATATATATATATATATATATATATATATATATATATATGATGGACTCTCCCGTCGATTGCGACATATGAGGTTCGGACAACCCATATTTCTAAAACTCATTTATGCTTTTGCCTCTGATGACTTTTTAGTCCAGCAAGGGACTTGCAAACAAGACCACAAATAGAACATGTGGATTTAACGCTGCAGATATTGATGCAGCTGCTAGTCGTTTTGCTCTTACTCTGTTTTCTTTCAGTTGCATTAAGCTTTCAGATTGAAACCTCTGGAGACCTTCAAAACACCTTGATCTCCATCCTTTTCGGTCATTCACCTCATCTTCAAGACTCCTGTATGGTATGTTCACTGCAGACAAGTTACTTTTCAACTTGTCCTTGTACCTAAGGCAAAGACGTCCGACAATTCTTTTACCACCCTCAAATTGACTTTACTTCGCAATTTTTGGAATTCTGTCATCGGGCATCCTCAATACATGACCAGCCCACCACAATTGCGATTGAATAAGGAATGATTCAATGCCAGATATTTTGCGTTTTGTGAATAATTCCGCATTTGATACCTTGTCGCTGAGGCTAAGACCACATATGGAGTGTAGACAGCTTTTGTTGAAAACGTCCAGCTGATTAATGTGATGTCTGTATGGGGTCCATGACTCAGATCCATAAAGAAGAATGGAAAGAACAACAGCACGGTAGACAAGGATGGCGAAGATTTCCAAAGGCAGAAGTGGTTTTAGCAATCCTGTTGACAATTTCATCATCAAGAGAACCGCCCTGGTTCACCAAGGTAAGGAAAGGACTTGACATAATTGATATCATGACCGTCGACTTTCAGCTTGCGTGCAGGAAATCTATACTCTGGTGGATTTTGCTTTACGCCTTCAACTTGTTTTGGAGTAGGGTGTGGCTGATGCACTACCTCAGTCTTCCTTATGCTAATTGTCAGGCCAGTATATATATATATATATATATATATATATATATATATATATATATATATATATATATATATATATATACATTATTCTTAACTAGTTTAAATTACTTAATACTTAACGAACAACCCCGTCTGTGTATTTTAATAATGCACTAATACTGTATGATGACAAGGCCTTCGTGTGCTTTAAACTAACTTTACAACATAGCGTTAGCTACCTATATTTACTTTATTGCTCTCCCTCGACCCAGGACTGTACTATACTAATCAATCATGTCTCTGACAGCATAGATGTAGCACTCTTCCTTGACACTAACGTCCAAATACATGTATTTGGTGACTTAAATGCTCACCACAATAATTGGCTTAGCTTCTCTAACTACACAGACACTGCTGGTAGCATCATCCATAACTTTTCTATATCCCATTCCTTGAGACAGATAGTAACGTTCCAGATCGTCAGAACCAGCAAGCCTCACTTCTGGACCTAATTTTAACAACAGTTTCTGAGAATTGTTGCAAAAGATAGGCTCAGCTGTTTGGGGACCTATAAGGAAAGAAAGAACACACACGCGCGTGCGCGCAAACACACACGCATGCATGCACACACACACACACACACACACACACACTTCTATATAACAGCAGATTTCATATTTTAATTTCAAGCGATTGTGTTTCTTTCCTTCACAGATGATGACGAATGCAAGCAAGAAAACATCTGCTCTCATTTTTGCCACAATTCGCCTGGGAGTTATTCATGTTCCTGTCCCACTGGTTTCTTGTTGCACTCTGATGGATCAACTTGCATTGGTAAATATTTTACAATGGAATTAATATTTTTATATGTTCATATTAATATTTTAATATGTTCAGCGTGTGAACACGTTTCAATTGGATACCATCATTTAACAGACACTAGCAAACCTTAATACAAGCACAAACATTACTTCTCGTCTCCCCTCTCTCATTCTCTCTCATTCTCTCTCTCTCTCTCTCTCTCTCTCTCTCTCTCTCTCTCCCTCTCTCTCTCTCTCCCAATATAAAACTACTTTGTCGGATTTTCAAAGTCAGTCCCAAATAACATTTAAACTGACAAATCAAACATTATTTGATAAACACTAGCTAACCAAACACAAACTCCTACCCTCCCTCTCTCTCTCTAGCCCATTATCAAATACATAAAACTGTCTTGTCGGTTTTTCTATTTAAGTTGACAAATCAAACACCAATTTTTATTGTTTATTGTTGTACCATGTTAGATTTTCAAAGTCACACCCAAATACCATTTAATTTGAGAAATCAAACTCTGCTTCTGACTAGACAATTTTTATTTGTTTTTGTTCTACCATGTTATTGGTAATAAAATAATGCATTTGGTTACAATTTTTTTTTTTTAATTATTTAGTCCTGCCCAACCGATGAATGATATGAAACATTTTAAAAATAGTGATCCAAAAAAATAAAAATCTATAATAGATATAACTCATAATTTTATTTGAAGAATATGATAGGAGTGGTCTACCTAGCAACTAAATTTCTTTTGGTATAAATTTAAAAAAATGTGCAAACAAATAAAAATTAAAAAGACGCGACTATCGTTTATTCCTATCCAAGCCAGGATCCACGCTAGAGTTTTCAACCTTCTTAAGGATCTCTTTAATATTTTCTTAAAAACATATTTGAGATTGGGCATTAAATAGTGAAGTTTTTTCAACAGATGGATTAATAAATATTGTAATATTGAACTCTCCCTTTGATACCAATCACTAGATATTGCCCTCTCTTCGTCCATCTATACAACAACGAAATCGATTGTGCTTCTGATAATATTATTATATCTCCTGACCTACTTGTTAAGTTAAAGATTTGGTGAAATACTATGGAAAGTAAAAGTCTGACAGTGAATGTTATCAAGACCAAAGTACTTTAAAAATACTAGCAGGCCGCCCGGCGTTGCCTGGTCATAAAATATGTATAAATATTATATTTTCATTAATACAAAAACTGAGATATGTGCATGTGAGTATGTTTTTTTTTCTAAACAATTCACTTCTTGTAA
The DNA here is from genome assembly GCF_053919585.1 of Euprymna scolopes. Lineage (NCBI taxonomy): Eukaryota > Metazoa > Mollusca > Cephalopoda > Sepiida > Sepiolidae > Euprymna > Euprymna scolopes. Next base: position 105,871,195 of record NC_136507.1, read on the forward strand.
GTGAAAAAAAAAAAAAAAAGAAAATCCTCAGGCTGAGATTGAAACAAAAACCTAAAGACAGTGCATAAATGATAACCATTAGGGCGGCTTGATACAATCTTTAAAAAGTGTTTTCAAACCTACTTATTTTTAACATAATGAATCCGTCATGTGTACCATTCACGCATGCGCATTTGTGAAACAGTTAGCAAAGAGAGAAAAATCCAATCACCCCCCCCCACGTACCAATTTGGCAATTTTGTCCTCTTAACAGCTTGTTTTTTCCAGGTGAAAATTGATTAAAAAGTTTTCCACGTCTGAATATCCTATATACCAAATTTCAAGTTTGTAGATAAAAAATTCGTTGAGTATATAGGTTGAAAAGTGTCATCACGCACAGATTCTCACTTTTATTTGTTTTGACCAAGCTGTGCTTAACAGAAACGAAAGTGGTCTATTATTGTTCTATCTATTGTAGATGCCGATGAATGTTCTCAATCTTCAAGATGTTCCGCTAACGAAGACTGCATCAACACGATTGGTTCTTTTAAGTGTTTACCTTCCTGCCAGTTGGGATACGCGCGAGAAGATAACAAAGCCGAATGTAAAGGTGAGCGAAATGGGATGAAGATGAGTTTTGTTTATATTTTTGAAATGTCTCCATCACTTATTCTGTGACACCTTTTTTATGGAAGCTGCTCGAGACAAGGCATGAAGCCACTTGATGTAAGTAGCTAACAAGAACAAAAGCTGATTATTGCAAAGACAGGAAATGCCTATTGAAAAGACCGAAGCTTTAGGTAGAATGAAAACAGTGAGCAGAAAGAGAATTCCACAACGTTACAGTCTTTCGTTAGAAGCTACTGGAATAAGAAGCTCTATTACTGTTATGGGGTTAAATGGTAATATGAACGAAGGAACACAGGATTTTTAGGAACGAACATGTATTCACATATATTACAGGCAAAAGCAGGTTGAGCAATACCATTCCTCAACGGTTGGGTGTTTGCACCCGACTGCCTTGGTCGCGTGCCAATCTCTGACTGCTGGCACCGATACTCGTTACCGGAAGTGACGTCACCAGAGGAAGTGACGTCATGAGATAGTCCATTAATCCCATGGAGGGGCGTCTCCAACAATTTACAATATAAGATATAGAAGAGATATAAAAGCAGTGAATTGATAGAGACCACTAGACAAATGAGTCAAACACGCTGGAACAAAGGAAGCAGGAAATAAATCAGATGATTCCGAGGAACACATCCATCCATCTAGCACGGCCGTATCTGAGATTGAACTCACCACACGAGTTTCTAGTAATTTAAATCTTGTCTGTAGCTGAATACTTGATGCTTCACCAGGGCTATGAAGAGTATGTTTTATCGTGACGCCATCACTAAACGGGGTGTCTACCACGGCTTAAGAGAGTCCCATCCTAGAGAAGGATAGATTGCGCCAGTTTCTCAACCTGGTATTTTACCTCGTGTATTTGTAAAAAAGCCTGAGACAAGTAACATCACATTTATGAGAGAGAGAGAGAGAGAGGTTGCAGTGAAGAAAGGATGAGACCAATCAAATTACAGATACGTTTTTTTTTAACTTATCAAAGATCTTCAAATGGGGTACAGATTCACCAGCCTAAATGACAACAATACACCATACATGGTCTGATTTGTTTATATAGAGAATAGCTAGTGTTTACAGCGATAGAACTGACTTTACAAGAATCAGAAAAATGGATTTAATATAGAAACTCCAAGAAAGATTTGATGAGAAAGAAAGACCAAAAAGTTTTAGAGTTAAGTTTGAAATAGTATTTTTATCATTCCTGTGGCCTTAACATCACAAGAAATTGTATTAACACAAGTACTAAAGTAATGGGTTAACAGAGGCTGCTTCCTCTGTTTGATTCTCTTCTTATTTCTATTTATAATAACTTTATTCATAGTCAGGAAAAGTCCATACCGTGACAGAATAGGGGAGATCACCATAGTTATGTGTCCATTTACTTGTTTGTGCATAATATACACGTGTTATTATTATTGCTTGTCTGTGAATACAATCACTTAGATTCCGATGTTTAGTTTTGAATAAACGTTTATTACAAAGAGAAGAATACTCATAGAAAAAATTAGAGAGACAAAGGGCGTAAAAAAAAAGATAGGTGGATAGTTTGCACATCTTCCCTAAGTGAAGTCTTGCTAGCTAAGAGACAAAAAATCTCAATCTAGAAATCGCAGTTTCATTCTGAGGTCACCTCTTACCTTTAAGATATCACTCAAACTTTCCATTCAAACAACAGTCCTTGCTATGTAACAACCATGTCTTTTTAGCCAGACTCTGTATGGAGTCCATATTTTTTCTTCTTAACCCATGATCTTTCATTCTCTTTTGGATCTTTTATGTTATGAAATTGTTTGTGACATCAGAATCTTAAATGTGTCGAATGCAACGTCTGTTACATCTGGGGAATTGTTAATGACGGAATCTTAATATCGTTTTCTTTATTTGATCTAGTTTTTTTTTGTTTTTTTTTTGTATGAATAACTTTGGTCCCTTAATCATCTGTATCATGTTGTATCCACTGGACTTGTTTTCTTCAGTAGGACGAGTTATTTGGAAACATGTGAAAAAAAGACTTTTACAACTAAAAAAAAAAAAACACTTGGTCACTTTATTTGATCGTCCAAGTTTTGAAGTGTCATGATAGATTGTTACGAAGCCATTCAAAACTTGGAAAATATGTTACAATAGTAAAAGAATTTCATATCAAGCGCATGAGAATTTCGAGAATAAAATGTGTCATGATAGATTGTTACGAAGCCAATTTTATTCTCGAAATTCTCATGCGCTTGATATGAAATTCTTTTACTATTGTAAGATATGAGAGCATGGGAAAGTACCAGCAGCTGTGAAGAGATTAGCAGCAGCAGCCAAAAAACGCGCATATGCAAATTAAGAAGTGTGTGCAAGAAAAAGGGGAAAAAAAGAGAAAAAGGACAGCACGTGCTCAGAAGAAAGTCAGCTTCGAAGCAAATCAACATGTAAATAGTGAGGATGAGAATAGGATAGCTGTGATCAGCATGTGGTCGTGGGAAGGAGAAGCACTCCTGATAAAATGAACATGTGGCCATGAGAGACGTTTTTAAGTTGTGCCGAAAGAATACAATACAATAGTGACATATCAAACATTTCTACCAATCAGGGACCTTTTTTGATGTGAGCAGAAATTTTCAAATTACCGTTTTTATTTGAATTTATCTTTTCTTTTCTTCTTTTTTTATTACATTTTCACCCCATTGCCCCTTTGGTGTAGGGGGCTACTATCAGGGGTAATATCTGCTGGGGTACTATGCGGGGATTTGGGCAACAAGATGTCTGTTCACGTTACACTTGAACTTCTGCACGTCAGTACAGTTGGTGAAGCAGGGACCTGGAATGGAATTTCAAAGTCTAGCGGTTCTGGGGAAGAAACTACTGGAGTAGAAAGATCTTTTACATGTAGGGATCTCTACAGTGTGGGGGTGAGATTTAGCTGTCTGTCCGGCTTGTTGAGGATGTTTACGTTGTGGTGGCACAAGTGCTTGCAGTTCGTCAGAGCATTCTCCTTTAAAATACTTGTAGAACAGGCAGAGGGATGCAACATTTCGTCGATGGGACAGAGGCTGAAGCTTAGATGCCAGTTCAGGGCCTATCAGATTGGCGACTCTCTTTTGAACCTTGTCAAGGAGCGAGAGACTAGTAGCAGATGCACCAGACCAAATATGGCAGCAATACTCCATACATGGACGAATGATGGCCTTATAGAGGTACAGGATACTTTCGGGTGTTAATAATTTTCTAGCATGGTAAAGAGAACCTACCTTCTTTGCAGCGGCCCTGGCAATGCTTTCAATGTAATTGTTCCAACTCATGTTTTCTGTGAACGTTAGGGCAAGGAGTTTAAAAGATGTACTCTCAGATAAAGTGTCATTGGCCATTGCTATTGGTGGTAGAAAAGGTTTCTTGTAATTATTAAAGGAAACTAGTTTAGTCTTGGCGGCATTGAACGTGACCATCCATTTTTGTCCCCATTCCACTACAGATTGGAGGTCTTCCTCTAGTGTTTCTGCCAATTCTTTAGATATGTGGTCATTTGTTTTCCTGTCGTGTCTGTTATAGAGTGTGGTGTCATCAGCATATATACCTATCTCACAGACAATTTTGTCGGAGAGGTCATTTATGAATATTAGGAATAACAGAGGTCCAAGGATAGACCCTTGGGGCACTCCCGCATTTATATCATATTGTTTAGATGTACGACCGTCGAGGACAACCTGGATTTTTCTCTTATCTAAGAAGGATTTAATTATGTTTAGTATTCTACCAGTGATACCATATGATCTAATCTTCCTGAGGAGACCCTCATGCCACACCCTGTCAAAAGCCTTAGATATATCTAGAGCTACCGCGCTGCCCTCGCCAGCTTTGTCCAGTGAGTGGTATATACGTTCAGAGATTACAGTTAGGATGTCTGCTGTGGAACGGGCTTGTCTAAATCCATATTGTTGGTCAGTCAGAAGTTTAGCATCTGTAAGGTGATGGACTAGAGCATGATTAATTAAGGTCTCAAATATTTTGGAAAAAAGTGGGAGAAGGCTAATGGGGTAATAATTCTTTCGCCAGAATTCTTGAATACTGGTACCACAGAAGCAGTTTTCCAACAGCCTGGAAAGCAAGATTCATTAAGCATTTTTTATAGAGTTTGGAGAGAACTGGAGCTACTTCAGCTGAGCACTTTTTTAATAGCACAGCTGGGATGAGATCGGGTCCACATGCTTTTGAAGTGTCAAGTTTTTTATGATAGCATGCACCTGTCCGCATAGGAAAGTCAGGTAGGGGGTGGTTGAGAGAGTTCAGTGTGGAGTTTGAGGCAAACCGACTGGCAAGCATGTTAGCCTTCTCGGTTGCTGAGCAAACAACCTCATGATTGTTGGTTAGTGGGGGAATTGTTGATTGCCCATTATTTACTACACTGTTGTAGATTTTCCAAGTCACGATTTCCTAATTTCTGTGCTTCGATGCATTTTTTGGTGGTTTCAGTAAATTCTCTTTTAGCTGTCGCTATTTCTTTCTTAACATTACTTCTAGCTTCTATGTACTTCTGTCTGTTTGAACTGGACTTATGTCGGTTAAATCTGCAGTATGCATGCTGCCTTTGAACAATGGCAGTTGCACAAGTTGAAGTAAACCATTGAGGAGAGTAGGACTTGCTATAAAATTTCCGCATGGGAACATGTGCTTCAATTGCTGTTTTGAACCATTCAGTGGTCTCATTTGCACACTGTTCAGCAGGAAAAGAAAAAATATTTCCCCATGGGGCATCTCTGATAAGATCTTTGATGGCTTCCCAGTCAGCCTTTTTATAATATCTCGTTGTTTTGAGCACTAGCTCCTCAGATTTGGCTCTAGAGTTTAGGGCGATTTCAACCATTATCACTGCATGATCAGCGTTCCCAAGTGGGCTGTCAGCATTCGTTATACAATCATCGGGAACTGTGGTCAAAAACAGATCTAGAAGTGATACGTGTTGTTATTGCTGATCAGGGAAACGGGTTGGGAATGTAACCATTTGTGATAGGGAGTGAGATATAGAGAAGCTATGTGTTGTGCTGCCCGCTGTGTCTGTGTAAGTAGAGAATCCCAACCAGTTTTTGTGGTGGACATTAAAGTCACCAAATACATGTACTTGTGCGCTAGTGTCGAAGGAGAGTGCTGTGTCTATGCTGTCAGAGACTTTGTTCATTATGGTGCAGTCCTGGGTCTAGGGAGAGCGGTAAAGAAAATAAAAGTAGCTAATGTTATGTTGCATGTTAAATCTAAAGCACATAAAGGCTTGATCGTCCGATTCTAGGTTTGTTTCTCTAGTCAAGGGGAGGGTGTTACGAATGTAAACTCCAAGTCTGTGCATGTCTCTGTCAGAGTCCTTACGTCAGAGTGGGAGATATCCAAGTAGTTAGAGGGGGTGGAGGAGTGTAGGTTAGTTTCACTTAGTGCTAAGATATCCGGGGTATTTGTTAGGAGAAATGCTTCTACATCAGCTAAATTAGTTCTAAGCCCATGGATATTCGTGAATGCAAGCCTCAAGGGAGGAGGCAAGTTGGATTTGTTTGACCCTAAGCCTGGTTTAAGCTTATTTTTAATGAGGTTTCTTGCGAGCACTCCTAATACACGTCTGTATTATTCAACGGTATAGTGTAAAAGAGGTCGGCCATTGTCAGCGAACTCTCGCTTTGACATCACTAACTAAATATTGTCCTCTCTTCGTCCAACTACACAACAATGAAATCGATTGTGCTAAACATTCACCTTCTGATATTATAATATCTCTTGACCTATTTGCTAAGTTAAAGATTTGGTGGAATACTATGAAAAGTAAAAATCTGCGAGTGAAGACCAAAGTGATGATCAACGGTTGTTGTGTTATATAAGGTTAAATATATAAGGCGGTTAAAAGAGGAAAAAAAAGAGTCGGGTGCAACTCAATTTTTATGGTACATATGTAAGTATAGGAGGCATACACAGCTGCTTTAACAATTCTAGTTTCTTTATATTATATTATATATATATATATGTATACATATATATATATACGAACTATTGTTCTCATCTTGAATGTTTCATCTTGTGCAATGTTTCGGTCGAATTGGCCTTCAACCTTCCTCAGGCATGTTGGTTGTTGTTTGAAAATAAAAAAGATTACTGACTCCGTAGATATTTGCGTATTCTTTGAGTTAGTCTTTAATTTATGGATATGGTTTCGTATTTGTAAAAAAAAAAATGGTTGACATAATGAAAGCAAGTTTAATAAAAATCGACAGGGGCTTATCTCGGTTTTAACGCCGAAATTTTAAGGGTGTACAATGTTTGTTTGTTTGTTTGTTTTTTTATTATAGGCTCTCAAATGCCACTTATCTCTAGGCTTGATATACTTAGTAATTTTCTTCTTCTTTTTTTTTTTTTTTGGCATATGTGCTGCCTCCTTGAGTCGCCTGACCCTTCATCTCCCCTTCCTTTCAATTATTTTGACCTCGTCCCACAAAGGGAAGTGTGCACCTTTTTCTTTCCATATGTGATCAGCTATCCCCGACTTTTCAAACTCTCTCCATGTCACGGCTTTATGGTGCTTTTCTAGTTACTTTAATTACAGATTTGGCAACTATCGCTTATTTTGAGTTCAGGCTAATTTAGCAATTCATCATGTGGTTTTACCAGGACGGGGACACATACCACACAGCACGCGATATGATCAATTTGCTGAGAGAAACATTTGATGAATGAATAATTTTACGAAATGGGCAACTGTCAACTGACCTGTCAACTGACCACTTCGTTAGTGTGATTTAACCTCATTAAATTATTTTCTTGAGAGATATGTAAAGTCCCATATCTATGTTAATAAACCAGACACAATAGACTACTAGGCGAGTTGAACTGGCTTCCTCTAAAGAAGGAAGTTCCATGGGAATATGAAATTCACAAGCGGTCTCCAGTCGCATGTATATCCCCGTTAGAGGAGATGATGACCATAGGTTTTGCAACTCTTGCAGGGAAGTTCGATGTTCTCATAAATACAGCACCTGCTATTCCTAAATTGTCACCCATATGGTATTGACCAGGCTCAACGTTGCTGTGAAACAATAGAAACCTTACTTGTTAAGACTTGAAGGAATGCTATGGAAAGTAAAGGTTTGAGAGTGAATGTTAGCAAAACCAAAATGATGATCAATGGTTGTAATGTTAGAACGTCCCCCTGTTCAATCTGTAGAAAGTGAAGTCAGATATGATTCAAACTTTGGTTATTCTCGTATGAATTAGGTACACAATAAATGCAGTGAACTTACTGGTAGGATAACCAGTGTTTGCATGCAAGAAATGTAGGACAATGTGTTAGATAAGAAGGGCTGTCCCCTTCTCATGTAAGTAAGAAGACAGACTAGATAAATGAAAATGATATTAGGAAAAGGATAGAATCGAACCCTGTAGTCAAGTGTTAAAGATAATAGATAATGGAATGTTAGAACTTCAGTCGATTGTTAATTCTATTAGAAATAACTAAATATTATTTATGTTGAAAAAGAGTCGATTGTTCATTCTTTTAGAATAACTGGATATTAAATATGTCAGTTAAAAGAATGGACAATGCGAGTTAAAAATTGTTTAAAAATAGGTTAGATATTAAACAATTAAAATTGGGAGTTGTTTGTTTGCCAAAAGTGTGTTGGACAGACATATGTAAATCCACGTGAAATTTAGTCACGTTGGTTTTACAACACACTTCTGACGTCATAAACAAAGATTTCTCAATATATTGAATTAGGGTTCATAGTTAGTTAGGCAGTCAGTTGGAGAATCAGAGGATGAGAGAATATCACACACAGTGATAGTCAGTTGGAGTCTTGGAGCCCCTTAGAGGCGAAGGAAGGAGAGTAGACGATGTAGTCGAAAAGGCTTGAATTCCTGACATCACCAATCGGCCGATTGAGGAATATCATCTATATTTTGTAAGTGTTGTCTTCGTGTCATCTTTACAACCAAAAAAGTAAATGTGTTTCGTATATTCATCTATAAACGAACTCTTGTATAACCCTCTTACAAGTAATGTGCCTCCTCCATCATAAGTGAAGTATCTCCTCCCCTCTATATGTGTTAAGAACTGTTGCATCATATCTCCCAGTCTGTATTAATAATATGAAGTCCCCAAGAATCATCTCAGTCTGTTATAAATGTCTTCCCCTCAGAATTGTCATCACCGTCGTTATTTGTGTATTATGAGTCCCTGTTATATATGTCCCCAATATGAACCCCGTCATCTCCCTCTCAATCTGAGTTCCTGCTACACAACAAATGGAGATGGATGAGAACTCACATATCGAGAAAATATATATGGATGGTAAATTTATTGAGATTGTAGAGAAGTTTGTTACTGTGGTGATATCACTGGAGCATAGGGTGGAGCAGGTGCAAGTGTAATAGCAAAAATTAGGATAAATTTAGGAAACTTTTGGCATTATTAACCAGCAACAGGTGACCATTATCGACAAGGCATGTGTATTTTGATCTATGGAAGTGAAACTTTGCCAATGAGGGTTGAAGACATGCGCTGCATGGAAGAAAAGATGAGAATAATATGATGAATGTGTAATGCAAATCCTAAAGATGAGCTTAGTTCTGATGACCTCAGAGGAAGATTAAATTTGGACAGTATAGGGAGGTGTGTGTAGAACAGGATACTTTGATAGTATGGTTACATTGAAAGAATGGACGAGAGTTGTTGAGTTAATAGATGTAGAACAGTTGAGGTAGTAGGTCCAGCTCACAGGACAAGGCTAAGGAAACATGGGAGGAAATTATAAAAACGGACTTGAGAGAAAGAGGAATAAATAAAAACCTGTCCAGAGATAAGCTACTTTGGAAGTCAATTTCTTAAAACTGTCCAACACATGCCAGCATGTAGAACAAATGTTAAACTGATGATGATGACGACGACCACGACGACCACGACCACGACCACCACCACCACCACGACCACGACGACGACCACGACCACGACGACGACCACCACCACCACCACGACCACGACGACGACGACGACCACGACGACGACCACCACCACCACCATGACCACGACCACGACGATATAGATGATGATGATTTTTTACCTTGTTGTTGTCTCGTTTTCTATTCTTCATCGATGAAACTGATAATTTTTATTGACTTTTTGGTTTAATTTTTGTAACCACATAACACAATAGAAAAAAGAGAGATAATCACTTTTAGAAGACAAGGGAGGCAATTTATTAATTATAAATACTCTTTTTTTATAATTAACTTAATATCTGTTTTTTCTTTCTTTCCTAAAGATATTAACGAATGCAATATCCCGTCAATGAATGTCTGCGACCAGCAATGTGTGAATTTGGAAGGCAGTTTCAGATGCAACTGTAACCCTGGCAATCGATACAATGGCACGAAATGTGCAGGTCTGTACAAAAATGAAATAATTATTATAGTTTTGTTGTTGTTGTTTTTTAAACGTTTAATTACTTTTCCTTACTTTTTACTGGCTCATATGACCAAGTGTTCGCTAATGAGCCAAGAGGCCAGGCTTTAATCCTTGGTCGAGTCATCGCAAAGATTTAAAAAATGGTACTTGATGACCCCTTACTAAGTACTCAGCTTTATAATGGGAGGATCAAGGATAAGTGGAGTAATCCTGGGAATAGAGTGACGATCTCCCCTACCCTTCGGTGTAGCAGTTAATGAAAAGAGAGCTTTTGAGTCGCCATCGACTATAGTCGGCCACTTACGTTTGTTTGTTTTTTCTAAACCTTTTGACATTATGTAATCTATACTAGCTACTACATGTTCATGTTGACTTGTGTGCCACAAAACAATTTCAAAGATGTTATAAACATTTCTGGAGCTTATCCAATCAATTATCTTCAAAAGAACAATAAATATCAAAAATAAAATATAAGTTTTTTTATAGATTTCGATTCTGCAAACTATTGTTCTAATCTTGAGTGTTATTCACACAATGTTTCGACCGATGTAAGTTCCGACCTTCTTCAGGTGTGTCTTGCCAAACTCAGAAATCTTTCTGTCCAACTCGAGATTCTTCAAGGAATTTCAAACGAAATCTTTTATTTAATGCACAAGGGTAGCATGCTCTCATTCCATCAGCCATTACTGAGTAGACGTCCTAAGTAATTTGCAATTCTACTTTTTTTTTCTGCAAGGACACTTGGCGTAGTAGAGAAAAGAACTTGGTAAAATTCAGTTGCAAATTACATTGCTTTGAAGGTTCAATCCTCAGTTCGGGCAACACTCAGTATACAATTACAAATTACTTAGGACTTTTACACACACACACGCACACGCACACACACACACACACACACACACACACACACACACACACACACACACACACACACATATATATATATACCTTTTAAAATATTTAAAAAATAAGTTGGATATCAAAAAAATTAATAAGAAAAGAATTACTTTGCCTCAAATGTTGCATTATACAATATTAAGAAATACATTTTTTCTTAAATATTGATACGCATGCAAGAGCGACAATAAATTAGTCAAATTCTAAACAACTGAATTTATCGTTATGAATTATGAGATTGGTTTTTAGGTAACATACACATATTATTTATTTCTTTTGCAAACTTTACTATTTAGGGGGGGGGAGCACTGAAACCAAAGAAAGCAAAAACATTAAAATTTTAAATTAATGTTATATTTATTTTATCACATGGAATAATTGTTCGAATGGTATTTGTTTCTTTTTTACTGCTATTTTACCCAAATATTGTTATTTTACCCAAATATTGTTATTTTGACGTAAGGAGTTACTATTTGGGACCAAATTTACAGGGATATTATGTAGGGAGTTGAGCAGCAAGATGTCTGTTCACATTACACTTTAGCTTCTTTTACATATATACTTTTTGAAATACTTTTAAAATAAGATAAATTATTTAACAAAGAAAAGAATTGCTCTACATCAAATTTTGCGTTATATTAAGTAAAACATTTTTTAAAGTACTGATACGCATGCGCGAGCGTTGATAATATAAATGCGCTTGGTAAAATCCTAAACTATTGAATTTATTGTCATGAATTATGGAATATATATTCTAGGCAACGTAGGAATATTATTCATTCCTTTTGTAAACATTACTATTGGGGGGGGCACTGAAACGAAAAAAAGAAAAAACAGTAAAATGTGAAACTAATGCTAAACTTGTAGAGTTAAACATAAAGATTCAGTATAAGGTTCTACAGATTAAAAAACTACACTTAAAAAAATAATCGGAGGTTGCATCGGCCAAAACGTTGTGAAAATAATATGAAATGATGAAAATAGTTTGAGTGATGTAAATTAGTCTCATCTCGAAATTCTGACACATTTAATCCTTTGCTTTTCCAGACATAGATGAATGTTCTGAAATGGCGCCTTGCAGCCAAGGATGTGAAAACATGGATGGCAGCTACAGATGTTATTGTCTGCAAGGATATCGTTTGGGAACAGCGAATACGTGTCTTGGTAAGTTGCTTTGTATGAAGCCCCTTGAGAAGCAGTCGTAAACCGGGACATTTCCCTTCCACTGGCGAAGAGAAGCCCTCGCGAAAATATTCATGATGAACGCTCAGAATCCTGGGTTTACTAATTTTGATTGGACCTTTCAAGAACACTATCTGGAGACCTTTAGTGATTTGCATGGTAGTCAGAGATGTTTTAGAAAGAACGACATTGATATTCTCTCTTCACTAAACCAGACACATTGATCACGGTTATGTTCACTAAGGCGTTAAAATTGAAAAACCTTGGAACTTGGCAGGCGTAAGTCGACTTAAAGTGCTCTTGTATGCTTGCACAATACACATTTATATGTTAAAGTCGGTTTATCTTGAACTATTTCTTATCCATCTGATGATAGCTTAAATGGTAATAACAGAGGTTGGGGTGCTAAATGTTGTGGTTTCGATTCTATTGTAACGGTGCAGTTACAAACAAACAAGTTAAAAAATAAATCAAAATTCGTGTCGGCATTTTTCCTTTTTTTAACAAAAGTTTTTATTACACATTGCTCTCCCATCCTGACACCATTGAAAAGTTTCTCGTATCCATTGTCTATTTCGCCTGGTGTACACTTTTCTTCTTCTTCTGACCACATGCCGGCCATAGCCGGCCCATTCCCGTCCTCGACTTTACACGTCCATTTTCTTTGATGTCGACTTTTTTTCTCCGCCGAGCACGTGGTGGCCTTTTTCTCTTTTTCTTGTCACGCCAACTCGCACACACTTCTTAATTTGCATATGTGCTTTTTTCCGCTACTGCTGCTGCTGATATTTTCCCACGTGCTCATATGCGCTATGTTTCATTAGCTGATGGCATTCATTTATTTTTAACTTTTGAAATCAATACTATATATTGGGTACAATATAATAATCAAATGAATGTTTGTATTTCTTGCAGATATTGATGAGTGCACAGAATCAGTTGACAACTGCGGCCCTGAACAGCGTTGTGAGAATACCATCGGAAGTTACAACTGTGTCGACTCATGCCGTTCTGGATACCAATTAGGATACGGAGGCGTATGTGTAGGTAAGTAAAACGTCGTTATTTTGTGTCAGGGTGTGACTTGAAAAATTTCTGAATTCCGAATTCAATCTGTTATCGCCGACCAGTGTCTAGTCAACACAGATTACAACAAATGTTGTACACTGAAGGAGAGGTATATATTATGTGTCTATATTCATGCATCGTCTAGTGGTATAAAATATTTTTCTAATGAAAGTATGCATGCAGAGTGTATATGTTTGTATATACATTTGTATATACGTGTCATAGTCATCTATATGACGTGTGTATATATGTGTGTGTTCGTCTAATCTAGTTTTTCTATTGTACATTGAATTGAAGAGTGTATAACACTTACGACAGTGTTGATATATTAACAGATACAGTTTAACAACGGACATGTATCAGTTACAACAGAAAGGGACAAATAACTGTTTCTGGGGTTTTACATCGGCCAATGGAGAAACATACTTGATCCATCTTTGGTCTTGTTTGACGGATCTTCGGAAAGTTGCAAATGAAGATTCGTACAACTCGAAGCCTTAATGGTATTTACAGCAGCTTTATTTACCGAATGTTTCTCCCCATTGAAAAGTTGCAACGTTGGTCCTAGACTGATCACCTCTACTGGGAGCCATCACAATCCGCAGACTGTCTTTATGTTTCTCTCAACTGCGACTGATTCTTGACTACAAAAATGATAGGTGTCGTTCAAGCTCTATCTAAAGTTGAGCAAGTAAATATCTACTCCCTTGTCATGCCAAAACTATTGCGACTGAGAGTTTGTTATAAGTATTGATTTTGTGCTAAATGTTAAGAAATAAGAATGAATTATTACCTCTCTCTCACTGTGGGAAGATGTGACACAAGGGTCCTGAAGCAGAATTGAACAAGAACATTTGAGAACTTGATTATGTGGTGAAAGGAATAAAGAAAGTGACTTACACAAACAGGTGTGCCTCCCTCTTTCCTGTCAGGTGACGGAACGTGAAAAGGAAAGAGAAAGAAAAAATCTTCGTTTGTAGAAGGCTCGGTAATATACACATGGCATAAACTGTTATGAAAAGGACGAGTTGGAGGCACGGCGTCAGTTAGTTTGTTTTTTTTTTTTTTGACAGCGGAGAGAGAATGGATGGTGGAAATCACAGTTGAATTTAGTGGTGGGAAGCAGGAGTTCGAACAAATATTTTTCTTCATTTAATTTTCTTCTTTTTTTTTTAATTCAAGCCTTATTAGAATTATCGCGTTGAGACAATTCGACATTCAATTAATCCTCGAATTCAATTGCGTGACAACGGACACTCCAATAATGGAATGGTTGGAGGATCTAGAGTTGACTTGTTGTAATGTTATGACCTTTTAGGCTGTGATCATAGCGTAGTATCTGTTTACTGTGGCAAGCGGGGTCAAGGGTCAAAATATTATTATTATTATTATTATTGTATTATTATTAATTGATTTGAGCGACGGATGATCGCTGGATCAGTTATTATGATTAGAAGAATAAACAATTAAATTGGGGAAGAAATGATTGACGTGTGAATCGCAAAAGGAATGTGAAAATAGAAAATAGATGTAAACATTATTTTGGGGTTTTGAATAAACAAATAACTAGTTGTGGACATTAGGTTGGTCTGAGACACGTAATTAGGTGACGTAAGAGAACACGTGATGTAGTTAGTTTTGGAGAGATTGAGAGAGTTGAGAATTGACCACCAGAGCGGAAAGACGTCTAGACAGGGGTGGACAGACAGCTAGGGAGCGAGCTGTAAGACTAGAACATGTAGATGAACTGCAGATCCTGTGAAAACCATTTAAGACAACTGTAATAAATTTATATTATAAAAATATAAAGAGTTGTTTTAATGGCTTCACAAATAAGAACAGATGTCTCAATTGGGTAGTGCTGATCGCTTCATAGTTCGTCATGGAGCAGCAGGAAGTTAAAAGAACTCTTCAAGAAAAAGGTATGAAGCATATATTATTATTCTTACATATGAACTAAAAGTGCTTTCCGACCCCCTGGAAGACCTCATCAGTTTGCCCTGTATTTAAGAATTCAGGTGATAAGTCATCTCCCTCTCAATACAGACCAATAAGTCTTCTCTGTGTTATGAGTAAGTTACTGGAATCAATATTAAATAGAGAAATAGTCAACCACCTCAGCAGGAATAACCTTCTTAGTGACACACAATATGGTTTCCGCTCTGCAAGATCTACCGCAGATGTGCTGACGGTTATATCCCACAGGATTAGTGAATCTCTTGACAAAGGCTTCCTTTCTAGGGCAATTGCTCTCGACATATCAAAGGCCTTTGACAAAGTATGGCATAAGGGTCTACTTCACAAGATTTCCAGCTACGGTATAACTGGAAATGTTTTCTCAATCATTAAATCATTTCTCTCTGATAGGCCCATAAGAGTAGTGGTAGATGGACAAAAATCGGAGGCCTGCAATATAAATGCTGGAGTCCCTCAGGGGTCAATCCTGGGCCCAACTCTCTTCCTGATCTACATCAATGACCTCCCTAAACACATACTTAAATCATTCGTTGACATCTATGCTGATGACACGACCATCTACGGCAACACATCAAAGGCTGTAAATGACGAAGTTCTCTCGGATTCTCTCTCCTCTGATCTCGAGTGCGTGGTTCAGTGGGGGAAGATGTGGCTAGTTACCTTTAATGCATCCAAAACCAAACTCCTATCCTTACATCATCAACGCTCTGATCCCCAGCTGGCATCAATTGTGATGGATGGCTCTCGTCTGGGTGAGGCCCCGTGTTTTGACAAGCTTCTGGGTTTGACCTTTACTCCTGATCTGAAATGGAACACGTACATCAAGTCTGTTGCCAAGGTCGCAGGAAAGATGGTGGGATCCTTCTACCGCTCCAGAAGATATCTCACTACTGATGCAATTCTTTATCTATATAAAAGCCAAGTACGGCCAAGGATGAAATACTGTTGCCATATCTGGGCAGGAGCTGCCAAAAACAGCCTATCATGCCTTGACAGAGTACAAAATAGACTTCGTGGTTTAGTGGGGGATGCCCTTTTCTCTACTCTGCAACCCCTCTCCCACAGAAGAGACGTTGCGAGCCTATCCTTGTTTTATCGTTATTTTCATGGCAGGTGCTCGTCTGAACTCCAATTCCTGGTCCCCCCTCGCCAATCTTTCACGAAAAACACCCGTCTAGCTGAATCCACTGTGAAAAATTTCCCCCACTCTATATCTGTGCCTAAATCAAAACGCGGATTTCATGAGCAAAGCTTCTTTCTTAGAACTGCACGCCTGTGGAACTCTGTTCCGTCTGCCTGCTTCCCTCCGGACTACAACTTGGATGTCTTCAAGTCTAATGTTAACAAATTCCTAATGAACCGCCCCCCTGATTAAACACTTCATAAAATCTCCTCACTAACGTGATGTACTTACAATAACCCTTATCCCTGAGTGGCTTCCGGGCCTTGATAAGTGGTGATCACTGTGTAAAAAAAAAAAAAAAAAATATCCTGTGTGATAAGTCTGATACAACATGACTCGGTTTACACGTCAATATCATGCCCTCCTGGCTAAACAACATACATACGATTTATACCTTTATTATCTGTCTGTTAAAAGAACAATATCTCACATCCACATGTTACGTCTTAATATATCATTTCCTCAAATATAAATCAATATACAACATTGTGAGCTGTGCGAAATAACCAAGGTGGAGCAAGTTCTGCCACTACGATTAAAAGGTGTCGCTAAAGAAACATATTGGCAGCTTCCGGAAGAACAATGGAATAATATTGAGGAAATCAAACGTGCCCTTGTAAAAACCTACGAAACAGACTCATTTGCAGTCTTCAAGCGTACACCACTCGCCGCCTTTGCCTGTGGACGAGTTCCTGACAGACTTGCAACTGTCAATCCATTAATCTGATCGAACTTTTGTGGCAATATTTTTAGTAATTTAAAGAAGGTAAAACCACAAAATTTGGACGATTACATTTATAACAATAGATGACAAGAACGAACCAATCAGAAGCCAGAATTACATTCTAAAATACATTGACTTTCTTTGAAATTTTCAGTGATAACTTTCCGTCTTGATACGAGGAAACCAATACATTTTACTGATCGTGACTGGTTCTGTTGCTTCAAACAACTATTTTTATTATTACGTTTTCTGAAGTTTTGAGATGAGGATTAATTGTTCGTATTATTTGGATTCTTCAAACTACTGTTCTCATCTTGAGTGTTATTTTCACAATGAAACATTGAGAAAATAACACTCAGCTCCTACATCTGTCCCATTGCTACAATGTTGCAGCCCTGTTCCTGTTTTACAAATATTTTAATGAAATGTGTTCTGATGAACTCTTTGCACTTGTGCCCCTCGACGTACATATCCCCGACAAACCCACTTGGCAGCAAAATCACACCCCTGCAGTGTTAAGATCCCTAAATGCCAAAAAGCTTTCTACTCTAATAGTTTCTTCCTTCAAACAGCTAGACTTTGGAATTCTTTTCCTGCTACCTGTTTCCCTGACTGTACTGATATGCAGAAGTTTAAATGTAATGTAAACCAACATCTTGTTAATCTTTTCTAAGCACGGTCCCAAATAGTAGCCCTTTACATCCAAGTGACAACATGCCTTGTTTGGGATGAATGTGAGTAATAAAAAAATGTCCAATGAATCCAAATAATACGAACTATTTTTAATATTTTCAACTTATTTCATTTGGATTATTTTTCAATTACAAGAATGACTTTCAGTTCTTTCATATATATATATATATATATATATATATATATATATATATATATATATATATATATACAACATTTTTTTTTCTTTTTGCACCTCACAAACAGAATAAACATCGCTATTATAAACCATGGTTCAGTTTTTCACATCAGCCTTTAGATTCTCTCTCAATCCACACACCTCTAACATAGCATCTTTTCTGCAACGGATTCATGGAGGATTTGCGACCATCTCATCCCCAAAAATAGAATTTGATAAATTTTTTATTTCAAAATATCTTTTCTGTATATCAAAAGCTAACTAAGAACTAACATATGGTAGCGAATAACGCTGGAGTGCTGATTCGGATTGACTTTTGAAATCACTACTGTGTATTGGGTACAATATACTAATCAATAGAAAATTGATTATTATAATAAATACGAAATCTGCATAAATTAAAATATAATATTTAAGCGTATAATTCAACAAGTTCTACATATTAAGTTTTCTCGGTCATTTATTACTTTTCAAAGGGTATCCATTACAATAGAGAGTGTGTCGATTACATGAACCATGTAAGTTGTCCAAAAGTTTTTTAGTGTAAATATCTGATGATTACGTGACTAAATATACAGCAATAACATAATTTTTCAGACTTGTTAGTTGCAATGCGAAACAATATTGTAATGGATACGTTTTTTAAAAGTAATAAATAACCAACTGAGAAAACTTGATATTTCGAACTTGGAGAATTATTATATTACACTATATATGCTCTCGAACCCAATAAAAAGACATTCATTGAGCTTTGACTTTTTTCAAAATTAATATAAAAAGATCTCTTTTTAATCATAAAAAAAATATTTATGAGAAAGATTTTTTAATCCATACGAATGGTGTATACAAATCGAATACGTTTCAAGTAAATGATTTACCTATATATAGGCGTATTTTACGACCGGGCAACGCCGGGCCGCGCCTGCTATTACACGTATACATCTTCTATTGCAGCCCACCCACAAAATGAATATCGATATTGTAAACTATGTTTTTTGTTTTTTGTTTTTTCACGTCAGCCTTTAGATTCTCTCTCAGTCCACACGCGCCCAATATAATGTTCATAATCACGTGGAAATTTCTCATTTTTTTCGCAACGGATGCAGGATGGATTTGCGACCATGTCATCCTCACAAATAAAATTTGATAACATTTTTATTTCCAAACATTATATCTGTATATTAAAAGTTAAGTAAAACTAACATAGTTTTTTTACACGACTATAATAAATATGCAACATGTTTTGTTTTATTTAAATCGGATTCTTTTATCAAAAGTTTATATTAAATTGCTGCCCCCCCCCCCTGCCACGATACCACTTTATCTTGACGAGCCGCGCCTGCTTTTAAACATGAAAGAAACATAAAAATTTGTTTCTCCGTTTCTTCCTAAGATATTTGATATTAGCAATATCCTGAGTTAACAAATTTTATTTCACTTTCAGTATTTTACTGCAGTGTTGAATCTTTTTGTAATCTGCATTTCCCATGAACACACACACACACACACACACACACACACACACACACACAAACAGATATATACTAGCAGTTCAGCCCGGCTTTGTCGGGCCCTATGTACTGTTCATAACTTTATGTACATATGTATATATATATTAAAACGTTTGACTCATGTCCACATCTAAAACTTCTAGTGTTTAAACCCAAAATTGGCGGAAGAGTTACGTAGAGTCTGCAAAAGTCAACTCTTTCAACTTGGACCTCTTGCCAGCCAAAATTTTGCCCAGAAACTGATTACAAAGCTTGCTGCATGTCTGAATACCCTTTATGGAAAATTTCAATATTTAGACCCAAAATAAACTGAATAGTTTGCTAGAGACCGCAAAGATCAAATCATTTGAACTTTGACTTCTTGGCAGCCAAATTTTCTGCCAAAAACCGATTAAAATGTTTCCCTTATGTCTGAATATACTTTATATAAATTTTCAAATGTTTAGACCAAAAATTGCCGAGTAATTTGGTAGAGATCGCAGAAGTAATTTTTTTTTTACTTTGACCCTTAACATTTATTGTTTTGTGCTCAAATCAAATTAAAAAGTTAGATCCATGTCCAAGTAATCCACATCTAAGATTTCAAGTGTTTAGACTCAAAATTAGCAGAGGAGTATGGTAGAGTTTTCAAAGGTCAAATCGTTGACAAATTTCTGGCTGAAAACCGATTAAAAAGATTTTCCCAAATCTCAATACCCCTTATGTCAAATCTCGAGTCTGCAGATTGAAAATTGACAGAGTAGTTTGGTAGGGAAATGTACAAACACACACATACCCGTACACAGACAATTTCACTTTTATAGATATATAGATAATCTGTCTGAGGATGACGGAAATGTTCCAGTCGAAAGCGCTCGCTATACAAAAATAAAAACATATGGATCCAACTTATACAACTTTGATAAAAATATAAAAAGAAAAATTTGGAGATTGGAAAAAAAATAAAATAATCAGCAAAAACTTCCGCGCATTTTAACATTTGCCTTAACGAGAATATGCTGCCTACACGATATATATATATATATATATATATATATATATCTATATATAGTCATCCACATACAGTACTGTTTCACTGTTTCGCAGCTCATCAGTGCGGCTAGACAGGCAACTGCCTCAAGCCAGGATCAAAACCCGACCTCCAAATGACAGTGAAATCTTCATGAAGCCGACTCCTCCAGGGTGAATGTCGTTTCAAGTACAAGTAGTAAGTACTCCAAATGACAGTCAAGGTTTCTCACCATTACGCTATACAGCTGCTGCGAGAGTAATGAATTTACGATGTTTTGACATCGTCCATATATATATATTGATGTAATAACATCCCTTCATAGATGAAATGAATTATGGATATATTGACCCTCTCACGTGACTGAGGCAGAAGGAAAAAAGACAGGAAGAGAATAAGAAAATATGTCGAGTAACTCTAATGTCACATGTATTCCCTTGTAAACAAACCCCTTTGTCTTTCACACATAACCCCGTGTTTCTTGCCGTATTCTTATTTAAAGTAAGGATATAACAAATAGCGACAGGATTCAAATTCACAAAAAGGAAACTTTAAGCCAAAAAGATATTGGACTATGAATGCAAAAAATACTGCACAAAAAATTCAACTACTGAAAAAAAGAAAAGGCTAAGACACACACAAAAAGTAAGTTTGTTTTTTAATTCAATCTGTTACGGTCCTACTGAAAAAAAGAAGAGAAATTGATATTTTACGAAGCATTGAAAAGAACAATTTTCTCGGAAAAAAAAGTTGTTTATTTCCAAATTATTTTTATTGTATAAGGAAAAGAACATTTTTTCTCGAAACGGAAGAAAGTTGTCTATTTCAAATTTCTTTTGTTTCATAAGAAGAAAAATACGGCGGAAAGGGACGCACGTATGTATATTGCTGCTATTGGTTCGGTGTCAATTTTGTGTGTGTGACCCCCTCCAAAAACCTTGTCTATAAAAGAAGATGATTTTTTGTGGTTTAAAAAAAAGCTACTCAGTGACTTTATTTAATATTTTGCAGGTACTGTTAACCTTCTGTTTTATTACTGTGTTGAAAAAAAGAAAAAAAAGTTCTCCAACATGAAACAATTAGCCGAATTTACAAAAACTATACAATTAGCACTGGCGACCCAACAAAGCCAGATGGAATTTTTACAAAAAGAACAGTTAAAACAAAATGAAGTATTAAAAACAATATTAATGAAACAAGAAGAAAAAAGGTTTGTCGGTTCACTTCAGAAGGAATTGCTAATTCGCTGACAGAATTTTTATATGAACCAACTAATGGCTTAACGTTTCCAGCATATTATCGTAGATACAAAAATATTTTTTCCAAACGATGTCAGGCCTGGTCGGATGAAGAAAAAATTATTTTACTGTTGCAAAAACTGGGTTCTCATGAAAATATCAAGTATACCAATTATATACTGCCAAGGAACCCGAAGATATTTCTTTTAAAGAGACTATAGAAATTTTATCAAACATTTTCGGGTAACGGGATAGCTTATTTTATACTCGTTATAGGTGTTTAAATATTTTGAAACAAGATGATGAAGACTTTATCGCCTATGCTGAGAGCGTAAATGCTCAATGTGAGTTATTTAAGTTGAAAGACCTAAAAGGTGACATGCTTGACATTTGTGCAATGGTTAACATCCTCAAAGGATAAAGCGATTCGTTCTAGGATATTATCCATTATGAACCAAGACATAGAAATAACCTTACAGAAAGTTACTGAGGAATGCCAGAAACTGTTAAATTTAAAACAGGATAATACTAGTATCGAAGAGAAAAATGTTGACAAAATACAAAACAAAGGGTAAAGTAAGGTGACCACTATGTAAAAAAATACTGTAAGACGTGTGGAGGAAAGAATCACTTCACAAAAGAGTGCTACTTCAAAAACAAAATATGCTATAAGTGCGGGCATAAAGAACACAAGTCAACAGTATGCAAAAAGGAGAAATACTGTAAGCCTGAAATAAAGACTATTGATTCTAAAAAAGAGCCCATGTATGGTAAAATAAAAGGAAATATATTGAAGTTAGAATTAATGGCCGGAAAGTAAACTGTCTTTTGGATACTGGAAATGACATATCCTTAATTGATAAAACAACATGGAAGAAAATTGGTTCTCCAAAGCTGCAAAATACAAAGAAAATTGCCAGAGGAATGTCTGGAAATAGATTAAAATTTAAGGGTGAATTTTATACCCTGAATGAAAATACGGTAAAATCTAAAATGTATGTGATACCCGGAAAAAATTCTAATCTATTCGGTATAGATTTGATGATACGTTTCAATTTATGGGAGAAACCAATAAACTCATTTTGCAAAAGAGTAAATTTGACAGGATCTGAGTTCCAAACTGCCAGGAAGATTTGTTGGGGATTTGAAGAAGAATTTTAAAAATGTATCTTCTGAAGGTCTGGGTTGCTGCACTAAAACGGAAGTGAAATTTGAACTGAAAGATGAAGCGAAACCGGTGTTTAAACCCAAAAGGAAGGTTCTGTATTCAGCATTAGAAACAATCGAGAAAGAATTAAATAGACTCAAAGAAATCGAAATAATAAAAAAAAAAGTGGATAGGCACAGTTTATGTGAAAAATAAAAATAACAAAATCAGGGTATGTGGAGATTTTTCGACGGGACTGAATGATTCCTTAAAATATCCACTTCCTACCCCTGAGGAAATATTTTCTAAGTTAAATGGAGGAAAAATTTTCACAAAAATTGACTTATCAGAAGCATATTTACAGGTCAAAGTCCACGAAGATTATTCTAAATACCTGACAATGAATACTCATAAAGAATTATTTTCCCTAAAACGATTGCCGTTTGGGTTAAAAGTCGCATCAAATTCATTCCAACAAATTATGGATGCCATGCTAGCAGGCTTGGATTTTGCAATGGCTTATTTAGACGACATTTTGATAAGAAGCGAAAATGTTGAAGAACATAAAAACCATATTCGGAAGGTATTCGAAAAAATAGAAGACTACGGATTTAAAGTGGATCTCGAAAAATGTCATTTTGGTATAGACAAGATTGAATATTTGGGACAAATAATTGATTGGAAAGGTAGAAGACCTAACTCAAATAGAACAGAAGCAATTAGAGACATGCCTAGACCAGACAATGTAGTGAAGTTACAGTCATTCTTGGGTCTAGCAAACTACTATAATTCTTATATCACAAATATGCACAAACTAAGAGCACCATTAAATGAATTATTGAAGAAGAATAAAAATGGCTCTGGACAAAAGAATGTGAGGAAGCATTCCAAAAAATTAAAAGATGTTTGTTATCGGATCTTGCATTAACACATTACGATCCGAAAAAGGATTTAATTGTAGCGGCAGATGTGAGTCAATACGGTTTAGGAGCGGTGCTTCTACACAGAATAGAAGATGGATCTACTAAACCAATTTCTCACGGCTTGATGGTTTTATTACCAGCTGAAAGAAAGTACAGTCAGATCGAAAAAGAGGGTCTGGCGATTGTGTATGCCGTGAGAAAGTTTCATAGATTCATTCATGGAAGATCTTTCGTCTTGGTAATGGATCAAAACCATTACTATCGACTTTTGGTTAAAAAAAAGGGATTCCTACTCATACGGCAAATAGATTACAAAGATGGAGTATTATTTTGCTCAATTACGATTTCAAAATGAAACACCTAGCATCTAGTAAAATTGCACGTGCAGATGGTTTGTTGAGATTGATCCCCAGTAAACCTGAATTTGAAGAAACTGTTTGGAATTGCAGAATGCAAAATAGAAAAGAAGAATGTAATTATTGATGGTTACAATTCCAGGAATGTCGATTTATGACTATATAAGCGAAAAATAAATGATAGAAAACAGAAGAGAGCAGACCGACAGCGGCGAGCGTGATTGACATCTTGATACCTCTTCGTCAGCGAGTCATGCACGTCTCTCTCTCTCTCTCTCTCTCTCTCTCTCTCTCTCTCTCTCTCTCTGTCGATGAACTAGAAGCTTAATTGTAAATAAAACTTATACTTTGAAATTCGTCTCTGTGTTGATTTGAGAATAGCGACAAAAAATCGTCAGTGTGTATATATTATATAAATTATATATACATTCAACAACGCAACATTAGTAATGCTGCTATTATTATTATTATTATTATTATTATTATTATTATTATTATTATGCCGTCACATGCCATGAAGTGACAGTAAAAACCTTTAAAAAACAATGACCACTATAGATGACAGTGCCCGACATTTGAATACACGTGATTTAGTGTCCGCCCCTGTCAATAAGAGACAGTAACTACAGTCGATTTCACTTGTCACAGTCGATAATTGTAGAGGAAGCCAGTGCCCATCAGTAAATGCAAATAACCACCTAAATTTAATTTCGGAGTAATCCAATGGAGGCCAATACTGGTCATGGCCGCCAGTGATCGACAGTGTACGCCGGGAACCAATAGCGTCAGTTGTAAAGGCAGCCAAGGTCTACCAGTAAACACAAGGAACCACCTCAATACAGCACTAACTGTCAGTGACCACAGGCGTCTAATGAGAGCTAGTGGATGCCAGTGCCTGACAGTAACCGACAGTTGAAAACAAACGATTTCAATTAGGAGTATTCTAATGGAGGCTGACACTGATCATAGTTCCAGTTGCAAAGGCAGCCAGTGCCCAACAGTAGACGCCAGTGCCAGCCAACACCTGCAAGTAATAGCTCCAAACCAGCACTAATCGTCAAATAAACACCAGTGTGGCTTCTGCTGTCATTGTCAGTGGAAGTCAGATGATTTCATTTTGGCCAACGATCACCAGTGCCCACTATTATCCAGGGCCGGAAGTGGCCCTTACTAACAACCATAGTTTAATTTGTTTTCAGGGATTGGGGATCCTTTACCAAATCTGTTCTGACTTTGTGTCATACTTCAACTGCTCAATGCCAGTATATATATATATATATATATATATATATATATATATATATATATATATATATATATATAACTACTTCATTTACTTACATAAAATTAATATACGAAAGTATAGATTTATGTGTAAACTTTAAGTATTTACTTCAAAACTGCTCAATACATAGGTAGAGCTAGTTAGTAATTTATAAAATATATATGTCGATTAAGCTACAAACGCTGAATATTCAGTGTAGCTTAATCGACATATATATTTTATAAATTAATATATATATATATATATATATATATATATATATATATATATATATAAATATAACACGGAAATTACATAATTGTCGATGCAATAATTTATTTCAATGTTTCCGTGTTATATTTTTATGTTATTGCTCTGTTTACCACATTGAGCTCTCATACCCGGATTTCCTCCTGGAATTATTCCATTATAACACTATATATATATATATATATATATATATATATATATATATATATATATATATATATATATAGTAGAAATGGTAATTAATAAAAACCTGAAGAAAGTGCTCAATACTTTTGTAGAGCAAATATGCGTTTTATTTTTTTATTACCGTTTTTTTTCTGTTTAGTTACATTATTGCTTCAGCTACGTGACCATTTTTTGGCCGTTATATAGCCTCCTCAGACTTTAAAAAAAGTTTGTTTATGATGGAATGAAGGAATGAATGATGTCAGGGGAGGGGTGCGAGGAAAGCGGAAAGAGAGAAAAGAGAGAAGGTGGGAGGCGGGGTGCTTGGTCGGTCGGTAATGCTTTAGTTTTGGAGTTCAAGAATATTAGGTGGTTGTGGGGGGTCTGGGAAGTTCATCTCTGGTGTGGCTAAGGATATAGGGATATATGGAGAGGAGAGGGAGATATGTAGGGGTAAGAAGAGGTGGGTTACTTTAAATTTCGGGTTCTAAGGTTTAGGTTGTTGGCGTCTCGTTAGTGAGATGATTTCTTCGTAAGTATGTCTTGGCCTGTTGGGTGTTTGTTTAGGCTGGGAGGCGGGGGGGGTCTATATATATATATATATATATATATATATATATATATATATATATATATAGGAAACAATAAGATTGGAAAATGAAGTCACAAAAACTATATATTGGTGAATATAAAATAGTTCATTTATTTAATAAAGGTGTACAAACATTTAGTTGGTGGATAGAGGGGACTCTTTAGGCCAAGGTGTTTCGACGCCTAATGCTTCTCTATATATTAGTACAAAATATAGTAATAGCAAGCAAGCTACATCAAAACTTTTGTATCTCGCTGGAAGAGAGCTCACCAGGTTTGATTTTTTGTCAAATTAAACCTGTATACAGCATAATCACGTTGACACACTGGTTACTATCAGATCACCGAAGTTAAGCAACGTTGAGCCTGGTCAGTACTAAAATGGGTGACCATTTGGAAATTCTAGGTTCTGTATATGCTCTCTGCTTATCTCGGCATTGTTTCCAGTAACCCTGGACTTCTCCTTGCCATTGGACTCAGGAAAGGTGTGGTTGGTGACTGCGCAACTCTTGCCTCACAATTTCACGCACAGCTATCTTTACAGGAGGTGTTCATTGTCTTTTGAAACTGAACGGAGGCTTCCAAACCTGTTGAAATCTCATGAAGAGAAACATAGACGTGTCTGTATAGCTTGCTTGCTATAAGTATACTTTGTCACTGGAAGCTTACGACCTTGACTGTCATATTTAAAAATGTGCTTACATCCACACATGTCGTGGCTTAAGTTTCACCTCATGGGTTGGTCAGATTAGTATACTAGCCATAATGGGTTTTGTTTGTTTTTGTTGGGTTTTTTTTACTGGTTACCATTTCCTGTTTTGGTGCTATGAATCCCAGATGGTCGGCCGCTGAAAGATGAGCTTTCCAATATTTTCAGACAAACCTAAAAATAGATCAGTGGCTTGTTTCTTAGACAGCACATCCTCATTCAACTAGAAATGCAGTAAAATTAGAAATAAAATAGACATTTTGCAAAAGTTATAGGCCATTGACTAAGAATGAGTGCTTTATGCCAAATGGGTGATTGAATATGGCTAAATTTGTACTAATTTTTACATCAAATACTAATCCCTATTAATCTCTAAATGTGTATCAAGCGGATATAATACTTTGTTCGCTGCACCCCATCGTAATAAAGGTCCATACAAAATTGCAGCCCAATTAAACCAGTAATTTTCAAGAAAACTTCAAAAGTAAATGTAGTATTGTAGTTATTAATCCCTATTAATACTTTACTGTGCATCAAACGTATACCATAATACTTAGTTCTCTGCACCTCATCATAGCAAAGATTCATACAAAATTTCAGCCATCGGCCAAGTAGTTTCCGAGAAAAAATTAAACGGACAGGCAGACAAAAAAGACAAAGAGAAATATAATATAGATGTTCCAATATTTTTATTTTTGTACATGAAATCATAGCATTTGACATATTTGACAATATGTCAAATTTGTACATGCAATCATTGCATTTGACATATTTGACAATATGTCAAATTCGTACATGAAATCATTGCATTTGACATATTTGACAATGTCAAATTTGTACATGAAATCATTGCATTTGACATATTTGACAATATGTCAAATTTGTACATGAAATCATTGCATTTGACATATTTGACAATATGTCAAATTTGTACATGAAATCATTGCATTTGACATATTTGACAATATGTCAAATTTGTACATGAAATCATTGCATTTGACATATTTGACAATATGTCAAATTTGTACATGAAATCATAGCATTTGACATATTTGAAAATATGTCAAATTTGTACATGAAATCATCGCATTTGACATATTGTCAAATATGTGCTTTAAAGAGAAAACATTTATCAATTTTTTTTCAATAAAAAATTGATAAATGTTCACTAAGATATTTTTATTTTAATAAATTTTTTTATTATTTATGTTTTTTATGCTTCTTGATTTATTTTAGACAAAAAACGATTTTAGATTTATGCAGAGAGATCAAATAAATTCATAAGTCGAACTCATTTAAGGTTAAAAAGACGAAATATTTTCGTTTGATAATTATTGGTGTCCCGTTGCTTCTACTTTATTTCAATATTATCATTTCAGCCTGGTGTTGCCCGGGTGTTTGGGGGTGTATGTTGAGCGGTCAATTTTTTTAACTTTGACTCCTATTATGACCCCTTAACATTTATTGTTTTGGGCTCAAATCAAGTTATTAAGTTAGATCCATGTCCAAGGAATCTATATTTAAAATTTCAAGGATTTATACCCAAAATTGTCGGAGAAGTTTGGTAGAGTTCTCAAAGGTCAAATCGTTAAACTTTGATCCATTAACAGCCAAATTTCTGTCCGAAAACTGATCACAAAGATTTTCCCAAATCTCAGTACCCTGTATATCAAATTTCGAGTCTGTAGACTAAAAAGTGACAGAGTTATTGCGTAGGAAAATGTACACACACACACGTTCACTTTTATATATATATATATATATATATATATATATATATATATATATATATATATAGAGAGAGAGAGAGAGAGAGAGAGAGAGTATGATAATATTTTTAGAACTGTGTTCTAAACGTTGCTTGACTTCTTAAATACAAGTTGACTTTGGGTTTACGTATATTAGATTAACTAAGTATTTTCATTTAAGGTGTTCGACTCCAGTTACAATATTTCATACAATTGTGGTTTCGAAGTTCGTAGTAGACAGCATTTTCGTTTTTGCTTATTTTTTAGAGTTTTTGTGTTGTAAATATCGCCTGAATTTTATTTATTTTTTTTATTTTTTTACATCGTATAATCACCCCTCGTCAAAGCCTGGAGGCCACTCAAGGATAAGAGTTAATTCTGCTTATGGAATTTTCGCTTGGATTTAGGCATAGGTAGAGAGTAAGAAGATAGTTGTTGTAACTAGTCGAGTGTTTGCCACGAAAGACTTTCCAGGTGGAACCATACAGTGGAGCTCAGTCGAGCACCTGCTATGAAAATAACGGTTGAGCAAAAATGGCTCACGACATCTCTTTTATGAAGCAGAGGCTGCGGAGTAAAGAAAAGGACATATCCTACCAGATTTCAAAATCGGTTTTGTTCCTTTTTGCCACAGCAGGAAAGGATGCTCTGAGCAGCTCCTCCTCAGATGTGGCAAAAGTACTTCATCCTAGGACGTACTTGAATATTATACAGGTAGAAGATACATCAGCAGTGAAATATCTTCTGGAGCAGTAGAATGATCCAACCATTTCTCCAGCAATCTTAGCAACAGATTTGATGTATGTGTTCCACTTCAGATCAGGAGTGAAAGTCAGTCTCAGAAGCTTGTTAAAACATGGTGCTTCCCCAAAACGAGAGCCATTCATTTCAATTGGCGTCAGATGGTGGTCAGATGGGGGTTAGAGCATTAATGATGGAAAGAAAAAAAGCTTGGTTTTAGATGTATTAAAATTAACTAGTCACCTTTTCCCCCATTGCACCACATACTCCATGTCAAAAGAAAGAGAGAGAATCAGAAATATTTTGGTTATTACCGGCCTTTGAAGTATTGCCATAAATGGTAGTGCCGTTTGCATAAATGTCTATGAGTGATTTAAGAATGTGATTTAGAAGATCATTGATGAAGATCAGGAAAAGAGTTGGGCCCAGGATGGAACCATAAGGAGCGCCAGCATTAATCCTATTAGCTTCTGATTTCAGCCCATCGATTGATGAGGTTCTCTAAGCATTTTTCCCTTAAGGTAACATTTAAACAGGTTTGTAAGGATGGGAGTTAGTTCCAGTTGAATTTTTTTGAGCACTATGATTGGGATACTGTCAGGGTCAGTTTCTTTACTAGAATAAAGGTTTTTGATAAGTTTGGCAACATCATGCACAGATATTTGTATGTCACATAGCATATTTTCAGTTACAGGAGGAAATATGGGACATAGGTGGCAAAATAGAAGAAGCGAGAATGTATCCACATGCATTTTCTACTCTTCATTAACAAAACATAAAACAAAGAAAACAACTAAATATTGTACTTAATATAATTTCAATTGGCTTTTTTAGGGAAAGAATAACGACAGGTTCCCCTCCCACTATTATTCCCACTTGCTCACTAAATATAATACAGCAATATTAATAAACACAACTTTATTGTTTCCTGATAACGCTGAGTAGAATAACAGTTTCTACTACCTTCCTACACCCAGCCTCACTGATAAAATATAAGGCAATATTTGTGAGGAGGGCTCACAGCACTGCCAAATGTACGATTCAAATCAACTTAAGAGAAACGATGTTGATAATGTCAATTTATTTGTTACCAGACAACACCAGGTAAAACAAAAGTTTCTGCTGTCCTTCCCATCACTTAATAATATTGGTAGCCAAAAAAAAGGCGATTAAAATGAACGTATGAAGATAAATGGCGTTGATAATAAGAATTTTGTTGTTCGCAAACAATACTGAGTTGTACAGCATACCATTAAAATAAAAGTGTGAAGAGAAATTATGTTAATAATGACAGTTGTATTGCTCCCGGACAATACTGCATCTTTGGTTTCTCACAAATAATTGTGCGTACAGTTTCCACACTGACATCAAACTGTGCACTTATTGTCTCTATAAACACACGACGGTCCTTATCCATGAAATTCTTTATTTGGCCAATCAACTCTGGTGTTCTGACTTCCTTACTTCTCCCATATCTCTCATCATTCATCACAGACTCCGTGCTTTTCTTGAATCTCTTATGCCACTCAAAAACTGATGCTCAATTCATGCAAGATGGTCCAAAAGCAGTGTGAAGCATTCCATACGTTTCTTTTGCATTTTTCTTTTCAAAGTTTAAAACAGAATTTATTGCATATCGTCTTCTAAAGTGTCCTCACGTCCAGATTGCATTTTTGAAATTCACCAGTTGTGACAATCAGGCTTTAGTAGGGTGTATTCCAATTCCTGCTGTAGCTCTTCATTTGAACCTGAAATCATAAAAATTAGTCAATCATCTCATAAGATGTATAGCAATAACATATTGAATGTTCAAGAGTCTATAACAATATTAAATGCTTGTACAAAATAAGTCTGGAAACTTATTGAAGACACCCTATACTTTCAGCTAATAATTTTATAGATGATGTGTTTTCTTGCTGAAAAACAAATGAACGAACGTAACTGGAATTTCGTTTCTTTCTTCATTTCTTTCTAGATATCGATGAGTGTGACTTGAGAAAACACCGATGCCATTCGTCTCAGCAATGCATCAATACGGACGGCAGCTATGAGTGCCGGTGTCAGCAGGGATATCAATCGGCTGGAGTTGGCGTCGAATGTCAGGGTAAGAATCGCATCCGGTTAAAGTTTTTTTAAAAAGATTTTCATTTTCCAAATTAATTAATTTTTTTTTTTCATAATTTATTATTAGAGAAGTCTATGGTAAAACAGTAAATGTAAAACACAAATACTTACAAATATATGTAAAAAAAATATAAAAATAAGACAAAACTAGAACGATTGTGTATTATCTGTAATGTATATTTGTTTTAATATTTTTTATATTTTATTATATTATTTCTAGTATTTCGTAAGTAAAATCCCTTCATCAGGGTTGAAAATTATTTTCCAACTAAACCGCATAATAATGTTGCTATAGTAATCTCCAACGGAGTGAATCTTAAAACTCTTAATACTTAATTTTATTGTTGTTGTTGTTGTTGTTGTTGTTGTTGTTGTTGTTGTTGTTGTTGTTGTTTGAGTTTTTTATGTTTCTTTTATTTGTGTCTAATTTATAAAATGAAAATTTGGTACTAATTAAATAATACGGTTGTGTTTTTTATTCCTATATATATATATATATATATATATATATATATATATATATATATATATATAGGCTTATACATACTTGTACATAGGATTATATATATTGTGCGTATATGCTATATACTTATATATATATATATATATATATATATATATATATATATATATATATATATATATATATATATGTAATTACTTTTTTGTGTGCATATTTTTTACCTAGAAACTGTGAAATTTTCTGTTTCTTTGTTTATAATTTCAAACATTTTCTTTATTTCACTATTTTATCATATATATATATATATATATATATATATATATATATATATATTTCACTTTATCATTTATTTCACTATTTTATCATATATATATATATATATATATATATGATAAAAATAGTGAAATAAAGATATATATATATATATATATATATATATATATATATATATATATATATATATATATATATATATATACTTTTTCCTGTGCACATTTTTTACCTACTAAACAGAGGTTTTGTGTGTTTATTTTTTGTTTATAATTTCAAATCCATCATTTTTTTTTGTTTCACTATTCTGATACATAATAATAATAATTTTGTTTTATCTTGTCGTATTTGCATGCTCATAAAATGCATGTCTACACAGAACGAAATAATGCAAATTTTATACCGAATGCATTGCTTTTTTATGCCAGTTTAAAGCTTAAAATGCCTTTAAGGCCTAAGATCCACGAAGGGGTGACTTTGGCGTGTGTGAAGCTAAATTCAAATTTTTACAAGAATTTTGCAGACTGACACAAGAAAAGAGACATGTAAACAAAATCATCGTTAGACAATTTTTTTTTAGGGATTTTTTTCTGCACTTTACATTAAACTCCTGCTAGTGTTGGACTCCATTCGGTTGCATTTCACTAAGATTGGCCTCTGGTTTATTAGTAACAATAAAAAACCTGAAAACTGCATGTAATTTGCCTTTTTTCTTATTTCGAATTTATATATATATATATATATATATATATATATATATATATATATATATATATATATATATATATATTCACACTGAGGAAGACCAAAGGATCGGTCGAAATTATGTGCTTTTGAAAGAAACATTCGTATTTTTTTCAAAAGACTTTTTTTTATTCCTACACGTCAACACATAAGAAATAAATACAGAAAAGATATAAACATTTATGTATTTTTCGTATTGATTTTTTATTCATACATATTTACATCATATATATATATATAATTAGTATTACAAAGATTAACCAAAGATATTAACTTAAAATTTGAACCTATCAAGATAATAAAAAAAGCTCAATATACTAGATAGAGCAATTAAAGAAATCGGAAAAATATATGATGAAAATAAAATTGCAATATAGATTCATCAAATTCAAACAAGAAATTATAATAATGAAAATGTCTTTAATCCATGGATTTTCAAAAAAAAGGATCTTTTCATCAGAGGATAAAAATGGATGAAGATCTATGGATTACGTAATTTTTTATTCTAGTGTAGTTTGGGAACTGGACGTGTCTAAGTGTCCACTCGGGTTTATAATAATCCTGGCAGACGTTTCTCATAAAGTTCTTCCAATCTGTAACAGTGGTCCAGAGCTCACCTCACATTCTTTCATGTTTTCTGCAACTCATTTCGTTCGCTAATAACTTTTTGTGTCACAATAATGCAATAAACTATTCTGTCGATTTTTGGTCTACAGAATTGAAACTTCACATATACGATATTTGGGCCTGTGCAACAAATTCGTTTTCATTTTTAACCCATAAAAACAGTTGCTAAGAGGTCCAAATTGCGTACTAGTGCAGTTTGTGAACAGGACGTATCTAAGTATCCGCTAGGGTTTGCCTGGAACCTGACAGAAAATGCTGGATTACGCTGCACGTCATAATGTCTCGTAAATCTCTTCCCATCTGCAACGGTGGGTCAGTAGCCCATATCAGATTCTCTCTAGTTTTTCTTTGGTGGCCGCCCCGTGTACCCACAAGTATATTATCTTCATAATTTGACCGATTTTCAGGCGAGATTGAAGAACGTACTAGTTTACATAGAGGTTCATTTTCGGCATTTTGTGTTTGTGCATCTCCAGGCGAAACAATCGCTGACAGAGGCTCACTTTCCAAGGATGTACTTCACGCCACATATCCTGCAACTCATTTCTACTGATAGTAACTTTTTGTTGACAATAGTCGACGACTTGTTCAGGCGTCTGTCAAGGATGGTTAGATTAGTTGAAGTGTTATGCTCCATGATTTACAGGTAACAACTAATGTTCTTTTCTTTTGATTTTCTTGCAATATTATCTAAAAGTCGTCTGGTACTTTTTTTGGTGGCGTTTCATTTGGTTTACATTTTCACATTCGTTGACGCTTTCTGATTGGCTGATCTATTTGACGCTCGGAGATTTCCATCAGGTTCCAGGCACACGTGAGTGTACACTTAGACACATCCGGTTTGCAAACTGCACTAGAACGGATTTTTCATTTTTTAAATAATTCCTTGTTTGAATTTGATGGATCAATAAATATTGTATTTTATTCAATTTTGTTTTCATCATTTAGTTTTCTTTATTTTTACGAGATGAGGAGAACTCAATATGACGCCGATTATATGGAAAGATATAACGACCATATATATATATATATATATATATATATATATATATATATATATATATATATATATATATATATACTAGACTACCCGTGACCCGTTGAGTCAGTATGTTATATTAGCTATGGAATTCATGTATGAGCGTAAAAAAAAATAGTTTTTTTTTTTTTTTTTTTTGACATAACAGAAACATTTCTATGAAAGTATATTAAAATGAAAAATCACGGACGGATCTCTCAAACATGAAAAAAAAATCCTCCCTATTCGTGTAAAGTTATCTATTTTTTCAAATAATCGCTCAAAAATCAAAAATTAAACATTAATTTTCCTACAAATCGAACGCCGACGAAAGTTATTTAGCAGCAAAAACGCCCATGAATCTACCGATGAGAAATATAAGAATGAAAAACCCATATTGGAATCCTTCAATAGAAACTTAAAATCTAAAACAAAAAAAAAATGAGTAATAAAACCTGAAGCAAAAAAATAAAACCTGAATAAATAAAATAAAATAAAACTAATATTGAAACAGGTTAGTAAATGTGTGCAAATTCACCGTTCTCACACAACTATTTTGTATCTAGAAATGTAAACAAAAAAATAAAATAAGAAGGAAGGAAGGAAGGAAAGGGGATGGATAGAGAGTAGTAGTAGTAGTAGTAGTAGTAGTAGTAGTAGTAGTAGTCTTGGCTTTACTACGATTGTTCTTATGTTTGTCAACGGGTTAATGTTGTTTAGTTGTAAGAAAATAGCGACAGTATAGTTGTAATAAAGAATAGTTGCAAAACACCCCACTCTTCCCATGTTAAATAATAATTTCGAAATAATAGCGTTAATATTTCAGGGCGCATGTCAAAATCTGCAAAAGAAGCGATTTGTGTTTATTTGTTTACGTTGTTATGGGTTAATGTTTATGCATGCATGCGCAACCGATGTCGTAAACCAGAAAGTGGGTTGCATCAATCGTTATAAGGTCATTTGAGTTTTATAATTTTGAGTTTATATATATATATATATATATATATATATATATATATATATATATATATATATATATATATATACTAGCATGGGTGCCATGTATGCTGAGCAAAACAAAAAAAAACGGTCAATTTTTTTAACTTTGACCCCTATTATGACCCCTTAAAATTGATTGTTTAGGGATCAAATCAAGTTATTAAGTTAGATCTATGTCCAAGGAATCTATATCTAAAATTTCACGTGTTTAGACCCACAATTGTAGGAGGAGTTTGGTGGAGTTCTCAAAGGTCAAATCGTTGAACTTTGACCCCTTAATCGCCAAATTTCTGTCCGAAAACCGATTACATCGATTTTCCCAAATCTCAGTACTCTGTATATTTAATTTCGAATCTGTAGGCTTAAAATTGACAGTTATTGCGTAGGGAAATGTACACAGACACTTTCACTTATATATATATATATATATATATATATATATATATATATATATATATATATATATATATATATATATATATATATATATAATTTGTAATTAATCTATTTTCTTATTTATAACATATACACATATATGTATATATCTATATAGTTTGTAATGAATATATTTTCCTTTTTATAACATATATACACACACACACACATATACATATATATATACACACACACACATATACATAAATATATATATATATATATATATATATATATATATATATATATACTTTGTAATGAATATATTTTCTTTCTTATAGCTTATAATAGTTTCATGATGAAACACCCTCTATACTCCCACTACCCATACATCCTTCTCCCACCGTGACACTTTCTTTTACCCAACTATATCGCATTTTGGATTTATCACTCTCTTTGCCGCTGTTGATTCATCATGCATTCTTGAAAAAACTCATCTTGGAGCAAAATATTGAATTGTTTTTTATTTATATATTTCTATTTTTTTGCAGATATATATTTTTATAACGCCTATTGTTTTTAACCAATTTGATCCATTTATTTCTCTAACATTTGTTCATAAACACTGTGTTTTGTATATTTTAAAGCAATTGCCAATTTAACCAAGTTTTTATTTTCAGAAAAAGTTAAGCCAAATTTCACTTTTAAAATTCTGCCTTTGAAGTCAGCGTTTCTTCTTAATAACCATCAGGGATGACCAACCTATGGCACGTATGCCAACAGTGGTGCATTGCAACATTGGAAGTGATATATTTCATCCTAGATATATTAAACGTACATGTAACCCGTTGGGTCATACGCATTATTTGTTCCACTTTAATTACAATCCAACATTCATAAATTGTTTTTATTAAGCTTATGTGTAAACTATAGAATTTCAAAATATTATTATTTTGCAACTAATTTATATGCATACTAGCAGGGAAACTCGACGTTGCCCGGGATTGAATGAGAATCAACTAATGTTCCACACCATACTTTTATTGTCATCGATTGATTGCCTGTTCTAGTTGGGGATCCACTGTGGTGCACAGAGAGGAAGCTTCACTTGCCTTCTCAGTGACTTAGACCATAGTACATTGTAGTCTACATTGCACTGTAGAGAACCTACTGTTAATTTAATAAATTATTTTCATACAACGGCTTGAATTAAATTTTACAATTCAAACGTCAATTGTCATAGTTCAATTGTGCATAGTTAAACAGAAACATTCATTTCAAATGCGCCCCTGTCTTATCAAAGAACCTACTGTTAATTTTATAAAAAATATTTCTATATAATGGCTTGAATTAAAGTGTAAAGTCGTGTATTATGGTTAAATTGTGTTTTAAACGGAAACATTCATTTCAAATGCACCTTTATCTTATCAAAGAACCTATTGGTTAATTTTTACGCCAGAACCTTCTACTTGTGCTGTGATAAAACTTCTCAAATCCACTTGTGATGTTAGGCTATATAAGGGTGTTAACTTTGTTCAAAATCAGACTGTTCTTTCTTTAATCTGATTTTTTCAATTATCAATTATCAATTTTTGATATTTGTTGAGGGCATTCAGATACACATAAAGTACATTTGTGTGAAATTTCAAAAAAGTAGGTACAACCGTTTCGGAGTCCATAGGGAAGGAACTCTCACTCTCTCTCTCACACACACACACACACTCAATAAAATTACTACTTGTAGTTTTAGGTTTGCAGGACAATTTTCGTCTTTTAATTTCTGAAGAATTCCAAGGGGAGACAATTCGAAGAGTCCCTATTCCAATGTCTCCCCACGGGACAGAGTTAGACACCAGGGTCGTTTTTTAACGTGGAGAAAAGGAACAAAAATAAAAATTTTCTCAGTCGTGAAGGATTGCTCTCCATAGAGAGAGAACAAGAAATTGAATTGCAACATCTGAAGAATAGATACTACACTTTGATCCTGACAAAGAGTTGTTAAAATCTTGTCATAACGTGTTGCTTAAAGCTAACCAAACATATTAAATTAAAAATAAACACAAAATTATATCTAAACATTTATTGAATTAAAATTAATTTTTTTTAGCTTATATAAAATAATTAGAATTTCAAAATAAATTACAACAATTTTTTTACATGATTATGTGCGACTTAAAAAAATAACGTCTTTGAAAACGTATGACTATTTTTTTTTTTTAAACAAACTTTTTAAATAAAATTAAATTCCAAAATGAATAAAGGTGATCATTATATGAAAATGTATGATTTTAAAAGAAATGAAAACAAAAATATTTGTCCTCCAAAGTGAAATGCACGAGTCCCATAAAATCAAAAAAAGAATACCTTATTTAATACCTTGTATTTAAAAATAGGTTTGAATATTTAAATAATTATTTTACTGGCATTTTCAAGATTAATTCATTTATTTCGATTCATTAAATCCGTTTTGTCATTTAGTAGCTGTCTGTAAGAAACGTAGCTTTGCTTGTTCAGGACGATGTCAAAAGCTAACAGTTTTTTATGCAAATCCAGAATTCTCCCTATATTAGAACAAAAATATAGAAAAAAAAATCTTTATCGTGTATGTACTCGCGATGGAACGAAAAGATCATATTCCAAAAATCATGTAAATTAACCAAATATTTTTATTTCTCTAAAGAAAATCCTTTTTAAACGATTTTACGCGGTTAATGGAAAATCGTAGGCATAACTAGGCTGATCTTGTAAGTTTGAATTATTGTGGGGTTATCTGTCTTTGGTTCTTCAAGATCGTGACGTGACAATGCCTTTTTGCTTACTTATAAAATTTGATTTTCTTAGTTAAAAACAAAACTACTTAACACATTTACGTGATTTTTGAAATATGGCATTTTCGTTCTGTCGTGGGTATGTGCATCATAGATAGTTTTATTTTTGGTTTGGAGGGAATTCTGAGCAATAACTTTTTTTATTACTTGGCTTCATATTTGTTGGTAAACGTCTGTCTCTGGAGACAATAGTGTAGCAGTGGACAGAGTGATATGGGAGGATAGCTATTGCCCCTACATCATTTCCCCTCCCTTTCCATGAACTTAAAGAATCCACAGAGTCGATACAGTATGGATCTAACTGCGCTGCAGGAATTGTAGGTCGCTTTAAGGATTCTGTCCCCAGATTTTCTGTTGAGGTTTACTCTCATAGTTTTTCCCCTGATGGAGTAATCCCACAAGGCAGCGGAGGTTTTGACTCAGAGTTGTCATCCAAAGAATTGATGAGGGCCCTCCTGCCCAAAGTGATTGGTTTTAAGGTGCCAGCGGACCGCCCAGTTAGTATAAACAGTTTCGCCAGGCTTAATAGCTAAACCACAAGAGAAGACTAGGAGCCGGACTTGATTATTTGAGGTGCACATCATGAGAGCATTTTTAGGAGGATAAAGAGGGGTTATTTTTACTACCACCCTTGGTTGTGACAATCTTTGACTTGATATTACAAGTGTTATTTTAAACATTTTTTTTCAAGGCAAAAAGTATAAACGCGACTATATTTAAATTATTTTTTCCTTTAAAAATATCAGACCAGCAATATATATCGACATGGGTAACGCAAGGTGAATACTGTTAGTATAGAACAGCTTTCTAACACATGCTTTTAAAGCCCCCCCCCCAAAAAAAAATAAATGGTTGTCTAAAAATAGTCATATATTGACATAAACAGTTTGTACATAATGTCAGATTTTGTGTGCTGACAAAGCAAATTTCTACTTGTGTGTTTTTTTTTTTTTTTTTTTTTTTTTTGTCATGCCTAAACAAAGAAAAATCTTTTCTGACTTTTCATGGCGACCATATGTTTTACTTGCAACTTGATTTTATTCGCCACAAACGACACATTTGGTTGATTTTTTTTCTGTCTCCCCCCCCCTCCTTAAAAAAAGTATTTGGTTTAGCTTTTGATATTTTGGGACAGATGTGTATTTTTACAGAGGTAATTTCGCATGTGAGCATAGTTGCTAGTAGATGATCATTGACCAGGTGGGTCAATGTGGTAAGTAAAAGTGAAGTGATAATCTTCTTATACGATAAAATTGTTGCCCTAAAGAAAACAATACTACAGATTTATTTTAAAACTTTTATTGAAAAAATCAATTCAGGTAACTTGATTATGTAGTAGAACTGATATCTATTCAATGTAGCCGCCTTCAGCTTCAATCACTGCCTTGATACGGTTCCAGAACTGAAAGCATGCCTTTTCCACAAGGGCCGGCAGGAGCTTGGAGGATACTCAGCGAATGGCAGTGATCAGGCTGGTTTTTGGTGTTGTAGGAGGTCATGTTAGTGATGTTCTCGACGTATGACCCAACGAAATAGTCCAGTGGGTTCAGGTTGGGGGAGAAGGGGGTGAGGAGGAAATGTGAAAGAAGGTACAAAGTTGTAGCATTCATTTTGAAGCCAATCCTGGGTCTCTTTGGACTTGTGGGCTGATGCTGAATCCTGCTGCCACACTTAGGATCTGCCAGCGGCTACCTGATTGCATCAGGGAATTGCCACACTCTTCAGCACATCCAGGTACACTTTGATGTTGATTTTCAAGCTGACTTCGAAGATGTGAGGTGGCCAGATGTGGCCCTCACTTGAAACCACACTAAAGACCATAATCATGGCCGGAAACTTTGTTTTCACCACCCTGGGCACATTGCTGTTATTTGTGGCCATCAAGTGATGCATTTTGAGGGTACTGGCAATGGTCCTGTTGTCATAAATTGGATTAGTAGAGAGCATGAGTTGTACAGTGGCACATCTCCGATCTTGCTTGTTGAACACTGTGTCACTTTCAGACATGAGAGAAGGCTCCTATCGCTTTTGGGATTTGTACACAACTGGCCAACTTATAGATAGTCTGCAACAAAAAAAAGAAAACCGGTTTTCATCGAATGGAAATGGAATCATGTCGTCTTTTCTAGCACAAGAATGTTATTATTTCATCCTGTAGTGAAGGGCAGCCTGTAATGTTGTCTGCAGACCAACACACGTTGTGTGAAGTTTCCATCACAAAGGAGACCAAGAATAGGAAATAATTCCAACTCGCTTTTTGGTTCAGTACAACAACATTTATATCCTCAACGTCACCCACAGGATCTAGAACGTTCTTCATGTCTCTCACGAGATCTCGAACGTTATCTCGTCTCTCACATCATCTTTGTCTTTCTCTTTTTTATAGTCCTCCCCTTATCAATGATGTCACTTCTCATGCATTTACATACACGTATTAGCGCTATGTTACAGGCCCAAAGGCTCCTTTTTTATTATTGAGATGTAGGGGAGAGTGTTACTATTCTTTTCCCAGGATTACACTACTTACCCTTGATCCTCCTCTTGTGATGTTGATTTTTTTTATCAAAGAAGTATCAAATACCATTTTTTTAATTCTTTGGTACGACTTGACCTTGGATTGAAGTCTCCCAGCCCATTGGTGAACACCCTTGTTGTTAGTACATTAGTGCATACATTTTGTGAAGATAAATAGAATCAAGTTATCGTCTGCTTTCAATTTAAAAGAAATTAGTGAAATTTCATTAATAATATGTCAACGTTGGTATCTATATTATACTTCTCTCTTAGTCTGTATGTCCGTTCCATTTGTTTTCAGAAACTACTAGACTAATCTAGCAGGAATTTGGTATGCCGTTTTTTTTAATTTTATTATGATAAGGTGTAGCAAACTAAGTATTACAATATCCGTTCGATGCACCGTTATGCATGAACAAGAATTAATAGAAATTAATTACCACAATAGCACATTTACTCTTGAAGTTTTCTCGGAAATTACTGGACCGATCTGGCTGAAATTTTATATGGATCTTTGTTATGATAAGGTGCAGCGAGCTAAGTATTATGGTATCTGTTCGATGCACAGTAAGGTGTCAACAGGGATTAGTATTTGATACAAAAATGAGCACAAATTTAACCACATCCAACCATCAATTTGGCATTAAGTATACATTTTAAGTCAACGGGCTATAATTTTTGTCCATTCTTAACGGCCAAAACATTTATATATATATATATATATATATATATATATATATATATATATATATATATATATACTAGCAGAAGTACCCATCGTTGACTAGGTTCAAAAACAGCCTACAGAAAATGGACTCTGATTTATGAAAGTATGATAGGTTATGAAAAGGAAGGGTTGTAAAGAGATAACTTCGAATTTGAGGGTATCAAAACCAAAGCAAAATATGATGAAAGTAGAAATAAAATAGATGAACCCCATAATTTATTATACCATACCGTTTCACACTGAAACACTTATCAGAATATTCTGTGGATCTATATTAAAAAACCTTGTTAAACTTTGTGACATATTTCCATTCTATGGAGGTCAGGTTCAAATGAACACCCCATATTTCTTCAAACTGAAGCATAATTATCAAAGTATACTTACGCAGATAGATATGAAAAGTCTTTATTAAAGTGTGTGCCTATTTCCATTCTATGGAGGCCAGGCGCGAATGCAGACCCCACAATTTTATTATACCATCCCTATTTAAGTTAAAACATACTTATGAAAGTATTATTATGTACATCTATATCAAACACCCTTGTAAACGTTTTTTTTTAATTTTGAAATGTTTTCTTTCCATACTTTGTGGACCAGGCGCGAACGCAGACCTCACAGTTTTAATGAACCACCGTTCTACCAGATCAAACATACCCATTCCTGTGTCTCGATACATCTATCATTAAATGTGATCAGTTTT
Source organism: Euprymna scolopes (assembly GCF_053919585.1). Taxonomy (NCBI): domain Eukaryota; kingdom Metazoa; phylum Mollusca; class Cephalopoda; order Sepiida; family Sepiolidae; genus Euprymna; species Euprymna scolopes. The sequence continues at coordinate 105,914,182 of NC_136507.1, forward strand.
CTATAATAGTCAACCATATAGGAGCCTATTCGTGACCAGACACACACACACACACACACACACACACACACACACACACACACACACACATACACACACACAGACGTTCAGCTTTATAATTGGCTTCAAACATATATAATACGTACCCTATATATATATATATATATATATATATATATATATATATATATATATATATATATATATATATGGGGAAATATGTTTATTTCATTATATTTCATCTTTTATTCATACTACTCCTTTAGTTTATGAACCTCGAAGTACCTATGGAGCATATAACAAATAAATAACAAAAATCCTAATTCCAAATTTCAAGATGTTGACCATCTTACTGTTTATTTCCTTAAGTACGTTGCCATGTACAAGTCTTGACAGCACCGGTTTTTTGCGCTATGAAACAGGTGCTTGCAAGAATTGTGCATGTGGTCAACATCTTGAAATGTGGAATATAGATTTTTGTCATTTATTTTATCTAATACTATCGGAGGGGGGGGGGCTTTGCCCGGTCGCAAAATACGCTTAAATATGATATTTTAATTTGTCCACATTTTGTATATATTATTATAGAGTCGTGATTTCAAAAGTAAAAAAAAAGAAAAGTATTTGGGTGCCATCAGTTAGAATCGAAACCAAAAGCAAAACTGTATCATTCACTTTTTTTTACTTTTGAAATCACAATTTTATAATAATATAAACGAAATCTGGACAAATTAAAATATCATATTTTAGCGTATTTTACGACCGGGCAAAGTTGGGCGCATTTATATCCCATGATCTATCCGAAAGAAATTCATAGTTGAGGAAAACAGATCCAGAAGCAAAATAAAATATAGAGTTTAAGATTTAATTTTCGTTGTCTCCATGAATGCTGCAGCTACACGTCTGCGAAAAGAAGCCAAAGAATGGCGTTAAATAAAGGACTACGAGAACAAGACGTGAACAGCATACACAGCCCTTATTCCAGGACCATACAGCAATTGTTTTAAAATTGAATTAATGTTTTAAAGGGGACCTCATCTCTTTTGAAACTATAAGAACATTAATCTTATTTTATTTTTTTTTTTTAGATTAGTTTGTGTTTGTAGCGGTAAGTCGCATAAAAACTATGCAGCAAAAATTGCTAACAAAATTTGTTTTCCCACTTTTTTTTAGATCGAACCATTGTCGCAAGATGCCTTACCAAATCCCTACTTTCACACAATCTTGACCTTTTTAAGAAAGTCTGGGTCAGGGAATTGCTTGCATGCAAATGACCAGTCTGCACCTCTGACCCCACTCATACCGGATATCACATACTGCTCTACTTCTCCGGACATAGAAGGCCTGAATTTGATTGAGTTAGTGGAATTAGTGCTTCTTCATTATTAGAGCGAAAATCGAATAGAAATGTTGCATTTCAAGTAAAGCAAATTGTCTCTACTTAATCGTCATGTCACAGTAATGAACATATCCAAAAATTATGAAAAACGATAAGGTAGAAAATTAATTATTAATGAAAACAGTTTTCGAAGACAATCAGTAAAAAGTGAGTTTTTGTAAATTGGCCTAAGATTTTCAATGTTTTTGGAAAATAATTACCTCCCTTATTACGATTGGAACTCTCCAGCTTCTTTTTTTTTTTCTTTAGCACCGTAATTCCACATCAACCTGATAAGTAGTAGAAAAACCCACTCTTTCATTGTTAAGATCCCTGATTCCAGAAAACTTCCTACGCTAATAGTTTTTCTTCTCTTGGGCTGCTAGACTTTGGAATTCCTTCCCTATTTCCTGCTTCCCTGACTGTGCTGACATGTAAAAGTTAGAAATGATGCACCTGAATTTAAAAACAAATATTAACAGTTATGTTTTCCTATCAGTGCTTAGCAGATCTACCATAGTCTGGAAAGAGATATATTTTTAAAATATAAAAATAATTAAAAACCATCTTCACTAGTTTCACAAACTTCAGGCTTTCCCCATCCGAGAACTAGAGCACGCCATGCCGGATGCAAATATAAAAACAAGTTTGATACGAAAATATCTCATAAAATTTTCACTTTTAATTTCAGATTTTGATGAATGTGAAAACAAGCCAGATATTTGTTTACATGAGTGCGTAAACACAATCGGGGATTATGAATGTTTGTGTCCACCAGGGCAACAAAGGTTACCCGATCTGAAATCATGTGTTGGTGAATAGAACTTCATTCTTTTATATGTATATGTATGTGTGTGTGTAGCGTGTGTGCGCGTGTGTGCGCGTGTGAATTGTGTGTGTATGTGTGGCATGCGTGCTTGTGTGTGTGTTCGTGTGTGTACGCGTTCGTATGTGTGTTTGAGTGTGCTTTGTGTGTGTGGCATGTGTGCGTGTGTGTGTATGTTCTAAATGTGTTCAGCGTGCATATGTGTATATGTATATATGTGTGTGACGTGCATGCGTGCGTATGTGTGTGTGTGGCATGCATGTGTGTATGCGTGCGTGTATGTAGTGTGCATGTGTGTGTGCGCATATGTGTATGTATACATGTGTGTGTATGCGTGTGTCTGTGTGTGTGCCTGTGTATGCGTGTGCATGTGTGCGTATCTATGTGTGTGTGCATGTGTGCGTATCTATGTGTGTGTGCATGTGTAAAATGACGTGAAAAAATGCATTTGTGCAAATATAATTCAACTACATAATAAATATAAATCTAGTAGATGATATTTCCGGCAAAATTATGTTTCATTTAGTGACGCCAAAGAAATTCTAGGGGGTAGCAGTTTACATTTTTCTGGCTGCTACTACTACTTCTAAATTTCATGTAAAATAGCAGGGGTTTTCAGATTAAGTCATACCATTTACTGCAGACAAGTTTCAAAACAGGAAACTGCTTGGATCGGTAAATATTCAAGATAACTGATAAACTTCAGCGGAGACGAAACACTAGTTCAGTTAGCACTTGGTGATCTCCACTGCCGTTGCCGTTGTTGCCATTGTTGTTGTTGCTGAAGGACAAGACAGGTTCAGATTTGCAGTTGCTTTGGACACATCAGGAAAATCCGACGTCGAGGTCCACTTCTCCCAGATAGCCAGGTGTACCAAGAAGGTATCCAGAGTTGGTGGATGCAGGGATAATCAAGATGGCATTCTCCACAATCTCCTCCTCACGTTACACTTCCTACAGATAGGTCTCAATCATCAGTACTTCAGTTCCAGGTGGTGATTGCTTCATAGACGACTCAGTGTCACCTGCCTTAAACTATATCCAGTGGTGAGGCTCCAGCTTGTGGGCTTTGGGGAGTGTGAAGCCACCCTTTAATTACCATTGCTCCCAGGTCCACTCTGACCCGGAGTGGTAGTACCTGTTAGGGTCCCAACTATGGGTTAAATAGAAACCGATGTGAAAACGACAAATATATTCTATTAAAAAATTTTTTCTTCAAAATCTTTGGATTCAGCATTAAATAACCCAAAAAGGGTTAATATGCCGTAAAACAAAAACAACCAACCAACCAATCAGTGTCACCTGCTCTTTTCTGCTTAGCTCTGACTCTGCAGGACGGCTAAGCTTCTTCCCTTTGCTTACTGTAGATGTGTTTGATTCTATCATGAGATGCTAGATCACCTCTCGTCGTTTGTCTTATGGTCACTTTAACTAACTCATAATAGTAGTCGATCTCAGCCTGGTCTTTAATAGACCTCTTTTTAGCTTGGACATCAGTCAGTTCATCACCAATAATGCCACAATGAAGGCTACTTAGTGCCCTTGCTCTTTAAGGTCAAAGAAGAGTCAGAGGATTGGATGCTCATTATTGTTGCAGAGTGAATTCAACAGGTGTAAGGAATGGAGGTGCTGCAAAACTGATAAGCTGTTGCTGATCATTCTTGCTTTTTGAAGATGTTCTTCAGCAACGATGATCTTGAGGGCCTACTTGAGTGCCTTGATCTCTGCTTGGAAGGTGCAGTAACCTTTGTTGGTTGGTATGGCGAAAGAGGTCACTTGGATGGCCTGTAATAATGAAGATTCCAGCATGGTCGGTAGCATTACCGCTCGTTGGTGATATGTCAGTGTAGATAACGATATGATAAATATCCCAGCCTTCGTCCAGTCTTTATAGAGTACACTTATTGTCGGCTTCTACATCCGTGGACTTTCTCCCGGACTTTCTCAAAGATATGGTTACCTGTGGTTATATGGTTAGCTTTATTGATCTCTGGGATCACTCAACTATGCCAAATCCCAACTTTCTGGGGCAAATATTGTTAAACTTGGGTCAGGAAGGAGTAAGAAGCAACCTTAGTAGAAGTCAGTGTCTCTAATGATGCTGGATTAAATAGAGCTGAGAGGGGAAAAGATAACGAAATACCAAGGTCTTATGTACGACATGAAAAGAAATTGGAATCTTAGGAAGATTTCCATCATTCCAGCAATTATAGGAGCAATCAAATTCACGAAAAAGAATTTCAAAAACTACCTGTCAGATATACTCAGTGAACCAAGTGCAAGGGAGATGCAAACAATTGTTCTTAAAGGGACAATCAGAATCTTAAAAAGATCTATCAGCTGAAATATACAAAATAGCGGGTGAATGTCTGGCATCTGGTAGGATGTTCCTTGCCCAGCTAGAACAAAAAAAAAGTGAAATGCCATGCTGTTGTCAGTCAGGATATTTTTAGAGTAGGAGATGGCTCTCATAGAGGGTAGACACTGAATCGTGGATCTGTTCCTAACCTGATGATGGTAGCGATTATCCTCATCACCACCCTTCCACTACTTTATTGGATTTAATACCTTCTGTGTAACTTCTGGTATCATTGTATAGTATCTTCTATAATAAATATATAATGTATAGTATTGCCTATAATAAATATATTAATTATAATTTATAATAAATCTATAATAAATATATTATGTCCTTACAAACGTGAATGAGGCCACTGTGTTTATTTCCTCTACATATTACTGTTGAGGCACTTAATCGGAATTAAGAATCGGAAAAATTGAAAATTTTTAAAGTAACAGAGTCGGTATCAGAATCGGGGAAATTATGCATATTTTCCGATGCCGAAAGCGATTCTTTCCTATGTGTTTTGTCTTGTTTGAAACTTAATTTTCCATTGCTGATACTAGTGATAAAACGCTAAACATGTTTTTTTTTTTATATCAAAATAGCAGTAAAAGTAAAATCCATATATCCCACCATAAACAGATTATTGATATTTGTGAGAATAAATAACCATATTACACGTGTTTTTACGGTCTCTGAAAAGTTTTAAAAATATTAAAAACAACTTTATGGCTAAATATTTAGATGCTTTAAAAAAATCGAAATTAGAATCAGTAATTGTATCGGAATCAGGAAAAATATAAGAATAATCCCATCAATAATAACAATGTCCGTACATACATACATACATACATACATACATATATATATATATATATATATATATATATATATATATATATATATATATATATATAGGGTGTTTGTTTTTTAGAGGCGGCGAACTTTAAATTAAAATAAATCACAGAAAAAATATTTTTATTATACGAATATGTGGTTTATTCAAGAGATTAATTTTTGGTTTTTATTATTTAAACACAACTTCAAGCATGTGGGCCTTGTGGCTCGTGCATGTACAGCATAATCAAGAGGTCCAATTTTCATAAACTCTGCACATTAAATTAGGCTGTATTTAGGAATACTGCATCAAATATTGTCTTCTAAGTAGTCTATTGTGTCTGGTTTGTCAGGTTACATATGAGACTTCACATATCTCCAAAGAAAATAATCTAATGGAGTCAAATCATATGGACGAGGTGGCCAGTTGATAATTCTATTTCGTGTAATTATTCGTTCGTCAAATGTAAATAAAATAAATTTGCACAATTTGCAAAAGTGTCTCAAGTGTTAGTCTCTTCATAATGAATGGCCAAACCAAGCTGAACTCAAAATAACCGATAATTGCCAAATATGCAATTAAAGAAAATAGCGTTGTCAATTTAAAGTTTGCTGCCTTTAAAAACAAAAAAAAAAAAAAAAAAAAAAAACACCCTTTATATGCAAACTGTTCTATCATTTTCATACTCTATACATCTACATTTCCGTTCCAGGCTTAATTCACATTGAAGATTCAATGACTGTCAACCCACTTTGGGGTGGTGGCCACATACAAGCTGAGTCTCCATTTGGTACCCGAAGACAGATCCTTAACGTTGATTCAACTACCCCACCTTTGCGTTCTAATCATCCCTGCCCTCCGGGTTTTGAATTTGATCCGCACCAGCCCTCACGCTGCAGGGGTATGATGCAATATTTAGCATGTGCCATCCCCCCCAAAAATAGTCTAGTGAATTTGTGTACCTTTTTGGTTTTTCATCTTCTTCCTAATAATGCTTCCTTTCTGTTTAGGGTATGCGTGTGTGAAGGGGCAAACCCTGCTTGCTTTTTACTTTCTTCTCCACACATTTCGCTGATTGAAAAAAAAAAATTTTTTATCTGACTGCTTAAGACTCCCCCCCCCCTCTCTCTCTCTCTCTCTCTCTCTCTCTCTCTCTCTCTCTCTCTCTCTCTCTCTCAGAAATTTTATATACAGGATGCTTCACAAAATTACAAGAAAAAAAAGGAGGCTAACATTTTCAAAATGGCGTAACTGAAAATAGTTTTACTTTCAAATTACTTGAACTGTAACTTTCCTCCATCATTTCTATGGTTATCTACAGAGACCACATCTACTTGCTAAACAGCATAGAGTTACTCCATGGACTTAACATATTACTTTAACTTCGGGTAAAAATCTTTTTGAAACTCAAATTGTTAACGATTTAAAAAGCTAACAGTATTTACTAAAAGCTTCAGTTGCATCATAGACGCAGTCTGATAACAAAATGGAACAAAGCTTCATACACCCAACGACATTTTTGCCTGGCTCATGGTCAATACTCCTGACTTCATTGAACTAGACAAATCCTCAAAATGTCCAGATCACAACGTGATGCATTTTATTTAATTAATTGGAATTCTTATTGAGATGAGTAATTTGTATTATTTATCGATTTATTTATTGTGAACTTTTATCCTCATCTTCTAGTTGTTGTGATGCGTTTTACCGATTGGAGTTTGCATCGACTTCAATTACAGAAGAAAAGTTATTTATCTCTGCTCCAGAAGGTTAGACACAAGGTCAAGTGTGTGTTTGATAAAAGTGTTTCTATGAAACGAACTGGATTCAAATTTGGCACACCCAACTTTTCAGTCTGTGCCGTTAACTACTTAACCAATGTCCCTCTCCCCACCACCCTTAGAATAATCAAAGACATAAACTCCTTAAAAAACGGTTAATGGTAGCTTGGAACAATATCCTGCTTGAAGTCATCCAAAAAAACAAAAAAACATTGCAAGTTAGTTCGATCGTTTAAGTCATTGTGCAGCTCCTTAGAGAAATCATGTTGAGCGCATCTTCTCTGTTGTTTTTCTTCTTTTTTTAACGATGTTTCAACAGCTGTTGTCTATTTCAAACAATTACGTATGGACGTGTACATTAATTTTGAAAAATTCCTTGTTGCTTCTTTGTGGCACACTCTGTCTTTTAAAAGAGGCAATCATTTCATATTAGATTGTTTATAAAGTCAAGGACTACCGTTTTGATATAAAATTTCCTTTGGCGACAGGGGAAAGAGGGGAAGGGGTGCTGTAGTATCTAATAAGTACTATTTCATATACTTCTTAGCACAATCGTGTTTTGAATGCAAGATTTTCTTGATTTTTGTTGCTTTGAAAGAAAAAGAAACTTTATTTGTCAAACTAAATGATTCTTTGTTTCCTTGATCCCATACAAGCGTCATCAAGGAATAAAAGCTATTCAGCACCACCATATTTCTCCACACCTTGCATAATGTACAACTTACCTGAAATTCTGGCATCAACTGAATTTAATTTCAATCTTCAATGTTACATGGTTAGAAGTTCATATAAAAAGTCTACGCTGATTGGTTAGTTTAGTCACATGACATAAGAGAGATTTGAAGATTGCAATTAAATTCAGTTGATGTCAGTATTTTGGTGACGTCACAAATCATGTTGATTCTCTCTTTTTTTCTAATCGGGTGCAATTGGAGAAAGATTAGCTTATTACCTTTATCGCATCTAAAATCAACCGCCTCTCATTTCACCATCAATGCTCTAATCCCTATTTTACTCCAAGTGAAATAAATGGTTCTCTTATCAGGGAAGACCCTTGTTTTGATAAGCTCCACGGACTGACTTTCACTCCAGTGACTTGTTGCTAAGCTTACTGTAAAAATTGTTAGATCATTCTACTGCTCCAGGAAATACCTAACCTCTGATAAAATCCTTTATCTATATAAGAGTCAGATACGTTCTAGGATGGACCCTGTGGGCTGCAATATGGTCGTTTCTAAATCCAATATAAACGAATACTTGTCATAAACCGTTCCTCATTAGTAATCAAGCTTTGTTTCATCATCGTTTTCAATCCTCTCATAATATTCTTCATCATTCAACTGAAAAACCATTCATCTCTATATCCATAGAGTCAAGTAAATAAAATTTACTTCAAAGTTCATTGAAAAGTTCATAAAAAATATGCGCGTTTCCTAAAGAAAAAGACTACAAGGACATTTTCATCTGTAGCGCTTGAACCATAAAAATTTGGAGTGCTTGATAAAAACCTGGTTCAGATGAACAAGTAGCTTTTATCGGCCATAATACTATGAGAAAGGAATTATCCAGCATGCCTCTCCAATATTTAATATATAAAATAAAGTCAATCTTTTTATCATTTCTTTGTTATCGATAGTTTTTTCCTACAAAATCAAATTGTATTTTTTGGTCACCCACACTGAGAATTGAACCTGCAACCTTGAGGATTATATCACTTTTGCATACAATTTACGTGAAGATGAATAGCATTTATTTTTTTTGATATTCAAGAAATCAAATGAAAATATTTATTTCACTTATTTTAATCATCATTACATTCGTATGAGTCTTCAAAAGGGAAGAGTAGAGAGAGATAAAGGGAAGGACTTTATCCATCCTCCCATGCATTATCTTCTTCAAATCACATTACAGTGAATTTTACACCCGTCCAGAATGCTCTCCCCCTCTACAACTTTGAGGAGGTAAAAAAAAAAGTACATTAGAATTAGCATAGATTATGTTTTTGACCGGTTGATTCTGTCGTTGGCATTGGTTTCCTTGATTCTTTCTAGAATAAAGTACTCACAGAAGGGACTACATGAAGGTTGCCAACATCTATGAGTGAAAGTGATGTTACGAAATCAATTGGATTCAAACCTGGTATGCTCAGTTTGTGTGCTGTGTAAAGTGATTACATATACACAGCACACTGAGTTTCACCTTAAATGAATCCAGAAGCAGACGCCATCCATCAGCACACATAACTGATGCAGATTACACAGACAATATTGCTCTGTTCGTGAATAACAATGCCGATGTGCAAACGCTGTTACGCAAGCTAGAAAAGACTACAAATAACATTGGTCTTTACATTAATGCAGATAAGACAAAGTTTATGACTTTCAATGCAGAGGGGGAAGTCAAGGCTCTCAACACTGAAAGAAGTCACTGAGTAGCAACATAGGTTCCATGGAGAGAGATATCGAAATTCGCATCTCAAAACCATGGGCTGCATTGGATAAACTGTGGTCAGTATGAACTTCAAAGCTAACTGAAAAACTTAAAATTAATTACTTCAGAGCAGTAGTGGAGTCTGTCCTTCTTTACTGTGTTACAGCCTGAACACTCATCAAAAGATTGTATGCTACAAACGGTGTTAAATATATCCTGGCAAAATCATCCCATGAAGTAGCAACTTTATGGCAACTTACCTGCCATATCTACTATCATCAGTAAGCAAGAGCTGGTGGGAAATGTATTGCTGTGGACTCCACGGCATGGGGACACGAGCATAGGGTGACTCCATCCAGCAAATTGCTCATGACACCAACTGTGATTTTGAAGATCTGAAGCAACTGATGGAAGGCAGGGAAATCTGAAGAGAGGGCCACATTGGTCCGGGCAAGGAGCCCGACCAGATAGATAGATAAAAAAAAGGACTTTGAAAAAAAAAATGGTTAGAAAATATATTCAAAGTTTGCTGCAATGCAGTTTAGATACAAAATATGTTATCTTCATTAGGAATTTCGCTTTTTATAAGAAATTAAAAAAAAATATTTACATGCTTTGAAAAAGAATAAAAAGTTATGGCCAGTTGACTCCACGGCATGAGCGCATGAACATAGGATAACCTAGATCCACATACATCCAGAAAATTGCATATGATGCCAACTGTGATCCTGAAGATCTGAGGCAGCTGAAGACAGGGAAATCTGGAGAGAAAGAGAGAGTCACATTGTTCTGAGAAAAGACCCCGACCAGATATATGCTCAATTTGCATCATTATCCACTCCACCATCCCCACCACCTCCCTTCTATTCCTTGACAATTACTAAACATCTCTAAAATTGTAACAAGGTCATTGCCAAATGGCGAATGGCATCGTGCGGTATTCTGCTGATTAGAATGTTGGATGTTTTTGAAGAAGTCAAATTTTAGACCATTGGTGAATTAAGGAACAAGCAGCTGATTCTAAGGATAAATATCAGACCAGTAGATGATATTTCGAATCAATTATAGCATGAACAAGATTGTTTGCCAGAGAGAGTAACTTGATGTGTCCACATCATGACAAAATTTCTGGAATGCTTGTTACATTCTGGGCACGGCAATCAGCTCCCCAGTTGGTAAACAATGATGAAATGATCGACACACTCCCTTTAGATCTTGACAGCACTAGTCGATCTCAATTGTTTTGACATAGCTGGGATTTTAAAAATATCTCAGCTAAGATGAAATCTGATTGATAACACGTTCTCAAGTCGCCATGTTAAATAGCACTTCAACTTTACTGTTCTCCCCACGAGGTAGAAGGCTTTTAAATGTGGGAAAGAGGGGCCCAAGAGTTTCACCAAAAAAGAAATTCAGAATGAGACTAGTCCTCTTTCTGGCATGACTTTCAAGGCTCACAGGCGTTTTATCCAATGTTATCATTCGGAGCATCACAAATTCTCACAGGTGAAACATATGGGATTGTTTTATTTTCCTGATCAAGTCAATCAACTATCAACAAACAAAGAACGAAATAACTTTGTTGCACATTTTCCTCCGTGCTGCGTGTCGCCACTGGAAAAAAAATCCAAGTACAATTTACGTATTCGCTCATTTTTCTAACTTCTCAACACATGTTTCATATTGCTATGGAAACGGTTGTATTATTTGTTTAGTACTCATTTCTAAAGTAATTTCTTTGTCTATTGTTAATGTCATGAATGTTCGACAGTCTTTGTTTTATCATTGGTCAGTGATATGGGGGCACTTTGATGATCATCTCATCAGCAGGAGGCGTGATCCTTTGAATGGACTTTATATTCACAGAATCTTCATCTCCCAAATTTTTATCTGTTGAGTTATCTCAAAGATAATGTCTATCAAACCAATTTCCAAATCAGTCAAACCCTGATGCATTTTCAATACAGAGGTGCACAGTTGGAGCAAATAATTGAATGATGTTAAAACAAAGACTGTTGGAGATTCATGCCAGAGACCTGGTGGACAACTTAGGCATAGAATGAAGTTTACTTGTACTATATAAGGGTTAACTGCATAAAGAGTTGCATTTTGGGGAGGGATCACCCTGTAGTTAAAAAAATACCTTTTAGGAACAATTTACTCAAATTAACCCAATTTTATTAGACATCTTTACATTCTTGTTCTCATTGCTATTTCATAAAGAATTAAGGAAAACATAAACTCTTTTTCTTGTTCTTTTCATTTCCAAAAATTTTTGTGTTTAATATTAATTATTAATATTAATTATTAATATCAATATTAAAAATATTAATAATTAATATTAGTATTAATTATTAATTATTAACATTAATCATAATTGCCAAAAAATCAAAGAAATCTGCACTCATAATATCGTGTGTGATCAGCTTGCTAACCACTGCATCATGAAAAACATTGCACGTTGAATTAGAAACAATTATATACAATGAATTAAATACATACTATAAAAAATTTATACAATCTATTAAACACATACTATTAAAAATATGTACAATCAATAAAACACATACAATCTATTAAATACATACTATTAAAAATATATACAATCTATTAAATACATACTGTTAAAAATATATATACAATCAATTAAACAGGTATTGTAAAAAATGTACAATCTATTTGCATATATACTATTAAAAATATATACAGTCTATTAAATACATACTGTTAAAAATATATACAATCTTTTAAATACATACTTTTAAAATATATATATGCAATCTATTAAACACATACTGTTAAAAATATATATATACAATCAATTAGACACACATTATCAAAAAAATATACCCAATCAATTAAACACATATTGTTTAAGAATATAATTAATCTATTAAACACCTAAGTTAAAAAAATATATACAATCAATTAAACACTTACTGTTTAAAAACTATACAATCTATTAAACATCTAAGTTAAAAAATATATACAATCAATTAAACACGTACTGTTAAAAATATATACGATCAATTAAACACCTAATGTTAAAAATATATAGAATCAATTAAACAAATACTTTGAAAAAATATATACAATCAATTAAACGCATACTGTTAAAAATATATACAATCTATTACGCACTTACTGTTTAAAATATATACAATCTATTAAACACCTACTGTTAAAAATATATACAATCTATTAACCACATACTGTTAAAAAATATATAAAATCAATTGAACACATACTGTTAAAAAATAAATACAATCTATTAAACACCTACTGTTAAAAAATATATACAATTTATTAAACACATACTGTTAAAAATATATACAATCAATTAAACACATACTGTTAAAAATATATATACAATCAATTAAACAGGTATTGTAAAAAATGTACAATCTATTTGCATATATACTATTAAAAATATATACAATCTATTAAATACATACTGTTAAAAATATATACAATCTTTTAAATACATACTGTTAAAAATATATACAATCTTTTAAATACATACTATTAAAAATATATACAATCTATTAAACACATACTGTTAAAAATATACGATCTAATAAGATATATACCATTAAAAATATATACAATCTATTCAAGCAGATACCATTAAAAATGCATGCAATCTATTAACACACATACCATTAAAAAATATGCTATTGTTTAAAGCATATATCATTTAAAAATATGTATACAATTTATTGAATACGTACTATTAAAAATATATACATTCGTTTCTGAAGGAATGAGTTTATTGCCTGTGATCTGAAACATTCACATTCATGTGAGACAGGGCTATTTTTTTCACTTGATCCAAAGTACTCGTTTTTCAAGGGAGTTCGTTCCCCATAGTAAACTGACCTTTTGTGCGAGTCCTTCTTCTGCAATTTCACATATTCTTAATTCCTATTTTGAATTATCACCTTGCACAATCAATCAGTCATGGCTTGCACATTCAGCATGTGTGCGGAGAGGGCACAAGTGGTCATCTGCCAAAATTTGTTGAATAATTGTTTCCCCTTGAGATTATCATGCTTTCCATGCTTGACCAGCAACAATTTGAAATCAGGATTTTTTTCTTAAATGCTGCTGCTGGTGCTATTGTTTGAGGAGGAGGCGGAAGAGGAGGTAGGAGTAGTGCAGAGGAGGAGCATCATTCATTCATCTCGTATGATTATTGTCGTCATTCGTTTCCCTGATAACTTTTTAGTTAGAATCCAGTCTAGAAAAACATCGAGAACTTACAGGAGGAACCAAATGAAGCTTGCTAACATCCTAAGTGGAAACGTTTGAATGTAATGACTGCAACCGCCATAAATTTAATACTGACTCTGATTATGTGTTCGTCACTTGCTGTTGCCCTTTAAGAAATCAGTCTATCAATGAAAACAACTATATACGAGGGTGGTTCCAAGAGTAAAGCCTCCTATTTTTTAACTCGAAAAGTTGAAGAGGTACGAAGACAGGAGTGGTACCATCAAAGCAACATTTTATGCTCCAGAATTTACTTTTCTACATAGTTACCACCATTCTCAGTGCACCATTTCCAGAAATTCAATGATGCAATTCTGATTCTGACTAACGTTCATGACAGAGGTTGCTTTCTTAGAGTCTCATACCGTCAATATCTGCAACAGAGAGTTTAAATTTACAGATCATGAATGCATAAGTTCAGTCATAATAATAATGCAATTTGAAATCCCCTCTTATCCATTGGGAAGGAATAAAAGATAGGAGGCATTACTTTTGAAACGCCCAATCATATTTATCTATCTATATACTTATCTATCTATCTATCTATCTATGTCTGTGTGTGTGCATAAAAACCTGTCATGCGCAACAAATTAATCCTAAGTCATGCTCATTCAAAACATTATTTAAAGATCTTGGAGACTATTCACGGTCGTTTAAAACGATCCTCCTTTTTAAACAGTGGAAATTTCTTTTAGGTTAAAATGTGATTAGCCTTTAAGATATTCTGCCATTGTTCACGTCGTGTATACTCAACAAAGAAAAAGAAAATTTTTTGTTTATAAAAACAGCCGGCGTTATTTGATATAGATGATGCGGAGTGATGCAGAGAGAGAGAGAGAGAGAGAGAGAGAGAGAGAGAGAGAGAGAGAGAGAGAGAGGATGATGGTGGGATTTTGGTGATAATAGACGGAACGCAATCAACACACATCTCCGTCCCAAAGAGCGCCTGTCATTTCGTTCAAACTCATTTGTTTTTTTTAAGTTTGCAAAAAAAAAAACCTTTCCAAATGTGATTTTCAATTCATAAATTTTGTTGTCATTATTTAAAACAATTCCTTTTTTGCCTTATTCATGTCAATATTTGATTCAGTTGTGTCAGAGTTCAATAACTAGGACAATTCTTAGTTCTTATTTTGTTTGTTTCTTTAGCATGCCTGACCCATTATCCACCGATTGTATATCATAATGCTGGATTTATTTTAAATGTACATAATCCCCTCTTCGCATTTTTAACATTATTATTAAAAATCGGTTGATACGGATCCTGATAACTGAAACTTGATTTTTTTTGTAATACTTTTAATCATGAATATTAAAAATATAAGTCTTTCTCTCATAATTGCAATAAGGAAATTTCGTATCTCCCAAAATATTATGGTATAAAATATTATGGTATAAAATATTATGATATATATATATCTATATATATCTATATATATATATATATATATATATATATATATATATATATATATATATATATTTATCATAAAATATGATATATATATTTATCATAAAATATGATATATATATTTATCATAAAATATGATATATACATATATCATATAATATTATGATATATATATCATAAATATGATATATATGTATATCATAAGTATTATGATATATATATATACCATAAGTATTATGATATATATCATATTATGATAAATATATAGCATAAGATATTATAATATATACACTGCGTGTCAAATTATTAACGAGATAACATTTTTTTATCAGGTTCAGAAACTTACCGGTAGTTTTGTATGAAAAGCTTTGGAAACGTTGGCAATACTGAGCTGTGCATACTGTAAAATTTTCGTACTGTTCTGCGCAATGTAAACAACTTGCCATCGTAATTGCTGAATCCACGGTATTTGAGGTGTGTCAAATTATTAACAAGGCAGTTTGTTTCGCCAATAAAATGGGTCGTAAAGGTGGTTTGAGTAGTTCTGAAAAGAGTACTATTACAGAACAGCTAGCAAAAGGTAAAACTACTCTCGAAATATCAAAAATGATAAGAAGGTACCATCAAACTGAAGAACTTTGCCAAGGACCCTACAAAGGTATGTAGGGGAGCTGATAAAGGTAAATCTAGAGTTATTTCACATCGTTTTCTACTCTTGTTAAGAACCCTTGGCAGACAAGTCGAGAAGTCTTTAACCAAGAAGAATGTCTCAAAAAGTACTCGATATCACCTTCTGAAAGAAGTAGCAAAGTTTGTTAAACCTGTGACAACATGAAAACGGATTTTCCCAAAGTTTTGTTCACGGATAAAGTGCGTATCTCTCTTGATGGCCCTGATGGCTGGAGCAAGGGATGGGTCCTAGATGGACAGCATCTTCATCAGCGTTTAATGCACCAACAAGGTTGTGGTTGGATAATGATCTGGGCTGGGATTATAGGAAGTACTTTAGTTGGCTCATGGAGAGTCCCAGAAGGTGTAAAAATGATGTCAAATGATTACATAACTTTTCTGAAAGAAGCACTTTGAAGCATGGCGGAAGAAGCAAAGGTTGACGTACAGAAAAAACATTATTGTTATGCAGGATAATGCTCCCTCGCATGCAGCAAACAAAAGCAAAGAGTATTTGCAACAACTGGGGTTTTCTGGGCTAGGAAGATGGAGTGGCCTGCGAATTCAACAGATTTGAACCCAGTTGAGAACCTTTTGAGTATCATGAAGTGACGTCTCTATGCAATTGACACCAATTTAAAAGCAAAGATGAGTTGTGGAATGCTATTGCGAAGAATAACTGTTGACGAAATCACAAATTTGACTAATTCTGTAGATCAACGTCTTTTACAAGTCATTCATAAAAAATATCCACTACTAATTATGTCAACGTAGAAATTGCTATGTAGTTATTGTATTCTAAGCATTTTTTCTAGTTCATTTAATGTTTGAAAATTATTTCAATAAACAAGTTATGGGCATATTGTGTTTTTTTTCTCAACCTCGTTAATAACTTGACACACTGAAATCAACAGATATTCCTAACTTTTGCCATAGTTTCGCTAATACTGCTTTATATACTTTTATTTTCTGACTGGAGAAGCTGAATTGTAGTGTAAGCACTTTTTCAAAGTTTCATCGATTTTTTTTCACTCGTTCCTTTAATATTTAAAAAAATGTAAACTCGTTAATAATTTGACACACAGTGTATATATATATATATATATATATATATATATATATATATATATATATATATATATATATATACTAGAAAAGGTACCCGTCGTTGACTGGGTTCAAAAACAGTCTACAGAAAATGGACTCTGATTTATTAAAGTATGATAGGTTATGAAAAAGAAGGGTTGTAAAGAGATAGCTTCGAATTCGGGGGTATCAAAACCAAAGCAAAATAGGATGAAACTAAAAATAAAATAGATAAACCCCATAATTTATTATGCTATACCTGTTCACACTGAAACACTTGTCATGATATTCTGTGGATCTATATTAAAAACCTTGTTAAAATTGTGATATGTTTCCATTATATGGAGGTCAGGCGTGAACGAACATCCCATAATTTTACTATACCATATTTCTTCAAACTGAAACATAATTATCAAAGTATACTTACGCAGATAGATATGAAAAATCTTTATTAAAGTTTTTGCCCATTTCCATTCTATGGAAGCCAGGCGAGAACGCAGACCCCACAATTTTATTATACCATCCCTATTTAAGTTAAAACATACTTATCAAAGTATTCTTATGTACATCTATATCAAAAACACTTGTAAACGTTTTTTTTTTAATTTTTAAATGTTTTATTTCCATACTTTGTGGATCAGGCGCGAACGCAGACCCCACAATTTTAATGAACCACCGTTCTGCCAGATCAAACATACCCATTCCTGTGTCTCGATACATCTTCTATCATTATATGTAATCAGTTTTTAAAATAGTCAACCATATAGGAGCCTATTCGTGACCAGACACACACACACACACACGCACACTCACACAGACATTCAGCTTTATATATATATATATATATATATATATTATTATTATTATTATTATTATTATTATTAAAAGCACTGATTGTGGTTTAGACGATCAAGTTTCAATTTAGGTTTGTCAAGCTGCACTGAAGAGTTGGTATAAGGACGGATACACATATATGTGTGTGTGTGCATATGTCATCCATGGGCAGACAGTTTCTTTGACAGCTCTGTGAGAAAATATGTTCTTGCATATACTTTCTATTTATTATAGACTAAATGTTCAAGATAAATGATCGATAACCATTATTCCCAATTGTTTTGTCTGTCATATTTTTTTTTAGTTTCATGCAAAACCTTTTTAAAAACTTTGAATTCATATTTTTTGTCATCCAATTTTATTTCAGTGAAAATTTCCTATTGAATTTTGTTTTTCATTTTGCTTGGATCAATTTCAAATTTGAAATTTTTATTTTTTTTTTAATCATTAATTTTTTGGTTTCATCATTTTTACTTTAATTTATTTAAAGTAAAAATATGTGTCGTTTTTTTTTATTTTGTGAGATTTCGTTATAAAATAAAATGGCATTTATATTCAACATTGCGCTTGTATAAAAATATATTTCTAACTATTAATGCATTGTATGGTTTGACGTTTTTTAAGGAAATTTTTTTATATATTTTATATTCTTTGTTTTTTTTGTTTTGTTTTTTGCTCAATTGCTTTCATTAACTTTGTCATTTTTGTTGGTGGTTTTGTTTTTAATTAATTTTTCTCGATTTTCCAAAAGAATGTTCATAAAATTAGATGGATTCACTATCAAAGAAATGGTTGGGCATATTCATTTTGTTTTAAGTTAGAATTCACAAATTATCTCCCTTGATTCACTCTTCAAGAGAAAGATGGCGAAGAAGAGAAGCCTGTAAGAAATAGAAAGAGATGGAGAAGGCCGATGGATATAGATAAATAAATTATATCAAAAGCAGTAGGATGGATGTAGGGGAGAGAGACATATTTTGCTTTTTCGTTTTATTTTACTTTCTTAAGGGAATGATATAAAATCAAAATAAAATAAATTTTAAGATTTTTATTTTTCAGTATCATTCTAAACACATTTTTCAATTCTTGTCCAGAATTCTCCCAGATTAAGAAATAAAGAAAGAAAAATCTATATAATGTTGTATGTACCCGTGATGAAACGAAAACGTCATATTTCCAAAATTACGTAAATTGATCAAATAGTTTTATTTTTTGTAAAGAAAATCATTTTTAATTAATTGCTATTTATCTGTTTTAATGCTGCATTGCTGCACTTTAACTGTTTTTCTCGGTTAGTGGAGGAGAAATCCTTCACGACTGAGACAATTTTTTCATTTTTTTTTTTTTTTTTTTTCCTTTCTCCACATTAAAAAAACAACATTGGTGTCTAACTTTGCCCTCATGGGGAGGCAAAATAAATAGGAACATTACAACTTAAATATCTCAAATTTAAATTATTGAGTTATCTCCCTTTGTTATTTGTTTTTTTTTTTCTCTTTTAGATTTAAAGGGGTCACAAATTTATAAAGGGGGGTATCAATGATATTTAAATATTCATTCAAATATCGTAGACTCCTTTATAATTAAAAAATAAAATAAAATGCAATATTCACGAATAGAACCAATAATTAGCAATCGACTCGAACTTCATGGTTACTTGGTAAGGCAGGAATTCCTGCCTTTTTATATCTTATGATGAAGCTAGGAGCAAATAAAATAAAGTCGCTAACTGATTTGTTTTCCCCACAAAATGGTATTTATAATTGGGATTACAAGATTCTTAAAAATTCTGGACTGTTTACAGTATGTATATGTGCAAAGACACAAAGTAGTCTGCATAGTATTTACACAAGCTTGAGACGGAGAATGTGTTGAACACTATGTTATTTGTTTTATGTGGGCGAAACAGTGTTCTTCTTAGAACTGATGCCTTGAAAATAATTTTGATTAAGTTATTTCCCTTTGACTGTTCAGAAATAGTTGGTTCGTCTGTATGATGACAATTCAGTACAGATTGTTTTCCAAATGTCGACAAAACAACAACTCTTCTGTTACTTCATAAAATTTGATTTTTTTTATTTAAAAGCTTCTTATTTTCTTTAATCTACTTTTCTTGTCTGCTTCTATCATGCATTGGGTTACTTTCTTTTACTACTAATAATAACCCCATTTTTTTTCAGCTACTTAAGCGACTGATACTGAGTTTCTGTCGAGCATTACTGTACCAGCTGAATTTCAGAACAATCTCATTAACGTTTTAGTTTACATTTTTAAATAAATATTAGACTGCTGATGAACCGTTGGTCAGTATTCTTTGTTTTAATATATATATATATATATATATATATATATATATATATATATATATATATATATATATATATATATATATATATATATATATTTGGATTTTACCGTCACTGGATTATTTATCTTCCACCAGACTATCCATTCATGTATAATCACCTTTTTCTTCGCCATATTCCCTCTGCTTCACTTTTTTGTTATCAAGTAAGATCTTTGACTTACTTGTTGTTTCATCAAATACTTTTGCATGCAAAATCCGATCCCACATTTTGCTAATTCCTACCCTCTGATGAGAAGGAAAGTATTTCTTCAAAACTTCGCGGATTAAGGACTATCCACTTATCTAGTGTTTCCTTTTCAGATTAAATATGTTTTTAACTCATTTCAAAGTGTTTTTTAACATGTTTTATTAACTGTTTGCTCGTGTGTATATATATATATATATATATATATATATATATATATATATATATATATATATATATATATATATATAATAAAAATAAAAGTTACAATAAGTTTACCAAGGTAATCAAAATGGTAAACTTAAAATATATTATAAATATCAAAGAGTTAATATTTACAAGTAAAATAAACTCAGCCAGATGTAAAAGCTCAATAAAACCGAAAAGGAAATAGAGCTTATAATATGAACAAATGATTAATAAAATATGTTAAAAGACATCTTGAAAAAGAGTTAAAAACATATTTAATTTTAAAAAAGGAAGCACAAGATAAGTGGATAGTCCTTAATCCGCGGAGTTTCGAAGAAATACTCTCCTTCTCATCAGAGAGCAGGAATTAGCAAAATGCAGGATCGGATTTTGCATATAAAAGTATTTAATGAAACTACAAGTAAGTCAAACATCTTACTTGGTTAAAAAAAAGGGTGAGGTAAGGGGAACAGGAGGCAAAAGAAAAATAATAAAAAGATTTCACATGAATGGATAGTCCGGTGAAGGGTAAAAATCCAAAAATGGTAAAATCCAAAACGGTCAAATTTAAAATTTCAATCCACTGGGTAAATTCCAAATGGTCCAAAATCATCCAAAAGGCAGAGTTCCTTGGAAAAAAGCGCAAATAGAATGAATTCCAAATCATTAAAATAAAAGTACTAGAGATAATATTTGAAACACGTCTGTCAAGGCTGGATGATTATTATTATTATATTATATTCCCCTATGTAATTATATATATATATATATATATATATATATATATAGATATCCATGTTGAATATGAGTTCCTAAGTTTTGGTTAAAAGGACAAACGTCTTCTACAATTTCATTTCATTTTATTCATCAGCACAAAAAATGGTCCATAAAAAAAGCATGAAAACAGAATACAAAAGAGACCAAGTCGACTGAGGAATACGTATGATAGGAATTGGACTGAGTTCAATTCTTTCAGCTCACCTCTTGCCATGGCGAGAGACAAGAAAGAAAATCTTGATGACAAAACATTCAAAGGCTGATTATGCATCCTTATTGATGTGAAATATGAATCGAACTCACGTTCAGTTTCTTCTTGTAATCTTCATAATAAATGATAATCTGAGGGAGCTAGGTCAGAAGAATATGCAAGATGAGGAAAGATTTCTCAACCAAATTCTTCTAAGAGGTCTTTGGTCAGTAGTACCGTGTAAGGACTAGCATGGAAGATGACTTCTTTTTGTTGACTAAAAGATGAGTGAGAATATTGCATAAAAATATGAATGATGTTCTGATAATCGGAAAAAAAAAAGTTATAAATTAATCATGGTGAATGTGTTTAGTTAATAATAACAAGCACAAAATGCATCTTCTGCATCTGATGCATCATAATTATGCAATTGCTACAACGTTTTTTTGTTTGTTTGTTTGTTTTGTTTTTTGGGTTTTTTTTTGACAAATTCATTTTGTGTACGTCATTTAGAAATAACTAGTCTAGAGTTTGCTGAAATTAAATCATTTGCTGTTTCTGTTTTAAATCCATCGATAAATAATTTCAAACTAATGATGTAAAAATATGATGGGGGGGGGCAAATTAGAAACTGAGAGAAAGGCAACTTGAACTTAAAATCGCATATAGAAAAAAAAATGATGATTAAAGTAAAAAATAATAAATGGGAGAGGGATTAGAAATCAAAATATATCTTTTTGTTTTTAACTTGAGAGTCACCACTTACCAAGGTCCAAAGACCACTCGAGGATAAGGATTAATGAATGCAAGGTGGTAGTCTATGACGTCAATAAGTTGAAACAATAGACAAGTGAATGAATATTGTTTTAAAAAGGAATGTGGTGTGAAATTGTGAAAAAAACTGGACAACAACGGATACTTAGTGACTAGTAAAAAAACAAAAGATACTTAGTGACTAGTAAAAAGCAGCTAGCAGAGCTGGCATAAATTTGTGGTGGCTGAATCATCAAGTGATTTCTTTTACCTCCTACTCCCGCAATGAAAAAATAATAAATATCGAAAATGAAGCGTTAAATGCGAAGTAAACAAAGGCGTTAATAAATTAACTCAGAATGAAAGGTCGTCTGTCAAGCAATATGTCCATTTCAGAGGAAATTGTTTTTTTTTATATTTTTGTTTTTTAATTTATTCTTTATCTTTGTTTCTTGTGTCACTCTATCTTCAGTTCTTTGTTAATCATGCAAAAAATGTATTCCTATAAAGTTAACAGTATATTATGTTTGAGTTAATGGTTTATTTTCTCATCTCCACTAATTAACGGCAATCGTTTTGTGCATCGACTATTTCAAATTACGGCTGCTGCTGCTACTGATGATGATAATGATCATCATCTAAATAATACTAACAGCTTGTGGACGTGCATGATGACACCATGAATGATGAATTATAGCTTTTGGAAATTTTTTAAATAATAACGCTTATTTTGTGATGTTATTCACTTTCAGTATATATATATATATATATATATATATATATATATATATATATATATATATATATATTTATTTATTCGAGGATAAACAGTTATATTTGGTCGCTACAAACAGCCATCTGTTTCAGTCAATGAGACTTCGTCAGGCGATCCTGAACCATTCAACGCCATAGAAAAAAGAGTCCTGACGAAGTCTCATTGACTGAAACAGATGGCTGTATGTAGCTACTAAATGTAACTGTTTACCCTCAAATAAGTAATAAAATATATTTTGCTCTTGTTATCGAGCACTATCTAAAAACCTTGTTGCATTCATTAGTCCCTACTTTTGATCTCAAACCTATTTATATATTTATATATATATTATATGTATAAATGAAAATTATTTAAACATTAAGAGTGGAAGAGACAGCGTGATTTAATTGTTGTCAGTTTGCTGAAGGTCAGCTTTTCAAATATTTTTAAAATCTTTATTTTATTTATTTATTTACTTTTTCCTAAAAACTTTTTTTACATTTTATTTTATTTTTAATATTTATATTTTATTTTACTTTTTATTCATTCATTTTGTAATTCTTTAAAGTATATTGGCCATTCATTTAATTATTTTAAGTTATTGTTGAACCTCTGACGAGAAGAATAACATTGTGAAAACAGATTAATCTGCATAGGGTTTTTTTTTTTTTTTTTGCTGATGTTTATATGGTTTCACTTATAAAAGCTCAACATATGTATTGAGCACCTTAGAAGAAACTTATTTTTTTCAGTTCAGTATATTTGAACTTATTTTATTGACATTATATATACATATATATATATATATATATATCGGAAAATTTTAACAATATAAAGTTTAAAATTGTCTAGTTAATGTCGAAACAATTGTAACATTCGAAAAATACAAATATGATGTAATCTTTTTCCTTGTGTTTTGGTTTTTGCAAGTATATATATATATATATATATATATATATATATATATATATATATATATATATATATATATATATATATATATATATATATATATACCAGGATTCGTTTGGAGTCTGGTTAATTGTTCTTTTAACCAGACTCAAAATGAAACGGAGGGCACGCTCAAGTACTTTTGAGTATTTTAATGATTTTAATCGATTTTAATCGCCTTTTAATTTCATCTCGCTACTTTCATTTTGCAATTTCATTTTTTGTTTTTTACTACTCGCCTGAGGATGACCAATGGAGGTCGAAAACGTTCGCGATTATGGGAAATTTCTTTTTTCACTCGGAAAAAACGTTTGGAAAATGGTCTAACAAAGAGAAAAGGAGGATTACAAGAAAAACAAGCAAGGGTTATCTGTGCTATTTAATGAAACCTGCATAAAAGAAAAAATGCTGCCTTAATATACTAATATATATATATATATATATATATATATATATATATATATATATATATAAACCGGGGAATACAATCCTGGTAGTGTCCAAGGGGGATAATTATTGATTCTTCAATTTTCTTAACAGATAGACATAAATTTACATCATCTATAATTCGTTAAAGCAAACATAATGAATAAATATTAAAAACTTGAAGCAAAAAAAAAAAAAAATACAAAAAACAATCTATGATCAAAATGATTTACTTCGGCATTTAATCAAACCGAAAACAAACTTTTAAAAATAAAAATACATTTCAACTTTAAAAAATAAAAATACATTTCAACTTCTGTATTCTCTAACTTTCCATCGATTGTATCTTGTATTCTTAAAATCTTTTGTCTACAATCCTCCAATAGTCAAAAATGTTCTTAATAAATGGCATAGAATGCATTTTAAATGGTTTCAATCTTTTTTAACTATATGATATTAAAAATATTGGATACATTTTTATAAGTTTCATTCTTAATTTTTTTTTTCCAGTTTTTCTTTGTCCTTCCAATTAAATATTTTTGTTTCTTTTTATGATATTTGAAATATTTTGAATAAATGTTGAATTCTGAAATTGTCAAGAAAAATGGACTCGTGTTAATTAAAAATGATGCTTTTTTTTTTTTTTTAACTAATTTTGGAGCTGTTTCCACTTCTGCTCTCCTGTTCCTTAAACCATCCATATTTTTTGAAAGAAAAAGAAAAATGAAAAAGAAACTAAAAGGCTTGCCTTTTTCTGTTGTTCTTGGCCTTCGTAGTATCTGTTCTGCAGATGCTGCACTTAAGATAATTTGTCCCAGTTAATGGAGGGGAAACCCTCTATACTGGGACAATTAGTGCTCCCTTTTTGCCTACTTTTAGGGGGGCTGGTTTTTACCCCACATTAAAAACGACCTTGTACCTAATTTGCTTTGGTGGGGAAGCAAATAAATAGAAAAAAAAAAAACTAGCTGTCCAAAGTCGTTTTAGATTTGTCATCATGAACACTTCCACCAGTCTTAGTGGATGACATCATCTGTATGCAATGGCATAAAGGATTACCCCTCCCCCTCTCAGTGTCATCCATCGGTTTTAATGGATGATGTCATCACTTTGTAACACCATCCCTCTGTGATGTCATCCAATGTGCACAAAAGCAAACAAGCAAACAGACAAAATCCTCAGAGATTTAACGGAATTTCATATCACAATGAAATGAAAAAAATACTCGTGACCTCAGAGAAACTGTGATTTGCTCTCACGGAGAATCAGAAATTGCTCTTCTCAGATTTGCAAAAATTTCACTTTCTCACAAATATCTAAAAGTACACTCGTTAGTTCTTTCTTCCAAATTCAACAAAATTCGTGATTGATGATTTATTCAAGGAGTAGAGCTCGCAGGGGTGATAACCCATGATGTAATTGTTTTTGGGTTTTTTTTTCCTTCATGAAAATAATTTTAAATCTTTTTTTTTTCTTTTCAGATATTAATGAGTGTGAAAGATATCATCGCTGTCAACATAATTGCACAAATATTGAAGGATCATTTATGTGCTCATGTCCGAGAGGGTACAGATTAAAATCGGACAGGAGGACCTGTCAAGGTAGGTTTTTTTGTTTTGTGTTTTGTTTTGTTTTTTGTCACCACTTATCAAGACCCGGAGGCCACTCGAGGATAAGGGTTAGTGAGTGTACAGTAGTCAATGGGATAATAACGTAGTAATTGTTAGTTGTGGAAATTTGGTAAATTGGATTAATTAAGGGGAACGGCTCATCAAGAATTTGTTTACATTAAACTTGAAGACTTCTAAATTGTAGTCATCTGGAAAACAGGCAAACGGAAGAGAGTTCCACAGGTGTGCAGTTTTAAGAAAGAAGCTTTGTCCATGGAATCTATGTTTTGATTTATGCACAGATAAAGATTAGGGGAAATTATTGACAGTGGTTTCAGCTAGATGAGTGTTTTTTCATGAAAGTTTGGTGAGGGGGGGGACCATAGATTAGAGCTCAGACGAGCACTTGCCATGAAAATAATGATAAAGTAGAGACAGACTCGCAACGTTTCTTCTGTGGGAAAGAGGTTGCAGGGAAGAGAAAAGGGCATCCCCTACTAGGCTATGAAGTCTATTTTGAACTCTGTCAAGTCAGGATAAAGACTTTCTAGCAGCTCCTGCCCAGATGTGGCAACAATACTCCATCTTTGGACGTATTTGGCTTTTATATAGATACTTATCTTTGATTAGAGAAAAAAATAGAACATTTTCCAAAATTAATAATATCCTTCATTCAGTAGAATTAACAGTGTTTTGTATAACAGTCTTGCAAAGAAACAAAGAAAATAAAATTTGACACAAGTTTTTTTTCTGTATTTATTACCAGTCGTTTAGATCTTTCTTTGACAATAGGACCATCCAGGTTATCATTGATGGATGTACATCCAAACAGCATAACATTAATGCAGGAGTGTCTCAGGGGTTGACCTTTGGACTGCTATTATTCCTGATATTAATTAATAACCTCACTGATAATATTGTGTCCGAGATGGGTATATTTGCTGATGATACAACATTCCATAACATGCGCGAGGGAAGAACAGATGTACATAAATCTAAGACAATGGCTGAATCGTTAAAAAATGACCTGACCATAATGGAATGGGGATGTAAATGGATGGTAACATTTAATGCTAGAAAGACTAAACTGCTCTTCTTTAACAATTACAAGAAGCCTTCCCAACCACAGATATTGAGAAAGTTGCTGCAAAGAAGGTGGGCTCCCTCTACCGTACTAGAAAACTACTCACACTTGAGAGTATCTTGTATCTCTGCAAATTCAACATTCGCCCATGCATGGAGTATTGTTACCACATCTTGGGTGGTGCATCTACTACTAGTCTCTCCATCTTGGATAGGGTTCAAAAAAGAGTTTAATTTAATAGGTCCTACTTTGTCAACTAAGCTCCAACCCCTGCCCCATCGCCACAGTGTTGCATACTTGTACCTGTTTTACAAGTATTTTAATGGAATATGCTCTGAACTCATTGCACTTGTGCCCCCTCGACATACACATCCCCGACAAACCTGCTTAGCAATAAAATCTCATCCCTTCACTGTTGAGGTCCCTAAATGTCAGAAAACTTTCTACTCTAATAGTTTCTTCCCTCGAATAGCTAGACTTTGGAATTCCCTTCCTGCTACCTGCTTCCCTGAGTGGACTGATATACAGAAGTTTAAACGTAACGCAAACCAACATCTTGTTAATCTTTCCTAGGTATGGTCCTAAATAGTAGCCCCTTGCGTTTAAGTGGTGATATGCCTTGTTAGGGGTGAAGGTAAGTAAAAAAAAAAAAGCCAACAGAATATAATCGTTTTTCCTCTCTGCATCAATTGACAGTTCCTTAGTTTGCAGCTATAACCAACTGTTATGTAAATAATTCATTCAACAGTTCACTGTTCTCCGACAATTTTGCAAAAGTTTGAAGATTAGCATGATGTGTAGAAAGTGAATACGGCTATTGAGTAAAGATTTTAATAGTAAATAAATATCTCGGCTCAAATGTGCTTAAGATAACGATGCTGCCACTAAACTGACTAATCTATGACCGCGTGAGCGAAGTTGGGTCGTTTTTTTATAATTAAACTAATTCAAGAAAGAACTTTTTGCGTATGTATGTTTTGCTAAATTGTCATGAAGGAACGATTTTTTGTTACTCCTCCCTGTAGAAAAGTGCCCAGTTGAGGGTGAAGGAATTAATGTTTTTAGCCAAGTTTTCAATATTTGTAATCCGAAAGGTCATGCTTCAAAATGATACCAATCTCGTGAAAATCCATCGCCTCTGTCAAAAGTTTTTCCGAGACATACAAACATACATACATACATTTAAAGAGACAGGTGAGATTTATATAATAGATGATTCCTTGTCATCAATTAAAAATAATGAAGTTGGGTTACGTGCCCTTATGCCTCATTCTCCAAAAATGAAAAATTAAATTCTGTGATGTGAGAAAATTTAAAAGTTTCTGAGATCTTTAAAAGAATTATGGCAAGTTGGGAAGCTGAAAATTAAGTGTATTTTTAGTGGGGTAGTTGTACCCCAGCTAATTATTTATCTTTTAGAACCCTCGATAAAAACGACAAACTCCTTTTAACATTAAACATTTGCAAGTATTTATTCAACGGGATAATAGTGGTGGAGCTCGAAGTTATTGAGTCAGGTCCAAGTCAGACTGTCGGTGCTGGGTGAGGAGGAGAGGAAGGTGTGTCTTCGCTCGCGGCTCTGTGCTGACTGTTGGATGTCCCCTGCACTCTTTTTGGGGACAGTAGGATCAATGCGCCCTGCCTGTCGATTGGCCAGTCTATGGCCGAAGAACTTACAGGGAAGCATTGATCCACCAGAGAGTATAGTTTATTAGGGGGGGGGTGCTACATATTAATGGTTCATCTGTTTTATTTATCTCCCTCCCACAACGTGATGATGTGACACAAGGGTCTGAAAGTTGGATTTGAAAAGCCGATACTCTAGATAAAGGCCATCTTGACTTGCAAAATATGTCAGGTTAGCTCCATCAACATTCATTGGTAAGTGTGCCTAAGGCTATTAGCAATAAACTATTATCTTCTCAAAAGGAGAAGGCAAAGCCTGGGACCCTGGACCTCCTAGAACTGCACAAGATTAACAGCTATATCTTAGTCAACAGGGAAATGGGTATCTCAACAATAGTCAGGATTCTGTTGGCTTTGGTGCCGAGAGAAAACCTCTGACTAGTAGCTAAAAGCCACTAACCAGTGGTTTTAGCCAGGGTAGCTATTTGTTGTTTTTCGACAAGGTTAGTACAGTTCTAAAATTTTTAAATTAACATTTTTTTTTATTCCGGGATTTACAGACTTTTGTCTAATTTCAAACAAATATTTTGTAGCAACCAAAACTTGCTACAATCACAAGTAGGAGCTAATTCTCAGAAAGAAGCTTTGTTGTGTTTAGATTAAGGCACAGATAAAGAGTGGGGAAAATTGTTGATAGTGGCTGTAGCTAGTTGGGTGGTGATTTTGTGAAAGTCCAGAAAGGGTGAAAATATTTACACAGCAGCCCTTTCAAAGAGGAATATTTGAAAATGAATGGCATTTGATGTGCAAAAAACTTGAAAAATGGAAGTAAAATAAATATTTTTATCTTTTTATTTTAAAATTGAACTTTTTTTTATTCTTTCAGATATTGATGAGTGCGAAGAACACAAGATTGATTGCGGTCCTGACCAGATGTGCTTTAATACACGTGGGTCTTTCTATTGTGTAGATATACCTTGTCCCAAGAATTATAAACGTGACAAACATACAAAGTAAGTGAAAAAAAATGAATTAATATTTTCAAGTCGTTTCTTAATTGTTTGCACACATAAACCAAAGAAGATAAAAAAAACTAAAATAACAGGATTTATTTAAAAATATTCACATCTGCCAAAGCTTTCTAATATGTCTATAACTGTTACATATTAGGTGTTGTGTATCTAGGCCGTGTCTACCAATAAATTATTTTAATAAAAACATGCACCCGTAAGAACAATAAAATAATTATCAAATTTACCAAAAGGTCATTTAAATAAAAAATATGACCATGTGTGAAGAAGCAACAAACTTAATTGTCAGAAAGAAAAGAAAAATATGATGTTTGAAAGGTTATTTTCAGCAAAAGGTTATACAGGTGTAATCAAAGTCAGGCCAATCCAGTGAAACAACAATGTCCAAATAAAACATCCTTGGGGTGTCATTACAGTGACAATCCCATGTCTAAAGAGGCATTTCAGGTGGTCACAAGAACTTTTATAATAACAATCGTTGTTGCTTAACGATTTTTTTTTTTTTTACATGGAAGTCACCACTTATCAAGGCCCAAAAGCCACTCGGAGATAAGGGTTATTGCGTGTACAATAATCAATGGGATAGTATCGTAGTAATTGTTAGTATTGGAGATTTGATAAAGTGTCATTACTTAAGGGGGCGATTCATCAGGAATTTGTTTATGATGGACTTGAAAACATCCAAGTTGTAGTCAGGTGGAAAACAGGCAAATGGAAGAGAGTTCCACAGGTGTGCACTTTTAAGAAAGAAGTTTTGTTCATGGAATCTACGTTTTGATTTAGGCACAGATAAAGAGTGGGTAAAATTACTGATTTGAGCACGAGAAGGATTGACGCATCAAATTCCCATGTGCGCATCCAACTATCCATAACTGTCACTGACAATAAAGATATATTGTTGCATTTTCATATCAGTGTGTTGTTCTTTTAAACACAGCAAAAATACAATATTAGGAACTCTATCAATCGTGATTTAGTTAGTGCGAATTTTGACAAGAATTACCCTGAGTGCATGTCAGAATAACCCATATCTGCAAAAAACAGAATCATTCCCAGGGTTGAATGAAAGACGGGTGCTGTAAAGATGAGGTAGAGGGAAACAGATCAAGAAGT
The DNA here is from genome assembly GCF_053919585.1 of Euprymna scolopes. Taxonomy (NCBI): domain Eukaryota; kingdom Metazoa; phylum Mollusca; class Cephalopoda; order Sepiida; family Sepiolidae; genus Euprymna; species Euprymna scolopes. Next base: position 105,945,107 of record NC_136507.1, read on the forward strand.
AGACAAAACAGGAGTTGAACGATGACAAATGTCATCATTTTTTGAACTGAGATAAAACTAAGGTTACAACGACTCACTCCGTGAAAGTCATGTGAGAGACACCACCAATAATGTAAAAATAATCTAATAGAATGTTGCATTTAGTTTCTGTCTGTATGTGTAACTCATTTTGTTAAGTTAGAAAGTTTAAGAAATAAATAATCACTAAGATAACACTAGTTTTTCTCTCTCTCTCTCGTGTTAATTCCCTCCAAATAAAACCATATATGAAAACTTTCAGTATACGTCTCCTTGTGTCTTCTTTTTTCATGAAAAGAACTTTATTTCTATAACAACCATTAGACAAAACACTACCGATCAACAGAAGTAGTGGTGTCAGACAACCATGTATAAACACTCCATTGTCATATGATTTTTGACCCCAAATATTATGAAAAAAGAAAATCAACATGTCTATTCAATGCATATGTTTAACAGTAAAAACTTAAGTCTAAAACTAACTTAAGATCAACAGAGCTTTTATAGAGATGCTTGTACAAAATCGGGATGAAAATATTCAATTTGAAAATTTAATAAAAACAAGGAATGCTGTATTTTATTAAATAAACAAATGAAAAGTCATTTAAAACAAAAAAAAATTAATAAAAACATAAAAAAAATTTCTTCCTTTTTTCTAAAACTTTCCGTGGCCTCAACCCTTATCTGTAAAAAAATTTTTGTATTTATTTATTTTACTGAAAATGTTGTATGGATCCGCCTGTGTAAAATCCATTTTTAAAACACTTTTATTTGAACATCACCACAACACGAAACATTAAAATCCATCGTGTAAATACCCTCGACAAACCTGACAAGCAGCAAAATCTCACCCTTACACATTAGACACCCCCAGATGCCAGAAAGCCTTCTACTCTAATAGTTTCTTCTCTAGGACTGTTAGACTTTGAAATTCCCTCCCGGGTTCCTGTTTCCCTGACTGTACTGGAATGCAGAAGCTTGTCTGTAACTGTTACATATTAGAATAACATATTCATTGCAATTGATTTCGGTAAACAGACATCTTGCTGCTCAACTCTCTACATAGTACCCCTGAAAATTATGCCCCAGATGGTAGCCCCCTACCTCAAAGTGGCATTATGCCTTGTTTGAGGTGAAAATGCAATAAAATAAAATAAAATAATTTTAAAAAAATATTGTTTTGGATTATCTCCCTTAGATCCAATATTTTTGACTTATCTCCCTTAGACAAATAATATTAACAAAAACAGTAAAATCCATGTCTTAATATTTTCTTTTTTTATTATTATTTTTTTTAATTTGACACAGTTACTGCATTCTTGAGTGTAACCCCTCTCAGCCCGGCTGTCCGTCAAGCGGAACTGATATCATCGAATTTCGGATTCTGGCGTTACCATATGGAATTCAGCCGCGTAAAGATCTCATCCGACTTATGGTCTATAATCAGAACAAGAAGCATTTGAAGAACAGTCAGTTCGAGATCTTGGAGAATGACGAACGGAATACATTTCATATTAGATTGGAGAACGGAAAGGGTGTGCTTTCAACAAGGAAAGCCCTGCGCGGTCGACAGATTTATAAAATCAAAGTGCGAGCTAAGTCGTTTGACAGGCGGCGGCTGCTGAAATATCAGACGACATTTATCGTGTACATATCTATGTCAAGATATCCTTACTGAACAACATCAAGAAGAAAATAAAGAAAAACAAAAAAAAAATAGACATTTTTTTTATATCAGCAAAGACTGCACTAAAAAAATATACATATATGAAAAAAAAAGCAGATAAAAATTATTGAGAGGAGTTTAAAAAAAAATGCTAGAAGTTTGCAAAGAAAAAAAAATCAAACAATATTTTTTGTTCAGGATTAAAAATCGATGAATTATGTAAAAGCTGTTCGATAAAAATGCTCAAATATTTCATCTCAAAAACAAAAATGGTGGAAGAATTTTTTTTTTTTTTTTACTTTTTTATTAAATAAAAATGAGTTTTGAAATTTTAAAATGTATGGAATAGTTTCAATTGTAGATTTTTTTAAAAATAAATATATATTAATTATTAATGACTTATTATTGTTAATTTTGTTTTTAATTTCATTCTGTTTAAACGTGATTTATTTCTCAACAGTTTTCAGGCGATCAATGCTTCGTGTAAGATTGGAGGTTTGGGATGTTTGGTGTTGCTTATGCAAATTCTAAGTGTGGTCGAACTCTAGTTGTATATGCAGCTTTAAAGAGATGTCTGGAGTGTGTATGTGTGTTGGTTTACCTTGTTCATATTAATGGATGTATAGTTGTGAGCAGCAATTCGTTTTTGTTCATCTGATGGTTGCAAGTGTGTGGGAATATGTGTGCAAGATGGAGAAAGCTTGTATGTGAGTCATTCAGTCTTTTCGGCCTCATCTGGCCGAAAGGCAGGGGGACAATGAGATGTTCTTGGGTTCTTCTGAGTGTGGCCGATTGGTGAATTCTGTCAAAAACTGATTTCGCTGACAAGGTCTTATAGGAAGTTTTAAATCATCACTGGCTTACTACTTTTACCTGTATGTGTTACTTTTGAGAGTTTGGAACGATTTTCATTGATTGAAAACATTTTGAGTTCACACATTGCTGTAAAAACTTTTTTGCTTTGGGAAGTGAGTAGGAAAGCAAATTTAAACAAAGCAGAGAAGGAAAGAGGGTAGCAATTAGAGATATTTGCTTTTTAGTGTTCGTAGTAATCTCTTTATGATTCAGTCACCACAGGTCTATGCTTATCAGAAGTTTTTTCTTTGTTTTTCATGCAACTTTATTGTCCCTACTTATTTCTATGCTGTTGCACATGATTCTCTGATATTCATTATGTGCACCGTAAATTTTCACATGATTCATTCACACTCAAGAAACAATAAGAAATCTTCGCCCAATCCAGCAACATGTATCAAAAACTTGTTTTGTTAACAGCAATCAATATCGACTCCATCTAGCTGATACTTTCAGATTGACTTGAATCGGGAATCAGAAAATCAGAACTTTTTGGGGTATCAGAATTGGAAAATATTGTGCATGTTTACCGAGGCAAAAAACGATTCTTTTACTTCTTTTTTTTTTTATTCAATCATTTGGACTATTATCCTCATCTTCTGATTGTTGTTTTTTCTACAACACTTTGGCCAATTATTCCCCTGGCCTTCGTCAGTTAAACCGCAACTAGATAGGAATGTCGAATCCTCCAACTACATCCACAGGAATTACTGCTTTCAGTAGTTGTTGTTATCTCACCACAGTTTGGTTAACTAATCCTCTGACCGACTTTGGGTGGGATTGAAACCGCTACCAGTAATTGCTGTGGATGTAGTTTGAGGATTCGACATTCCTATCCCGTTGCGGTTTACCTGACGAAGCCCAGAGGAATAATTGGCCGAAACGTCGTAGAAAACAACAACTAGAATATCAGGATAATAACCAAATAATTAAATAAAAAAAAAAAAAATTTACTCATCTCCAAAATAATTCCAAAAAAATTAATTCAATAGATCTTTTTTTTTATTTGGTTTTGTTTAAAACAAAACCGTTCCACTGTTGGTAATAATAATAAAATAGTCAATATTTATTGATTTTAATTTCCAGTAAAACTAAAATCTACAAATCACTCGACCTCACAAGTGTGTTTTTATGTTTCAGAAAATTTATGCACGTTTTTCACGGTAATTGGGGAAAATAGCAACTCCATTGTTAAATATTCTGGGATTTATGAAGAATCAGAATCGGTAATTGTATCAGAATCGGGGATTTAGCGCGGAATCGGAAAATATATTGGAATTGTCCCATCATTACTTCAGATCATTCGAATCATTCGAGTTTTAGGGAATTAGAAAACAAAAACTTAGAATTATATCTCGTATTATATAAAACTGTTCCCTATCTATCAGTGAAACGTTCATGACCTTGTGTACATTACAAAGTCTTATAATAGTTCTATAAGTGTCATTCGGGATCACTCACCAATTTAAAAGTATCTCGTACTCTCTTGGCTATGTTATGCAGCAGTTTCCTCAGATTGTGTGAAATAATTAAATTTGGAAATAAACACTCGAGACTGATAACATATTCAGTTATAGTTCACGGTGACTCAATGAATTGCAAAAGGCTAGAAAAAATCTACTTAACCTACCACACAAGATATTTATACAGCATTTCCGTTCTGTATATATGTATCTCGAGATGTCTGATGGTATTTTTTATGGAAACCCTGAACAAATATTTCGAAATCTTATTATAACTGTAAGGGGAGTGGGGGGCCGGCTTTGCCCGGGTGTAAAATATGTTTAAATATGATATTTTAATCTATCCAGATTTCATATATATTATTATAGAGTCGTGATTTCAAAAGTAAAAAAAAAGTATTTGGGTGCCATCAGCTAGAATCAAAACCGAAACTGTAGCATTCAAAGCTGGTGACATTACCACTGTACCAACGTGACACGCATATGAACTGATTAAAAATTAAAAATAAACTAAGATGAATGGACAAAATGTATAACGATTTTTTCAATTTTTACCCATTTTTCACGCCTTACAAACTATTTCAACCGTCTAAAGACTCATAAAAGAACAGTCTGTAAAAACATCCAATCATTTGAGGCCCCTAGTGCCGCTCTGTGATTTTTAATTTCAGAGGAGATAGAGTTTTAAAATATGGAGACAGACAGACATATAGCCTTTTATATATTAGATTTTGAGTCTATTTGCTGACAATTCGAGTCTTGTGATATTCACAATGGAGATATTCTCTCTATTAATTATTTAGAGTTGTGAGATGCACAAATTTTAGAAATTAATAGTAAATGAAAATGTAGCACAGAAAGACAAATTTTTTTTAAATAAAAAGAGTTTTTTTTCAGCAGCAGAAAGTTGGATATCTTAGAGAAGAAAAGGTCGAAAGTTCTTTGGACTGCCACAAGTCGGCCAGTAGTTATCTTTGGTAAAGATCATCAATACTGGAGCATCCAGTGGACTGGGACAAGAAAAAGAGAAGTGATGTCTTTCTTTGATGGTTCTCTCTGCTAACTGACTGTGATTCTCAAAGGGGCTAAAGAAGTTCCTTAGAACACAAATGAAATCAATGGGTCTTGCAAACTAATTAATCAGTAATTATAATAAATGATATGTGTGATAATGGTAGAAAGCGCCCTAAATTCTCAATTCAAAACTGAAGAGCCATTGCTCAAAACAACAAAGTATTATAAGAAGGCTGACTGGAAAGCACTCAGGGATCTCATCAGAGATGCCCCATAGGGAAATATCAGTGCATAAATGAGACCACTGAATGGATCAAAATGGCAATTGAAGTACATATTCACACGCAGAAATTCTATAGAAAACTCCATTCTCCCCAATGGTTTACTTCTACTTGTGCGGCTGCCATTGCTCAAAGGCAGCATGCATACTGCAGATTTAACCGACATAAGTCCAGTACAAACGGAAAAAAGTTTATAGAAGCTACAAGTAATTGTAAGAAAGAAATAGTGGCAGCTAAGAGAGAATATACTGAAACCACCAGAAAACGCATCAAAACAGAAATTAGAAACCCATGATTTCTGGAAGATCCACAATAGTAAATAATGGGCAATCAACTATTCTCCCACTATCCAACAATCATTAGTTTGTTTGTATGGCAATGGAGAAGACTAACATAGTTGCCAATCGGTTTACCTTAAACTCCACATTAGACCCAGCAAACCACTCCATCCCTGAATTTCCTTTGCAGACAGACGCTTTGGAATTCCCTTCCAGTTTCCTACTTTCCCAACTGTACTGACATGCAGATGTTCAAGTGCAATGTGAACAGACATCTTGCTACTCAACTCCCTACATAGTATCCCTGCAACCTATGGCTTCGATAGTAGCCCTTCTCCTTACATCAAAGTGGCACTGTGCCTAGTTTGGGGTGAAAATGAAATTTAAAAACAAAATGTGACCAAATCACTTAGCAGGTACGTCGATTTGCAAGATGAATTAACTCTTTATTTTATCCATGACTGCTACGAGTGTACAACCCTACCTTTTAGTATTTCTGAACATAATAAATACTTTTCTAAACTGATCAGAGATCATCATTCATGGCCACCACAAAAAGTTCAATTTGGGTGGTGTTAAAAATTCTGCCTATCATTCTGTAGGCGATGGATTTATAATCAACATGTCTGTCCTGAAGCTGTTTATGTTTTAATCAAATATTCCTTAGTCCGTTTTATACCGATTCAAAAGTGCCGCCACCATGCTGTCTCTAATAAATCCCTGTAGAAAGTCATCATTCTTCTTAAATTCTTCCCTTGACATGCTCTCCCTTAGTGAACTGAAATACGTTATCATGTGATTGTAGGGGACTAGGATATATAAATACCCCAATCCCGTTACAAAATAATAATGAAACGAATGGGAATTGAAGGAAACAAAGACACAATTAATGGATAAGATAAATGTCGTTTATTTGCTGTTAAAAGAAATGAACATTTTAGTTATAACATGTCCGCGCGTGGGAAGAGAAATAAATGTTGTAGGAAAATTGAGAATGGTAGTCCAGCGTGTAGACAAAGGAGAGGATATCAGAGTTGTCATCAGTTAGTAGTCAGCGACGCGAAGGTGTTCTTAGTGGCCAGTAGTAGGTGGAAAGAGAAAGGGTGAGAAAGCCTTTAGCTCGTGCTCCATACATAGTAGGAAGTGGGCGTGAGGTGCGCGTGCGCGCGCCGAAACGGCGCGCGGCTTGTTCGCCCAACCTCTCTAGTTGAGAGTTGGTTCCAAAGAGAAAGAAACAGCTTATCGCCTTGTTTTTATACTCGTTTCCAGAGTGTATTTTGCGCATGTGTATTTCCTTAGAAAGCGGAAGTGACGTCGTCCATGTGCGTGATCGTGTTCGCGTGTGTGAGTACATGTGTGTACGTAAGTGTGTGTGTGTGTATATACGTGAATGTGAGTGTATGTACGCGAACGTGAATAAGTGTACATGTGTGGACGTGGGCGCGTATGTTTGTGTGCGCGTATGTATATGACAGCTTGAAATATGAATGTGTTTTGTGTGAGACTTGAAAAAGGCTCGTACATGATCAGAGATTGATCGTAAATCACAACTAATCACGTGGATGATCACGTGTCTCACAGTTTACTCTGTCAAAAAAAAATCACTTGGATATCCCTGCAAATCCGCCCAGGCAGAAAAACGTCGCCTGATATGTAATAATCATTTTTAAATGAGAAACCATTCTTTGTAACATTCTTTGTGCTAATTAATTTCTTATATAATTGTCAGGGTAATTTCTGATTTTCTACTTTGACTATAATATTATGGATTATCTCCCTTAGATCTAATATTTTTAAATTATCTCCCTTATTCAAATAATATCAATTTTCCTTCATTTGTTTTCACATTACTATTATACCATTACGTCCTCAACAAACAATAAAATTTTTCGGGGAATTTCTGATTTTCTACTTATTTTAAGCTTCTTTCCTTTAATAATTACAAGAAATATTCTCAACCACCAATAACCATGAAAGTAATTCGTTCAAACTTCCTGGAAACATGAGTTGGAATAGGTACATTGAGGGCATTGCTAAGGCTACCGCAAAGAAGGTGGTGCTCGCTCTCTCTCTCTCTCTCTCTCTCTCTCTCTCTCTCTCTCTCTCTCTCTCTCTCTCTACCGTGCTAGAAAGTTACTTACGCCTGAGAGTATCCTGTACCTTTACAAGGCCACCATTCACCAACGATATGGAGTATTGTTGCCACATTAGGGCTGATATATCTGCTACTAATCTCTCACTCCTGGACAAGGTATAAAAGAGAGTCATCCCTCTAATAGGTCCCGCATTGCCAGCTAGGTTTCACCCTCTGTTCCATTGATAAAATGTTGTATCCCTCTGCATATTTTACAAGTATTTTAATGGTAGGTGCTCCAATGAACTACAAGCCCTTGTATCCCCAACAAACCCGACAAGCAGCAAAATCCCACCCCTACACAGTAGAAATCCCTAGATTTAAGAAAGCCGTCTACACTAACAGTTTCTTCCCTAGAACAGCTAGACTTTGGAATTCCCTTCTGGCTTCCTGCTTCCCTAACTGTACTGACGTGCAGAAGTTAAAGTGTAATGTAAACAGATATCTTGCGGCTCAACTCCCTACACAGTATCCCTGCAAATTATGTCCCAGATAGTAGTCCCCTTCATCAAAGTGGAACCGTGCCTTGTTTGGAATGAAACTACAATATAAAAAAAATTTTTTCAATTATTATTTTGGATTATCTATCTCCCTTAGATCCAATAATTTTTAATTATCTCCCTTATCCAAATAATATCAATTTTTGTACACTTGTTATCAAGACGACAAATATCAATTCTAACCTTTAAAAGCAACTTCTTCATTAATCATCTTCATTACTAAGAGTGTAAAAAATTACTAAGAGTGTAAAAAATTACTAAGAGTGGAAAAAAAGGGTTAGTTATAGAATAAGTCCATGTGCATGGAAAGAGAAAAAAAATTGGACAGTCCTATAGGAAGAGAAAAAGAGTTTTTGTTTGTGTGTTGAAGTAAGGGTCCAGCAGTAGCCATGCTGGATACTTTGTCTCCTCATCGAAGCAGAGCCAAAAGCCCCGCCGGATTGTGTTGCACCCCAAAAGAGAATTTTTTTGTCAGCAGCACCGAGAGTTGAAAAGGAACAGAGAGAGTTGCCATGCACTTAACCTTTTTATGAATTCTGTCATGTGATCAGCTAACCTGAAAGATGACTCCTGGCTGGATTAGCCAGAATGAAGTTGATTGCTAGCACCAATCAGCACCGAACTTTTAAATAAAACATATTCAAAATCTCAAATATTACAGTGTTACTGCTGCTACAAGTTTTTTAGTTCTATCTCATCATAATTTCGGTTCTATCCTTGAGTTCAGTTTAATGATGCAAGTTATCTCGATTTTGTGCTTGTATTTTGTGACAAATATTTTTCAACACTATTCAATATTTTATTTGCAAAAAACAAAGAATTTTTATGTTAAAAGAAATATTAATTGAAACAATGCTAACAAGCAAAAATAATAACTGAGAAATTGGCAATCGCGCATATTTACTCATTTGAACCATTTATAGAATAAGAGACAATGCAATGGGTGTTTCATTCTAACATTTAAGAAACAACTTTATTTGTCATTTTCGTTAGTAGCGTTGGTAGATGAGAAACGAGTTAGTAGTTTGAAGTGTTCTTGTGTAAAGATAGAATTAATATATTGCCGGCTTTTGAGGAGAGAACCACTCAGTTCACACGTGTTTATAGCTAGTAGTCACCGGGACGAAGGAAGCCGATTAAAGGAGAAAAAAAAAGGCAAAGTCTTCAGTGTGTCTGTGTGTTGTCGTGGGAACATGCACCCAATAGCAGGGTGTGTGTGTGTGCATGTGTGTGTGTGTGTGTGTGTGTGTGTGTGTGTGTGTGTGTGTGTGTGTGTGTGTGTGTGTGTGTGTGTGTGTGTGTGTGTGTGTGTGTGTGTCGACGAGAGCAGTTTTTTAGCATGGAAACAAATGGGAATAAGAAAGGTCGCCATGTTGTCTTGCCTTGTACACACGAAAACCCCAGGCTAATGTGTGCTGCCAGCTGGAGCCAGAGAGAAAGAGGAATAAAGGTTTGTGATTTTGCCTTTTATATACTCAGTCACCTGACAGAGAGCTGGCTTGTGATTGGACAAGCCAGGGAGAAAATGGATTTCAAATCTCGAGTCGCGAGAATTAGCTTCTGCCTGTGATGTAGATTTAAATATATGTTTGTAAATATAGTTTTTTGACAAATATTTTTTAAATATATTTTCTTACAAATATTTTTATATATTTTTTAAAATATTTTACAAATATTTTTTTAAATATATTTTTGCAAATATTTTTTACATATATATTTTTACAAATATTTTTAAATACATTTTTTACAAATATTTTTTAAATATATTTTTTAAATATATTTTTTAAATATATTTTTTACAAATATTTTTTAAAATATATTTTGTTAAATATATCTTTTTAAATATATTTTTTACAAATATTTTTACATATATTTTTTTAAATATATTTTTTTAAATATAACTGTTTTACAAATAATTTTAAAAAAAAACAACTTTTTTTACATATATGACTTTAAATATATTTATATATATATGTTTTTAAATATAGTTTTTTGACAAATATTTTTTAAATATATTTTCTTACAAATATTTTTTTAAATATATTTTATAAATATTTTTAAATATATTTTTTACAAATATTTTTTAAATATATTTTTTACAAATATTTTTTTAAATATATTTTTTGCATATTTATTTAAAATATATATATTTTAAAATATTTTTTTATTTTTAAATATATTTTTTACAAATATGTTTTAAATATATTTTGTTAAAATAGGTTTTTTTACAAATAATTTTTGTAATACATTTTTTTAATATATTTCTTTTAAATATATTTTTTAAATATATTTTTAATATATGTTTTACAACTATTTTTTATGTATTTTTTAAATATATTTTTTCAAACATATTTTTACAAATATTTTTTTGAACATATTTTTTTACAAATATATTGTTTTATTACAAAGATTTTTTAAATATAGTTTTTAAATATACTTTTTATTAAATACTTTTTTATTTAAATTGTTTTTACAAATATTTTTTAAATATCATTTTTACATATATTTTTTTAATATATTTTTTACAAATATTTTTACATATATTTTTTTAAATATATTTTTTTAAATATATATTTTTTAATATATATTTTATCCAAATCTTTTTACAATATATATTTGTTTAATATTTTTGAAAGTATTTTTAATATATTTTTACAAATATTTTTTAAATATATTTTTTTAAATAGTGTTTGTTTTACAAATATATTTTAAATATGTTTTTTTAATCTGAGTTTTTTAATACATTTTTTACAAATATTTTTTAATATATTTTTTAAATATATTTTTTACAAATTATATATATTTTTTCAAAACATATTTTTTACAAAAGTTTTTTCAATATACTTTATATATATTATTTTATTTAACTATATTTAAAAAATATAGTTTTTTTACAACTATTTTTAAATATGATTTTTACAAATATTTTTTTCAAATGTATTTTTGTTAAAATATTTTTTAAATATATTTTTAAATATATTATTTTACATATAGTTTTTCTTACAAATACTATTTAAATATATTTTTCGAATATTTTTCCAATATATTTATTCACAAATATTTTTTAATATATTTTTTTAAATATTTAAATATATTAATTTTTTTCTATATAATATTTTACAAATTTATTTTTATATTTTACACATTTATTTTTAAATGTTTATTTTTTACAAATATTTTTAAATATATATTTTAAATATATTTTTTTAATATTTGTTTTACAAAATGTTTTAAATATTTTTTTACAAATATGTTTTTAAAAATATTGTGTTTTAAATGTATTTATTTAACATTGTTTTTTAAATACATACTTTTAAATATATTTTTTAAATATGTGTTTTTAATGTTATCCCAACCATTATCAATGGACCAGAGGTCATCTCGTCAGCGTCAGACAAGGCCAAACTATTTGCAAAGAACTTTGCAGCTAATTCTACCCTATGCGCCGAAGGCCATCAACTTCCCATATTTCCTCCTATAACACAGAACAAGCTAGGTAACATACAAATATCCGTGCATGAGGTCGCCAAGCTAATAAAGAACCTAGATTCCAGTAAAGCAACTGGCCCTGATGGCATCCCAATTATAGTGTTAAAAAAGCTTCAACCAGAACTTGCTCCCATACTTACGAAACTATTTAAGCGCTGCCTTAAGAAGAAGTGCTTTCCGACTCCCTGGAAGACCTCATCAGTTTGCCCTGTATTTAAGAATTCAGGTGATAAGTCATCTCCCTCTCAATACAGACCTATAAGTCTCCTGTGTGTTATGAGTAAGTTGCTGGAATCCATATTAAATAGAGAAATAGTCAACCACCTCAGCAGGAATAACCTTCTTAGTGACACACAATATGGTTTCCGCTCTGCAAGATCTACCGCAGATGTGCTGACGGTTATATCCCACAGGATTAGTGAATCTCTTGACAAAGGCTTCCTTTCTAGGGCAATTGCTCTCGACATATCAAAGGCCTTCGACAAGGTATGGCATAAGGGTCTACTTCATAAGATTTCCAGCTACGGTATAACTGGAAATGTTTTCTCAATCATTAAATCATTTCTCTCCGATAGGCTCATAAGAGTAATGGTAGATGGACAAAAATCGGAGGCCTGCAATATAAATGCTGGAGTCCCTCAGGGGTCAATCCTGGGCCCAACTCTCTTCCTGATCTACATCAATGACCTCCCTAAACACATACTTAAATCATTCGTTGACATCTATGCTGATGACACGACCATCTATGGCAACACATCAAAGGCTGTAAATGACAAAGTTCTCTCTGATTCTCTCTCCTCTGATCTCGAGCGCATGGTTCAGTGGGGGAAGATGTGGCTGGTTACCTTTAATGAATCCAAAACCAAACTCCTATCCTTACATCATCAACACTCTGATCCCCATCTGGCATCAATTGTGATGGATGACTCTCGTCTGGGTGAGGCCCCGTGTTTTGACAAGCTTCTGGGTTTGACCTTTACTCCTGATCTGAAATGGAACACGTACATCAAGTCTGTTGCCAAGGTCGCTGGAAAGATGGTGGGATCCTTCTACTGCTCCAGAAGATATCTCACTACGGGTGCAATTCTCTATCTATATAAAAGCCAAGTACGTCCAAGGATGGAATACTGTTGCCATATCTGGGCAGGAGCTGCTAAAAACAGCCTATCCTGCCTTGACAGAGTACAAAATAGACTTCGTGGCTTAGTGGGGGATGCCCTTTTCTCTACCCTGCAACCTCTCTCCCACAGAAGAGACGTTGCGAGCCTGTCCTTGTTTTATCGTTATTCCCATGGCAGATGCTCGTCTGAACTCCAATCTCTGGTCCGCCCTCGCCAATCTTTCATGAAAAACACCCGTCTAGCTGAATTCACTGTGAAAAATTTCCCCCACTCTATATCTGTGCCTAAATCAAAACGCAGATTCCATGAACAAAGCTTCTTTCTTAGAACTGCACGCCTGTGGAACTCTGTTCCGTCTGCCTGCTTCCCTCCGGACTACAACTTGGTTGTCTTCAAGTCCAATGTTAACAAATTCCTAATGAACCGCCCCCTTAAGTAAACATATCAGCAAATCTCCTCACTAACGTAATGTACTTGCAATAACCCTTATCCCTGAGTGGCTTCCGGGCCTTGATAAGTGGTGATCACTGTGTAAAAAAAAAAAACATTTTTGTAAATATTTTTTTAATATATTCTTTTACAAACATCTTTTTAAATATATTATTTAAAAATATGTTTTTAAATATTTTTTACAACAATATTTATTTGAAAAAACATTTATTTGAAGAAAAAATTATATGCAATGCATTTTTGAAAGTAAATGCACATATTTATTTGAAAAAAAAAAGATTATATGCAATGCATTTTTAAAAGTAAATGAACGTATTTATTTGAAAAATAAGGATTATATGCAATGCATTTTTAAAAGTAAATGAACGTGTTTATTTGAAAAAAAAAGATTTTATGCAATGCATTTTTAAAAGTAAATGAACGTATTTATTTGAAAAAAAAAAAAAGAACACACATCTAACGGATATTCTTATTTATAATATTTCAAGTCAATTCATAAATGAAGCCAACTTATAGAAATTTTTTAGCAAGAATGCAAAATCGGCATCCACTGTTTGTTTTCTATAAAATGTCATGGAGCAATGAGTGAAAATGCGTGATTTCCACAATCTTATAGAGGTACAGGATACTTTCGGGTGTTAGTAGTTTTCTAGTATGGTAGAGAGAGCCTACCTTCTTCGCAGAGGCCCTGGCAATGCTTTCAATGTAATTGTTCCAACTCATGTTTCCTGTGAAGGCCAAGCAGTTTGAAAGATGTATTCTCAGATAAAAAGTCGTTGGCCATTGCTATAGGTGGTAGAGAAGGTTTCTTGTAATTATTGAATGAAACTAGTTTAGTCTTGGTGGCATTGAACATGATCATCCATTTTTGTCCCCATTCCACTACAGATTGGAGGTCATCCTCTAGTGTTTCTGCCATTTCTTTAGATATGTGTTCATTTGTTTTCCTGTCGTGCCTGTTATAGAGTGTGGTGTCATCAGCATATATACCCATCTCAGAGGAAATTTTGTCGGGGAGGTCATTTATGAATATCAGGAACAGTAGAGGTCCAAGGATAGATCCCTGGGATACTCCCACATTTATATCATATTGTTTAGATTTACGACCGTCGAGGACAACCTGGATTTTTCTCTTATCTAAGAAGGATTTAATTATGTTAAGTATTCTACCAGTGATACTGTATGATCTAATTTTCCTGAGGAGACCCTCATGCCATATCCATGAATTAAATAAAAGGTTCTGTTAGAAATTCCGTGTAGATTACCAAGTGTGACAGAAAGATACACCCGAAGAAGGTTACAGTGGCTGAAACATTGTGAAAATAGCACTCAAGATGAGAACATTAGTCTTAATAATCCAAATAATACATTATAATTCAAATATAAAAGTGTTGTCCTAAAGAAAACACCACTACAGCTTTATTTGGAAACTTTTATTTAAAAAATCAATTCAGGTAACTTAATTATGTAATAGAGATGACATCTATTCAATGTAGCTGCCTTCAGCCTCAATCAATGCCTCGATACGGGTCCAGAAATGGGAGCATGCCTTTTCCACAAGCGCCAGCGAAAGGTTGACCAATACTCGACGGATAGTGGCGATCAGGCTGGCTTTGGTGTTATGGGAGGTCATGTTGGTGATGTTCTCTATGTATGACCAAACAAAGTAGTCCAGTGGATTCAAGTGGGGGGGGGGGACGAGGGGGCAGTAAGAGAAGAGTACAAAGTCGTAGCACTCCTTCTGAAGCCAAGCCTGGGTCTCTTTGGATGTGTGGACCGGCCACACCCAGGGTCTGCTAGCGGCCACCTGATTGCACCAGGGGATCACCACACTCTTCAACACATCCAGGTAAACTTTGGAGTTGACTTTCAAGCCGACTTCAAAGATGTGAGGTGGCTTGATGTGGCCCCCACTTGAAACCACACCAAAGATCATAATCATGGCTGGAAATTTTGTTTTTATCACCCTGGGCATGTCCCTGTTATTCATGGCAATCCAGCAATTTTTTTTTTTTCTTTTACACGGTGGTCACCACTTATCAAGGCCCGGAAGCCACTCAGGGATAAGGGTTATTGCAAGTACAGTACGTTAGTGTGGAGATGTAATGAAGTGTTTATTTAAGAGGGTGGTTCATTAGGAATTTGTTAACGTTGGACTTGAAGACATCCAAGTTGTAGTCAGGTGGGAAGCAGGCAGACGGAACAGAGTTCCACAGGCGTGCAGTTCTAAGAAAGAAGCTTTGTTCATGGAATCCACATTTTGATTTAGGCACAGATAAAGAGTGGGGGAAATTTTTTGACAGTGGATTCAGCTCGACGGGTGTTTTTCGTGAAAGATTGGGGAGGGGGGACCAGAGATTGGAGTTCAGACGAGCACCTGCCATGGAAATAACGATAAAACAAGGATAGGCTCGCAACGTCTCTTCTGTGGGAGAGAGGTTGCAGGGTAGAGAAAAGGGCATCCCCCACTAAGCCACAAAGTCTATTTTGTACTCTATCAAGGCAGGATAGGCTGTTTTTAGCAGCTCCTGCCCAGATATGGCAGCAGTATTCCATCCTTGGATGTACTTGGCTTTTATATAGATAGAGAATTGCATCAGTAATGAGATATCTTCTAGAGCGGTAGAAGGATCCCACCATCTTTCCAGCGACCTTGCATTTAGAGGGTGCTGGCAATGGTCCTGTTGTCATAACTTGGATCTGCAGAGAGCATGAGGTGTGATACTATAACAACTTGTTTAGTTGACTGTTTATTTGCAAGAGTGTTCTTATAATTCTGCCTGACTTAGTTCGAAGTGGGACATATTTATTGTTGTCAAATAGAGTCCTGGTGATGTTGGGTATGATGGTTTCATCTCCGGCATCTCTTGGTCTCGTCACATCTGATGTGGTGTCAGATTAAGGGATATCAAAGTGAGCCTTTTTTTTTTCACCAGAGTTGGTAGGGCGTGCAGATCTCTCATATAATTGTTCGCGACGTTCTTCGTTACCTGGTTCTGATCGACTG
The DNA here is from genome assembly GCF_053919585.1 of Euprymna scolopes. Lineage (NCBI taxonomy): Eukaryota > Metazoa > Mollusca > Cephalopoda > Sepiida > Sepiolidae > Euprymna > Euprymna scolopes. Next base: position 105,961,383 of record NC_136507.1, read on the forward strand.
GGTAAGGTGGTTGGTATGGGTCTTCCAAAAAGTATTTCAGATGATGATGGCAGTTTGCTGTCTATTGGTGTTGCCCTAATCTGTAGCAGAGCAAGTTGGGTGTCAGTTGCATTTTTATTGTTGATTTGATATGCCTAACATGCTGCTCTATGAAGCCATTGCTTATAGCATAGTGAGATGATTACGGCATAATCACGTTGACACACCACTTCCTGCTGGATCACTGAAGTTAAGCAACATTGAACCTTGTCAGTACTAAATGGGTGACCATTTGGGACTTTCAGGTGCTGTATGTGCTCTCCGCTTATCTCGGCATTGTTTCCAGTCGTCCTGGTCTTCTCCTTGCCACTGGACCCAAACAGTGCCGATTCAGGAGAGATGTGGTTGGAGATGCGCAACCCTTGCCTCACAATTACACGCTGTACTGCCCCTAAGGGGTATCCTTTGTGTTTCAAGACTAAACAGAAGCATGCAGTGAGATATGCCTGATGTTCCAGGAATTGATGAAGCTTTGGAAAACCTGTTCATCATGATTTTGATGATAACTTATCAACGATTGGATATTTTGAGTACCTGTCGACGTTGAGCAAAAATTGCCGCCATCAATTTCAAATATGTCTGATGCAATCAACTTTCAAGGTTGAGATGGAATGCCTGTGCGCATCTTGGTGTTCCTGGCAAGATGTGCCTGACTTGCACAACCTTTCAATGTCCTTGTGGATGTTTACCCAGTCCACGCTTTCTCTTGCAAGTCAGCACATTTTCTTTATGCCTTAATAGGCTTGGTGGAACTGGTATATGTCTTCCCTTATGGAGCTTGGGATGAGTACCTGCTTGCCTATTAACAGGATTCCAGATTCTACAGTGAGTTCAGTATAATCGGATGTCGACAGATAGTTCACGGATATTATCTAGCCATCTCTTGTGTATTATTTTCTTAATGAAATTCATGGTTAGATCCTTCATCATTTCATTTTTGGAGCATTTTCTGCTTATCAAATGAGAAGTTGATGGTTAAGATGGTCTGATTCTCACTGACTCCAGTCTTTATGATATCCACTTTCTCATCTAGCTCAACTGATTTGTGTTGTTTTCGGGATTTGGCAATCAGCTTAGTGTATCGGCAAGGATCATTTCACTACCTTGTGTGTATATTACTCGGTGTAAGAAGCCTTGGATCTTCAATAGCATTTGCTGTAGCCGGTGTGGTGCTGCATGCAGTGGTTTAGTGCATATTGTAACCAGTGGTTTATAGTTAGTAATGATGTAAAAAGCTTTTCTGTAGAGGTAGGTGTGGTATTGTTGAATACCATACACAATTGCTAACATTTCTCATGCGATGCTGCTATACCTAGCTTGTGTATCATTTAATGTCTTGGATCCAAATGCCACTGGTTCGCCATCTTGTATCAGTGCCATCCACAGAACCTTTTGCGAGGCATCTACCGCCAGTGATGTGGGTCTAGCCTAATCATAGTGTGAAAGGTATGTATTATCAGTGATCAGTTCATTGAGCTGGTCATAGTATTTTTGATGGTCATGGTCCTAAATCCATGTTGGCTGGGATTTAAGAAGACCACATAGCAAAGCTAGGAATATATGGGGAAAGGTAATTTATCATACCTAGAAAACGTTTTAGTTCCCCTTTGTTTTGTGGATTTGGCATTTATTTAATGTCATGCACTTTGTCTGGGGTTGGTTTAATTCCAGTAGAGGTGTATATGTTCCCCAAAAAAGATATACTTCATATGCTTTATAAAACACAAGTCCAGTTTCGGCTGCTCGAGTCATCAAATTGTGCAAATTTTTATCATGTTCTTCATTGCTTTGGCCAAATATGGCTACATTATCGACAATGCTGGCTACACCATCCAGGCCTTCTAAGATTTGGTCCATTTTTACTTGGAAGATATTTTGGGAGACATTGAGACCAAATGGTAGGCGCTTCCAGCACACTCATCCAAATAGAGTTCTGCAGGTTGTCAACAGCTATGATTCTTCATCCACGTGGATTGACCAATATTTCACTTTAGCATCAAGTTTGTTGAACACGTCAGTATTTTGTACAGGCATCTTTTGAGGCTGGTGTTGAGTTTCTGTGGGTCCATGCATATTCTGAGGGACCCATCTTTCTTTGTACTGCCAAACTAGAGCACCAGTCTGTATGTTCCGCAACTTTCTGGGACACATCTGCAATGAGTCTGTTGATTTCCTTCTTCAATTTATCTTTTAAGTGGATACGTCATTTGTGTGGTGGGTCAATAAAAGGTTCTTCACTTTCCTTTAGTAGGAGTTTTTAATGGTTCCACTAAAACTTCCAATCCTATTGAACTGCTTGGGGTATTGTGATATGAGCTGGCTAATGAAAGAAAGAGGCATGTTGGAACACTTTTTAAGGGTGTCCACATGTATGGTTATTAGCTTCAGCTTTTCGCACGGGAGCCCTATGACTACAGGTCTTGGCACTTCTACAGCATAAAATGTTGTCATTATCCATTCTGAGTACCTATACTAAAATAGAAAGGTGATGGTTCCAAGGCATCGAATTTGTCACTTCTGTATGAGGTGAGTTCTCACATGTGGGCAGAGTCGCAGAATCGAGAGGACGTTTCATGATGTTCCATACATCTGTTGGAAGGTTCTCAGTGGGAGTGTGTTGCCAGATGCACCAGAATCGATTTTCATGTGAAGAGTGTGGTGTGTTCTGCATTTTAGGTGAATTGATTTTATATTCAGGGGCATGTAGGCTTCTTCCCTGGGTTCCCTGGTTAAACTATCCATGCTTTTAGTGCTGATAGAGTGGAAGTGATGTAGATATTCATCATCATCACTGCTAGCATCGATGTGGTCAATATTTTACAGTTTTCTTCTATGTCGAGTTCTTCCTGGCGATACTGGTTACAGGACTTATTCCTATGTCTGCTTTTCTTTCTGTGGTTCTTTAATTTAGTTTTTCTACAGCATCTCGCCCAATGTACCTTGCTTCCACATGCAGAGCACTCATCACTGTATGCTGAGCACTCATCACTGTATGCTGGGCATTCATTACTGTATGCTGAACACTCATCACTGTATGCTGAACACTCATCACTGTATGCTGAACACTCATCACTGTATGCTAAGCCCTCATCACTGTATACTGAACACTCATCACTGTATGCTGAACACTCATTACTGTATGCTTAGCACTCATCACTGTATGTTGGGCACTGTTGAGGTTTGTGGCTCCTATCACAGTTCCCACATTTCTTTCCTCAGTTAGTGTTATAAATTTGCTCTGGTTTTGACAATGCAAGTTGATTCAACTGGTCATTTCCAGCGGTAAGGGCTTCATATTTTTGGCCTTCTGTCAGTACATTGGTTATACTGTAACCTTTTGGTTTGCTGTAGAGCTTATTTTGGAAAGCATCATATGGAGTTGAAAATATGATGAGCCTTTCACTCAGCTCTTCACGTTTCAAATTACATTTTTGTGCCAAAGTTCTAGCTCATGTCACAAAGTCATTTAAGGACTCATTTGGCTTCTGGCGATACTGTATAAGGTGCAATCTGTATTCTAAAGTTAACATTAACCCTCAGCTGGCTTTCAAAATGTTCTACAGGTGTTCAGATGACTTTTTGTTGCTTGGTGAGGCCACTAGAATTTAGGCGTCTTAGGCCTTGGTTCCCTACACCACGGCATATTTTTCTGGCTTACTTTGTGTCGTATATTATCTCTTCGTCTTCTATACAAAAAGTCATTTTTTGCTTAAAATGTGCCAAGGCTTTATCTTTTGCGATTCTATGCGTTCCCTGGTTATTTCAGCACGCTATTTCTCTCTTCCAATGATTCCTAGCATCTACAAATTTTTGCCTATTTGTATTTGACTTGTGTTAAATTATATACTAGATCTGCTTAGTAGTTCATTATCACCCAGCGTACGGTTGCCCTCTAGAGGTGTTTTTCAGGTTAAAATGGCTAAAATTGACACTTTTGTGCTTATTAAAAAAAATTGATGCCTTGGACTTTTATAAAACTTTCTGAAAAGTTGTAACTAATTGATTTCTTTATAATTTTGTTTGTCACGATAACTTTTGGGTGTGCCCCAGGGGCTCTTTTAGGGCTAATAAAATCACTCCATTTTGGGAACTATTTCACCATATTTGTCCAAAGTTTTCTGTGTATGTCTATTTAGTTTAGCAGTTTTGCATGGTGCTGAACCCAAATTTAAATATGTTAAGGCCTTGGGGACTTTTGGGGGGAGGGGGCAAATGATGGACTTAGTCATTTCTTTTTTTGCATAGTGCAGAACTCAAATTTACATATGTTAAGGCCTAAAACTGCACCGTTTGTTCATTTTCACCAGGATTTGACATCCCCTTGGGACATTTGGGCTAAATGGGGTGGGAGAGGGGGGCAAATGCTGAACTTAGTCATTTTTTATGCACTCACGGGGGATCATGCATGCTTCACTTGTTTTACAAAAATGTCACCACTTATTAAGGCCTAGCGGCCACTCAAGGATAAGGGTTAAAATATATAGAACTTTAAAATATTTGGAAATACTCAATGAAAGGTTTTATTTATTATTTTTAGGACATATTGAAAAATATTCTCATGTAAAAATTATTTGTTTACAATTTTAAAAAATAAACAAAATTAAATTAAAATGTACAGTAATCAATGGGAAAATATTGTAGTAATCGCTTGTGGTGGAAATCTGGTAAATTGGATTACTTTGAGTCGTTTTACTCTCCACCATTCTTCTTTGTCTATAATTTTTACGTCGTCCCATAAGAGTAGATGGTTTCCATTTTCTGTCCATATGGGGGTCAGCCATACCCAACTTTTCAATATCCCCACATACTGGAGCTTTCCAAAGTTCTTCTAACAATATTTTTAGTGAACAACATGTCTCACCTTTGTATAGTTTTGCATGGAACTCTGTTCCGTCGGCCTGCTTCCCACCTGACTACAACTTGGATCTTCAAGTCCAACGTAAACAAATTCCTAATGAACCGCCCCCTTAAGTAAACACTTCATCAAATCTCCACGCTAACATACTGTACTTGTAATAACTCTTATCCCTGAGTGGCTTCCGGGCCTTGATAAGTGGTGACCACCGTGTAAAAAAAAAAAAAAATTTCATACACACACTATTCTTAGTCATGATTTTTCCATAGGAAACTTGATTTGCACAAGATTCTTCCAGAAAGTCATTAAATATTGTCCTGATGTCATATGAAGTACATATTCTTTGAAGTTTTTTTTCCGACAAGCCCTTCATGTGTGGTATATAAACTGTGGTGAGTTTTTGGGTGATGTTCTTTGGTGTTTGGTTGAGGACACCAAGAGGAAGAAAAAGGCCTGTTAACTAAAAAATGCCTGCAGGCAATGTAGGTAAGATTTGTCAGACTGTCAGTACTATATGAGGGTTATTTGAAAAAGAGCAATAAAACATTTTTAAAAAGAAAAAGGAATAAAGTTCGATTAATACTGAAACTGAACTTTATTCAATATAAAATATATTATCTATGTAAAATTAAGTAATTTTAAAGCAATATACAATTTAATACGGATAAAACTGAATCATGAAGTTATGAAACAAACAATTAAAAAAACATTAAACACAAACGATAAATAATTTTAAAAGTGAAAACAGATGATAAATAATTTTAAGAATGAAAACAAACGATAAAATACAAAAAATTGAAATCAAACAAATAATTTAAATAGAAACTAACAATAAAAGTTACTAGTGCAGAAATATTTTTTAATTTAATTTAGAGAAAAATCACATGAGTTGAATGTTATTTTTTGGAACTTTAGAGATGAGGATTGATAATTTGTATTATTCGGACTAATGTTCTCATCGTGTGTGTTTATTTCACAACGTTTCGGCCAATTTAACTTCCGACCTTCATCAGGTGTACTTTATCAAACTCGGGAATCTGTTCCTGATGAAGGTCGGAGGTTACATCAGCCAAATCATTATGAGATAAGCATGCAAGGCGAGTACAATAGTCAGAATCCTACAAATAATACAATTTAGTTGAATGTTTGAAATTTTCTTTTTCTTATTAATTTATTTTTATTAATTTATTCTTATTAATTTATTCTTAATTTATTCTTATTAATTTATTCTTATTAATTTATTTTTATTAATTTATTTTTATTAATTTATTTTTATTTATTTATTCTTATTAATTTATTTTTATTAGTTTATTTTCATTCATTTATTCTTATCGGTTTATTCTTATTAATTTATTTTTATTAATTTATTTTTATTAATTTATTTTTATTACTTTATTTTTATTAATTTATTTTTATTAATTTATTTTTATTAATTTATTTTTATTAATTTATTCTTATTAATTTATTTTTATTAATTTATTTTTATTAATTTATTTTCATTCATTTATTTTTATTAATTTATTTTTATTAATTTATTTTTATTAATTTATTTTTATTACTTTATTTTTATTAATTTATTTTTATTAATTTATTTTTATTAATTTATTTTTATTAATTTATTCTTATTAATTTATTTTTATTAATTTATTTTTATTAATTTATTTTCATTCATTTATTTTTATTAATCTATTTTTATTAATTTATTTTTATTAATTTATTTTTATTAATTTATTCTTATTAATTTATTTTTATTAATTTATTTTTATTAATTTATTTTCATTCATTTATTTTTATTAATTTATTTTTATTACTTTATTTTTATTAATTTATTTTTATTACTTTATTTTTATTAATTTATTCTTATTAATTTATTTCTATTAATTTATTTTTATTAATTTATTTTCATTCATTTATTTTTATTAGTTTATTTTTATTACTTTATTTTTATTAATTTATTTTTATTAATTTATTTTTATTAATTTATTTTTATTAATTTATTCTTATTAATTTATTTTTATTAATTTATTTTTATTAATTTATTTTCATTCATTTATTTTCATTCATTTATTTTTATTAATTTATTTTCATTCATTTATTTTTATTAATTTATTTTTATTAATTTATTTTTATTAATTTATTCTTATTAATTTATTTTTATTAATTTATTTTCATTCATTTATTTTTATTAATTTATTTTTATTAATTTATTCTTATTAATTTATTCTTATTAATTTATTTTTATTACTTTATTTTTATTAATTTATTTTTATTAATTTATTTTTATTAATTTATTCTTATTAATTTATTTTTATTAATTTATTTTTATTAATTTATTTTCATTCATTTATTTTTATTAATTTATTTTTATTACTTTATTTTTATTAATTTATTTTTATTAATTTATTCTTATTAATTTATTTTTATTAATTTATTTTTATTAATTTATTTTTATTAATTTATTCTTATTAATTTATTTTTATTAATTTATTTTTATTAATTTATTTTCATTCATTTATTTTTATTAATTTATTTTCATTCATTTATTTTTATTAATTTATTTTTATTACTTTATTTTTATTAATTTATTTTTATTAATTTATTTTTATTAATTTATTTTTATTAATTTATTCTTATTAATTTATTTTTATTAATTTATTTTTATTAATTTATTTTCATTCATTTATTTTTATTAATTTATTTTTATTACTTTATTTTTATTAATTTATTTTTATTACTTTATTTTTATTAATTTATTCTTATTAATTTATTTTTATTAATTTATTTTTATTAATTTAATTTTATTAATACTATCATTTTCCTTAAGACAAAAATTGTTTAAAAGAGAATTTGAAGAACTCCAGATAATCATTTTTTTCTATTTTTTCAATACTCTGACCATCAACACATGAGTTAACATGAAAAAGATTAGCATCTGCCAAAACATTCAATTTTATGTGCATGGCTAATTGGGGGGGGGGGCTGCGTGTACAACAATGGCATCCACTTGTTGCTTAATATCCGGAAAACTACTTATTTGCGGAAAATTTAAATACAATATTTGTTTTCATTCTAATATACTTGACACAACTTTTGTTTGGAAGTAAAGAAAAACGTAACTTAAAACACAGTTGGAACATTAGTAACTTATCTTATCTTTGGTAACATTTATATTTGCCACAGGATCACAGTGTAGTATCTGTTCTGATGCTACACTTCATTTGTTCTGCTCTCGGTTATTTTATTTTTGTTCCTATCCAGAGTGCCTCTTTTTGGGGAGCTAGATTTTCCCACATTAAAAACTGACCTTGTGCCTAACTGTGCCCTCATGGGGAGGCAAGTAAATAAATTTAAAAAAAAATTTTTTTTTAAATATTCTTATGTAAGAATTATTTGTTTATAATTCTGAAAAGAAACAATCAAATTTAATATATAATGTCCACAGCTAATTTTATTAATACCCACGTGGTGATTAATTTAATTTTCAAACAGACTTTAGAAAAATATATAGAACTTTAAAATATTTGGAAATACTCAATGAAAGGTTTTATTTATTATTTTTAGGACATTTTGAAAAATATTCTCATGTAAAAATTATTTGTTTACAATTTTAAAAAATAAACAAAATTAAATTAAATATTCAACCTTCCTGATAGACATTTTTAGCCTTATAAGAAAATAAAAAGTTAAAAATATATACATAATATTTGCTGTATTAGCAATAAATAGTATTGTTTCTTTAATTTATATTAACAATGTTATAAAACGTTTTGAAAGTAGTTGAATACAGTTCTAATTAAATATGCGTTTAATTATTAAAAAATAACATTACTTTACCATATTTGGCTGGAATAAAATTTTCCCTTCTAATGGCACGTATCCAAATTGAGAGTTGCTCTTTCTCTTTATGTGCTTTGGGGCCTTTTGGATAATTTCCCCGGCAATTTGAAACAACGTAAGAATAAACCATGTTGGACAGCAAACTGAAAACTGTAGACAAAACTGCTGCTGATAGGGACCTTTAGCCTAGACCATATACCTACAAGTTGATCTGGTAATGACATCACGCTGTCATGTTCATTGGCCTGTACTTACACTTGATGGCCGCGGTTTGGTTCAGTTTTCTTGAATCGGATGTCATGCTCTCTGGATAGTTGCTTCCATGAGGGGTTTCTTTTAAACTGTCCATTTTCTTATTAATATGTATTACTGTTACTATATGTGCTAGTTTTGACTGCTTGTTTTTTACGTGTTGGATTTGTTTTTATTTTTATTCATCATTCGGATTCGTTTAATTGTAAAGATCATCACTATCATCATGACTATTGAGGAATTCTACGGTTTTTAAACACTTCTCTCAATTAAAAAATTAACACCGAGATTCATGACTGCTTATTTTACTTGTTGCATGTGTTAGATTTATTTTTATTTTTTCATTGTTGGGGCTCTGATGAACAGTGAGTGTCCTGTGCCATATAACTGGTCCCCCACTGCCTTGTTGGCCAAGGTTTTTTAACCAAAGACTAAGGGTGAGGTAACCCTGACAGAAACCACCAGAGAAGCTTCGGCCCTGTCTTCTGTGGCATGCATGACCCACAGGCATGTGGAGTATGCTCTGATGACCAGCAACCTAAGTCCTAGATATGAATCGAATGGTATGGGAGTGGAGAGGGCTTCAGCAAGCCATGGTAAAGGAAACCTCACTAGGAGAAGCAAATCTCTGATTTAAAAAACTATAAAGCGGAAGACAAGTACCTGCATTAAGCTGGTCTACAGTTTGACTTGTTGCTGGCTATCTTGCTCTTGTTTGTTGCTGAATATCAACATTTTGAACCGAGAGAGAGACTAGCTGTTGTATAAAGCTAAATCTCTGTAATAACGTCTTTGTACAGATACTCCCTCAAAGTCCTATGGTGATGGAAAATTGTGACGCGAGTTGGCCTGACAGGCTGGAAGCATGTAATAACTTATCTGTACACAGGTGACAAAAAGCCTATCCAATACTTAGACAGATGTTTGCTTGGTGGGGCTTTTTGTGACTGAGCAGCCTTTTTAAGATAGCACTGCTCACCCAAGAATTTGGTCGAGAACAAGGAAATGCGTCCTAAACGAGGCTGTCTTTGACCTGCTGGTCAGCAATCTGCAGCTGATGGCTGTACATATTAACAGGAACAGAAGATATTATGCTAAACGACACCCACTCCAGCTCTGTTGCTGGAATGTGCGAACACTTATTGACAATGGTAAAAGACTAGAACGGAAGACTGCAATTTTGACTAAGGAATTGCAAAGATACAATATAGACATTGCTACACTTCTTTTCTGTGCAGAGTGAGATTTAGTGTTGTCTATGCCAAATAAAAAACAAATAGTGATCTGACCTCTCCAGGGAGATACAGACTGCCTACGATCATAGAGATGTCAAGACATTCTACACTCTGCTTCATCAGGCTTATGGTCCGAAATCCTCTTCAACTACACCACTCCTGGCGAAGGATGGGAAAACCTTGCTGAAAACCTCAGATGAAATTATGCATCGATGGCATGAACGCATTCATGATCTTTTTCACAACCCATCCAATGTTGATGTTGCTGCAATAGAAAGTATCCCTCAATGTCCCTTTTGTCTGGAACTTGATGTTGAACCGACTCTTGTGGAAATAGTTGACTGCATTAAACAGATAAACTCGAACAAAGCCCCTGGGCTGGATGGCATCCCTGTTGTGCTGCTAAAACATGGTGGTGTCAATGTACATTGTGTGGTCCACTCTTTAATACAGTCAGAATGGCAGGGTGACCCCGTTGCCCAAGATTGGGGTAGATGCCATCCTGATTATGTTGTACAAAGGAAAAGGTACAAGGTTTGATTGTGGAAATTATCGAGGTATCTCGCTGCTGACTGCGGTTGGAAAGGTATTTGCACGGCTCTTGCTAAACCGATTGGAAAAGTATATGTCCTGATATCCTTCCAGAATTCCAGTCTGGTTTTAGAGGTGGACGAAGAACTGTGGATATGGTGTTTTCTGCTAGACAGCTTTGGAAAAATGAATTGAGCAGTGTATGCCTCTTTGCTAGATGTTTGTGGACTTAACCAAGGCGTTTGACATAGTCAAGCGTGAGGCTCTCTAGAAAGTGCTGGAAAAATTTGGCTGTACACCTGCTTTTACAGAAAAGTTCAAACAATTTTATCATAGTATGAAAGGTTGCGTCAACTTCAATGGTCGGCTTTCAGAAGAATTCCTCATTGATAATGGGGTGAAACAGGGTGATATACCTGCAGCAACATTGTTTTTGCTCTATCTTACTGCTGTGCTCTGGTATGGTTTCCACGATTGCGATATGGATGTTAGATTCCGAACGACTGAAAAAGCGTTCAGCCTCAGGAGATTCCAAGTCAAAACACTTGTTAGTGATGGATTTGTTAGGGAACTGTTGTATGCTGATGATGCTGACCTGGTAACGCACTCCCCAGTAGATATGCAACTAGTGATGGATCTCTTTACGAATGTTTGTACCTGCTTTGGACTGACAGTTAGCATTAAGAAAACTAAAGTCATGTACACTCCCGCTCCTGATGATCTGTATGTGGAACCTGGTATCTTCGTCTGTGGAAAGCACCTTGAAGTAAAAAATTTTGTCTACCTTGGGAGTACCTTATCAAATGATGGCACTCTTGATGCGGAAATAAGACAGAGAATCAGCAAGGCATCAGATGCTTTTGGAAGGTTACAAGATAGTCTGGTCTGACGGTGATCTCACTCTGACAACTAAAATTTCAGTATATCAAACATGTGTATTACTATACCTACTCTATGCCTCTGAAACATGGACCTTGTACCGGTCACATGTAGAACTGTTCAAGAGGTTTCATCAGCACTGCTTTTAATACATTCTTGGTTTAGAGTGGGACAGTTTTGTCCCTGATACATATGTCTTAAATAAGGCCAAAACAACAAGTATTGCTACCGTTGTTATTAGGAACCAGATGCGTTTGGTGGATCATCTTGTCCAGCTTGATGACTATCGACTCCCAAAACAGTTGTTTTATGGTGAGCTCCTTCTTGGCAAAAGACTCCAGCACAATCCCCAAAAATGTTTTCGTGATAGCATCAAGGAGAGTTTGGTGAGCTTTCATTTTCCTGTTGACAGTTGGGAGTTCCTAGCATCTGATCGCAAGCCGTGGAGGACACTGATATACGGGGGTGCAGAACACTTTGACACGGTCAAGATAGACTGAGCAAAGCTCAAGAGAGAATGTAGGAAGCACCAAACCTTATTACCCAATCATGGAGATCTCTGGATCTGTGAGGTGTGTGACCGGGCTCTGTTGTAAAAGGCAAGTATCATTAATCACATGAAAGCGCACAATAGACACTGTCCTCGAGTATCTAAGGTCTCTCTACGGGGGTTTGTCAGAACAATCTGGCATGAGGATACTTTTTCCCTAGAAGTAAACCCTGACCAAATATTCAAAATCACATAGTATTCGCTGCCCAAATAAGATCTCCTCGCTATGGCTAACCCATATTAGCTTTTACGAGGAATGGTGCACCTTCTCCAAGTGATGTTACCTCAAGTAACAGCACGAAACTGGATACTCCACCAGACTAGATAAATTCTTGTCCTGGAATCCAGTAAGACCAAGAGACCAAAATGAAAGATATACTACAATGTATAAAAATGGTTAATTGGGAAGAGGAAAATTATGTTCTCAATTTCTTTATTAACTCAGTGTTTGAGGGATAAAGAACTTTTAGTGACTGAGGGAGTTAGCACTCGTCTGACAAGATGTTGCCATCATCATATGTGCTAGATGAAAATGTAACTTATCTTCACTTTGGTAGCATTTATTTGTTATATATTGATTTTTTTTTGTTGTTGTTGTAGTATTGATTTTTTTTTCATCTCTCTTTTGCCTTTGTTGGATATTCTGGAAAATTACCAAAATCGTTTTAAATTATTTTTATTTATTTTTTTTTTTACAAATACTAGTTCTTATAAATTATTATTAAAAAAAAAAGGGGGGGGGGAAAACCTCAATTCAGTTGAGTGGTAGAATTTGTAATAAAAAATAAGCATCGAAAATATGTTATCTAAAAAAAAAAAAACGAAAAGACATCTTTTATTATAACATATTTTATTAAAAATTTGCTTATTTTTTAAACCTGAAAAACATTAGATATACATTATTCACAAGGAACTTTACCAGGATATTCACCATCAAGCAAAACACTCAGCAGAAACCGAAACTAAAAGACACATGCAACTATTTTGTACTTTCACCTAACAATTTCATAAACAAAAGATATTGTAAAAATTCACCTAAAACCGTTTGATTTTTTTTTTGTATGTGAATTATAATGGAGAATATCTTCTGCCTTGTTACCGTCTTCACATCTGCGAAGCAGCAACCGGAACTGAATTTCCGCAACGAAACTTGAAGATAGCCGAAGGAATTATGAAGAGTAGAATAATGTAAAATAAAAATAATGTAAAATAAAAATAATGTAAAATAAAAATAATGTAAATTAAAATAATGTAAAATAAAAATAATGTAAAATAAAAATAATGTAAATTAAAATAATGTAAAATAAAAATAATGTAAAATAAAAATAATGTAAATTAAAATAATGTAAAATAAAAATAATGTAAAATAAAAATAATGTAAATTAAAATAATGTAATATAAAAATAATGTAAATTAAAAATAATGTAAAATAAAAATAATGTAAAATAAAAATAATGTAAAATAAAAATAATGTAAAATAAAAATAATGTAAAATAAAAATAATGTAAATTAAAATAATGTAAAATAAAAATAATGTAAAATAAAAATAATGTAAAATAAAAATAATGTAAAATAAAAATAATGTAAAATAAACATAATGTAAATTAAAATAATGTAAAATAAAAATAATGTAAAATAAAAATAATGTAAAATAAAAATAATGTAAAATAAAAATAATGTACAATAAAAATAATGTAAAATAAAAATAATGTAAAATAAAAATAATGTAAAATAAAAATAATGTAAAATAAAAATAATGTAAATTAAAATAATGTAAAATTAAAATAATGTAAAATAAAAATAATGTAAAATAAAAATAATGTAAAATAAAAATAATGTAAAATAAAAATAATGTAAAAAAAAAACAATGTAAATTAAAATAATGTAAAATAAAAATAATGTAAAATAAAAATAATGTAAAATAAAAATAATGTAAAATAAAAATAATGTAAAATAAAAATAATGTAAAATAAAAATAATGTAAAATAAAAATAATGTAAAATAAAAATAATGTAAAATAAAAATAATGTAAATTAAAATAATGTAAAGTTAAAATAATGTAAAATAAAAATAATGTAAAATAAAAATAATGTAAAATAAAAATAATGTAAAATAAAAATAATGTAAAATAAAAATAATGTAAAATAAAAATAATGTAAAATAAAAATAATGTAACTTAAAATAATGTAAAATAAAAATAATGTAAATTAAAAATAATGTAAAATAAAAATAATGTAAAATAAAAATAATGTAAATTAAAATAATGTAAAATAAAAATAATGTAAAATAAAAATAATGTAAATTAAATAATGTAAAATAAAAATAATGTAAAATAAAAATAATGTAAAATAAAAATAATGTAAAATTAAAATAATGTAAAATAAAAATAATGTAAAGTAAAAATAATGTAAAATAATAATAATGTAAAATAAAAATAATCTAAAATAAAAATAATGTAAAATAAAAATAATGTAAATTAAAAATAATGTAAAATAAAAATAATGTAAAATAAAAATAATGTAAAATTAAAATAATGTAAAATAAAAATAATGTAAAATAAAAATAATGTAAATTAAAATAATGTAAAATAAAAATAATGTAAATTAAAATAATGTAAAATAAAAATAATGTAAAATAAAATTAATGTAAAATAAAAATAATGTAAATTAAAAATAATGTAAAATAAAAATAATGTAAAATAAAAATAATGTAAAATAAAAATAATGTAAAATAAAAATAATGTAAAATAAAAATAATGTAAAATAAAAATAATGTAAAATAAAAATAATGTAAAATAAAAATAATGTAAAATAAAAATAATGTAAAATAAAAATAATCTAAAATAAAAATAATGTAAAATAAAAATAATGTAAAATAAAAATAATCTAAAATAAAAATAATGTAAAATAAAAATAATGTAAAATAAAAATAATGTAAATTAAAATAATGTAAAATAAAAATAATGTAAAATAAAAATAATGTAAAATAAAAATAATGTAAAATAAAAATAATGTAAATTAAAAATAATGTAAAATAAAAATAATGTAAATTAAAAATAATGTAAAATAAAAATAATGTAAAATAAAAATAATGTAAAATACAAATAATGTGAAATAAAATTAATGTAAAATAAAAATAATGTAAAATATAAATAATATAAAATAAAAATAATGTAAATTTAAATAATGTAAAATAAAAATAATGTAAAATAAAAATAATGTAAAATAAAAATAATGTAATTTAAAATAATGTAAAATAAAAATAATGTAAAATAAAAATAATGTAAAATAAAAATAATGTAAAATAAAAATAATGTAAAATAAAAATAATGTAATTTAAAATAATGTAAAATAAAAATAATGTAAAATAAAAATAATGTGAAATAAAATTAATGTAAAATAAAAATAATGTAAAATAAAAATAATGTAAAATAAAAATAATGTAAATTAAAATAATGTAAAATAAGATTAATGTAAAATAAAAATAATGTAAAATAAAAATAATGTAAAATAAAAATAATGTAAAATAAAATTAATGTAAAATAAAAATACTGTAAAATAAGATTAATGTAAAATAAAAATAATGTAAAATAAAAATAATGTAAAATAAAAATAATGTAAAATAAAATTAATGTAAAAAAAAAATAATGTAAAATAAGATTAATGTAAAATAAAAATAATGTAAAATTAAAATAATGTAAAATAAAAATAATGTAAAATAAAAATAATGTAAACTAAAAATAATGTAAAATAAAAATAATGTAAAATAAAATTAATGTAAAATAAAAATAATGTAAAATAAGATTAATGTAAAATAAAAATAATGTAAAATAAAAATAATGTAAATTAAAATAATGTAAAATAAAAATAATGTAAAATAAAAATAATGTAAATTAAAAATAATGTAAAATAAAAATAATGTAAATTAAAAATAATGTAAATTAAAAATAATGTAAAATAAAAATAATGTAAAATACAAATAATGTGAAATAAAATTAATGTAAAATAAAAATAATGTAAAATAAAAATAATGTAAAATAAAAATAATGTAAAATAAAAATAATGTAAAATAAAAATAATGTAAAATAAAAATAATGTAAAATAAAAATAATGTAATTTAAAATAATGTAAAATAAAAATAATGTAAAATAAAAATAATGTAAATTAAAATAATGTAAAATAAAAATAATGTAAAATAAAATTAATGTAAAATAAAAATAATGTAAAATAAAAATAATGTAAAATAAAAATAATGTAAAATAAAAATAATGTAAAATAAAATTAATGTAAAATAAAAATAATGTAAAATAAAAATAATGTAAAATAAAAATAATGTAAAATAAAATTAATGTAAAATAAAAATAATGTAAAATAAAATTAATGTAAAATAAAAATAATGTAAAATATAAATAATGTGAAATAAAATTAATGTAAAATAAAAATAATGTAAATTAAAAATAATGTAAAATAAAAATAATGTAAAATAAAAATAATGTAAAATAAAAATAATGTAAAATAAAAATAATGTAAAATAAAAATAATGTAAATTAAAATAATGTAAAATAAAAATAATGTAAAGTAAAAATAATGTAAAATAAAAATAATGTAAAATAAAAATAATGTAAAATAAAAATAATGTAAATTAAAATAAAAATTGGATATTTGTGGAGAAGCCCATGATGTTTTGGGGTGTCATCAAAATGGAACAGAAATTGTAATTTCGTTCTGGTGCAGTTATTTTTTTGTTCTACACGTGCGTGGAAGAAATCGAGGGTTTGTATTAGTGTACACATAGATTTGCAAAAGGTGTGTTTGTGTGTTTGTATGTCTTGCAAAAACTTTCCACACGGGTCACGGACTTTCACAAAATCGGTATTATTTTAAACTTCCAACCTTCGCCCGACAAATATAAAAAAATTGGCCAAAAACGTTAATTCCTTCACCCTTAAATCAGTAGTTTTCTACGGGGAGGGGGGGGGGGTCAGCAAAAACCATCCCTCATGATGAGTTCGCTTCTACGCATGCGTTATACATCGTAACCTGATTTACTTTAAATATTGGAAAAAGCAACACAATTTTGGCGGCGTTGTCTTAGCTCAGTTGCTTAGAGCGTGGCCTCATTATCTAAGCATTTTGTGTTCAAATCATGGTGTGAGCTGTCTTTTTTTTTTCCATTTTTTAAATTTTAATATTGAAGCATTATTTATATATAAAGGTTATTTAAGCCATTTTTCAAATTTCTCAGATTTTTTTAACGTTCGTTTTTCTGTTTTAGGTTTTCATTAACACCCCACCCCCGCCCACCATACACACCCAAAAACACCTGGGCAACGCCGGGTACCCCCCGAATGTTTTTTTTTTTTTAACGTTCGTTTTTCTGTTTCGCGTTTTCTTATCGTTCATTTGCCTTACATTAGTTTTTTTTACTTCGCTTATTCTTATGTTTTGATTAACACCCCACCCCACCCCGAGCACACACACCTCCAAACACCTGGGAAACGCCGGGTACCCCCGCTAGTAACAAATAAATGTTATCAAAGGCAAGATAAGTTGCTTTTCTACCAAACTAGATAAATTTTTAGTGTTTTTATTTAATGTAACATGTTTATTCAGCTAGAAAAACATGTTTACAAATGTATTGAAAAATTAGAAATGGCTTCTCTCTCTTCGACACAGTAAGTTTGGGAAAAGGAGTTAAAAATAAAAAAAACAGACAAAATATGGTTAGAAACTCGCTCAATATATGTTACCGTGACATAGGCTGACATATATTCGATGGGTTTTTAACAGTATTTTGCATATTTTTTGTTTTTAACTCCTTTTCCCAAACTTACCGTGTCAAGAGAGAGTTGGGCGCTATTTTAAATTTTCCAATACATCAGTAAACACTATGTTTTTCGAGATGAATAAACATGTTACATTAAAGCTTATTTCTTAGAACTGCACGCCTGTGGAACTGTTTCGCTTGCCTGTTTCCCTCTCGACTTCAACCTGGATGTCTTCAAGTCCAACACAAACAAATTCCTGATTAACCGCCCCCCCCCAAGTAATGACACCTTACCAATTCTCCAATACTATTGCTACACTATCCCTTTGATTACTGTACACATAATAACCCTTATCCCTGAGTGGCCATTGGGCCTTGATAAGTGATGAACTCCATGTAAAAAAAAAATATATATAAACACTAAAAACATATCCAGTTAGGTAGAAAAATTACTTATCTTGCCTTTGATAACATTTATTTGTTATATATTTGTTTTTCGACAACTTTTTCGAATCTATGTGTACAGTAATACCAAACCCGGGTTGAAGAGTGTTGTGAGAAATTAATTTTTCACATCTCAATTTCCTCCCTGCAGAGGCAAAAGAATCCACAAATACAAAAGCCATATTTTTCAAACTCAAAATTTATTCAAATGTAACAGCAATGAAAGTTTATTGGTTCTGGTATTGGCCTTTTGCAAAACGCATGAAGCCTTTAGTTTGGATTCCTATTGTCGGAATGTTAGCTCGTTGTTCCTCGTAAGGATCCATGAATGTTCATGGTAAACTTGGCGGGAGTGATAGCACCTATAATTAGGCATAATGTGAGCCCCTTGGGACTCAAGATGAATTGAGATAAGATCCAATATTTGGTAAATAAACATGCAGAACAGTTCTTGAATGTCATCCTCAATTAGGATAAATTCAGCAGCATAAGTAATCTCTGCTTGTAGAGATGTGGTCCTTCGTTCACCAACTGTTTGGTGTTCATGAAGGAATTGTCTTAGCTCCCTCCAGTGGGAGCTGCTGGGTTTTTGAGTCTGTCCCAATGCCGAGTTCTGTGTAGACTGAAAGAGAAAGCATGATACAATAGCGCGCGAAGTCAATCACCTGACACATTCAAATTTAAACCAATGACAGCCGACCACTAATGCGTGAGCGGACAAACAAGAAAAGATGGCTGCCGCATATGGAATTTCTCACAGTGTACAGTAGACAATTGGACAATAAAGTAATCGTTAGTCATAGAAATTTGGTAAATTTGTTAACTTATATGGAACAGCTCACCAAAAACTCTCAAACCCAAAAACAAAAGGGACACAAATCGATTCACCGGTTAGTATCCATGGAAACAGTGACCATATCGTTCAGTTTACAAATTCAATTTTAGTGATAAAAAAAAGCTGGAAATAAAAAATATATATAACAAATAAAACAATAAATAATAAACAATAATAAAAAATATTTTTATTTACATGGTAAACATATAGAAATAGAACTTTTTATGATTTAAAAATTTTAAATACGAACAGAATTGTTCTGCTACTTTTGCACAATTGATGGAGGTGTTTTGCAACTATTCTGTACTTTCACCTACCAATTTATTTTTTTACAAAAACACATATTGTTCACGGATGCATTTTATTATACGGGGAAAGACTTCTCCCTTTTCCCTTTTCCGCCACATAAATTCTATCATGTGTGTATTAAATGTTGTCTTTTCACCTTTCCTCATTTTTTTTATATCAAATTGGTCCAGACCATGATAGGCCGCCCATCCATCCGATAAAATTCGTGTCCCTGGTAAGATCCACGAATTGATTATCCGAAACAAGGTGTCTCTATCTCTGCTATCAATTCTCGTCACGTTGCACAGGTTGGAGCCACGTTCGACGGCTCCAAAAATCCAGACACCATTCTTTACCCTTCCTCTGTTGTATTTGCTTTCAAAAAAATACAAGTCATCAATTTCTACTTCTTTTGGCTGATTCGTTTCTTCATCAATCCCACCCAGCATGATGGGATGATTGGCGAGATCTTCCTCACAAATTTCACGGATAAAATTCGACCATTCAACCACTGTATGTGTATCAGCATCATCTATTTCTTTTCTTATAACAGTTTGTGGTAGCTCGAGGCTCCAATAAAATATTATAATGAGAATCTTTTTTATTGTAAGGTGGCTTTTTTCAATAAAAGAGTCCTTTCTGATGGAAAGGGAGGATCGACAAGATGAACATCTCCACAGAAAGCCGTCTATTCTTTTCGACGCTTTATATAAAGTTCGAAATTTTCCACATTGGTTGCAGAAGCTGGTATTTCTGATAAGGCCCAAAGAAGCTGCTGTGTGGACGTAGTTTGTCAATGAGGATAAATAGTTAAAAGTCCATTTCCTTTCTTTTATTTCATCAACCGTTAATATTTTATCCACAATCGTTTTCTGGTTGACATAATCCATTATGAGAAACAATGGAAATTGAAAAATAAAATTTTTTAAATAGTGCGGGTCACAGTGTGCAAAAGCAGCTTTTTTTTTGTGTTTTTTTTTAAAACAAAAACAATTGAAAAAGAGAAATTGAAAAATTGATGCGCGTGTAGGGTTAATTATAATATAAATGATCGCATAATTAATCACGTGGTCACGTGATTTCACCTAACAATTTACTAAAACAAAATATCACTTAAATTGAATTTAAAAAATATTGCAGTACAATAAGTGCATTAATATGAAAAAATCTAATTAAAATAACTTCCGTTGGTACATATGCAGAGACTGAACCAGACGTAACTCAGCGTAACCCTAAACCTTAACACGTGTATTATTGCACAGGAACGTAATTACAATTTCTGTTTCATTTTGGTGACACACAAATCATTTTTTAAAATATTTTGAAATTCTACTTCCGCTAATTCACTGCAACGATGCAGTAACTGATAAAACAAAAATATAATAAATATTTTTTATTCCTACTGAGAATGAAATTTTTCTAAAAAATATTTGTTTCTTTTTCTTTTTGTATAATTTATTTGTATAAAGCCATATATAACAAAAAAAATTATTTTGAAAGATAAATAAACCGGAAGTACACCGCGGGATTGACCTTCCACATTGATTTGCGCATGCTCGTTCTCTTTTTAATAACTTCAACTTATCGTGAAGTCAAACCGAAGGTATGTTCTAGATTTTAATTTTAATTTTCGTCATTGTTTTTTTGTCGCATTGAAATATTTTGCATGTATTTTGTAAAAGAAACTACTAGAGATGAATTCTAAACCGGAATTTTTAGTAAATTATTGATCAATGTGATTTATTAAATGATTTTTATTTCCTGTGCCGACAACATTGACGCCAGACAAAATGGAGGATTTTAATGCCACATGGCGAAATAGAAAAAAAGAAAACGATTTTCGCGTTTAGATTTTTTTCAGTATTTGGTATATTCTAAACGAATATTATCTAGGATGTTTTATTAGTTTTGTTACTTTATATAAACAATTAAAAACTCGTATGAGAAAACCCATTATTCTAATCAGAATAAAGTTCTCGTGCAATTTGTTTTTTTAATTAGACAAGTTTTGGTGCTATTTTTTTAAATCGTATTTCCAAGTTTAAAGTTTTTTTAATCAATTGTAAGGTTAAAGTACAGAATAGGTACAACACACCCTCCCCATCTTAAGAATGGCTTTTTAAATAATAACGTTATTTCAGCACGGATCACTCTGCATGAGTATCCAAGTTTTGTACCCCCCCCCCTTTTTTTTTTTTTTTTTGTGTGTGTGTGATTAAAATAAATCTGTGCATCCGTTACCGCGTTTGGTACTGGTCGCGATTTGAGTTCCCTGCCGAACACCATAAAAAAACACTGACTTCTCCCTACGCATGAGCAAAGGACATGTTTTAGTTGCCATAGTAACTAAACGATCATGAATTTTTATCGACTTTTTTTATAAGTTTTACTGTTTATGAATATTGAAATAAATGAAATTACTACACATTTATTAGTAATAATTTTATCGACTTTTTTTTAAATAGCATTTTCTATATATATATATATATATATATATATATATCATATAGCGCGAATCATTCATATTGGTAGAAATTTCCCCCCCTCCCCCCAAAAAAGGGGTTCTAATCAATCACGTAACGCGTCAGTAAAGAAATGGACACTAAGTCAGGTAGCAATGAAGTTAAAACGTTATCACGAAAGCTTCTTAAAAGTCATTAAATTTTTTTTCATTTTTTTTTTTTTTTTTTTTTCTCTAGTTATATTTAAGTCTGTAATCTATGATAGCGTCGAAAAAAGGTTTTAAAAAAATATGCAAAATACGCATTTTTAGTGGGTGAGCACTCGGGACAGGTCCGGTCCGCCTGGCGCCTGGCTAATGTTAAAACACTAGCGCAAAAAAAAAAAATTAAATTTTTACGATGTGTCCCAGCGTAATATAAACACCCACCCTCCCCATGTTAAGAACGGCTTTCGGAATATTCCCCCTCGAAAGCTGTTCTTAACATGGGGGGAGGTATTACTATACACATAGATTCGAAAAAGTTGTCAAAAAGAAAACAAATATATAACAAATGTTATAAAAGGCAAGATAAGTTACTTTTCTACCTAACTGGATAATTTACTAGTGTTTTTAGTTAATATAACATGCTTATTCAGCTCGAAAAAGTGTTTACCGATGTATTGGAAAATTAAAAATGGCGCCGGACTCTGCTGAACGCAGTTAGTGAAAATGAGTTAAAAATAAAACAAATATATACAAAATACTGTTAAAAACTCACCGAATATATGTCAGCCTATATCACGGTAACATATTGTCTCTGACAGTATTTTATATATATATATTTTTTTTTTTTTTTTTAACTAATTTCCCCAAACTTAACGTGCTCAGTGGAGAGTCCGGCGCCATTTTAAATTTTCCAATACATTGGTAAGCACTTTTGGAGCCGAATAAACATTTTACATTAAATAAAAACACTAGTAAATTATCCAGTTAGGTAGAAAAATAACTTATCTTGCCTTTGCTGTTTGGAATCCGTGTACTACGCTGGGACAGGTCGTAAAAAAAAAAAAAAAATTTTTTTTTTTTTTTTTTTTTTTTTTTTTTCGAAAGTATAGAAAACCTGGACCTGAATGAGCGTCACTCCGCCTCTAAAAATCAAGTATTTGAGTTCATTTGTGGTTTTGAACCATAACATAACAGGTGACTTTAACAATGCTAAGTGTTTCTTCCGGTTTGCATGCACACACATATATATATATATATATATATATATATATATATATATATCTGTCTGAATCTATTGGAGAAAAAATGCTAGAGGATTTAATCATTCTTTTGGATGTGTCTGTTGCCACTAAGACTTGATGGTAAATATGAAGGTGGAATTATTACGTGTTGCAACTTTTCTCAAAACCAGATTTACAAACTTTTTGTTTGTGCCTTAATTTCTTTGCTTTCTTATTTTCAGCCATCAAAATGTCTGCTGATTTACAGTGGATGATAATCAGGAAAAACAATTCCTTTTTAATCAAACGAAATGGACTCTGGCTCAGCAAAGTAAGATTATTTAATGGTTTTGTCTTTGATTTATGCGATTGCAGTTTTAAAAAATTGAAATCGTATTTTTGTTCTTTTATATTATCCAAGTTTTCATGTTTCTTTTTTTTTTTTTTTTTTTTTTTTTTTTTTTTTTTTTTTTTTTTTTTTTTTTAACTTATTTACACTAAGTTGCATATGAAATATGGCTGCTCAAAATCTAATAACAGGAAAAACTTGCGGGTGTACTTAGTGAAAAATTAACGTACACCAAAAACTATGGACATGCGTAGAATTTTGGTAATGTAGAATTAATTTCCTGTTTGAACTCCGAACGACGTGGATGACATGGATTATGAGGTGCCTTCACTAGGTGTCCAGACTTTTTTTTTTGAACGGACATTGAAAATTCAGTATGTTATTGCTGTACATTTTATGAGTTGACTGACCCATTTTTATGATCTCGGGTTTAAATGAACAGCTACATCAGGAATTGGAATACACCCTATTAAAGTCACAGCTGATGAATTTCAAAAATGCAATCTGCACGAGGACACTTTATAAGAACGATATGCAATAAAATTGTTTTAAAACTTGGAAAAAATGCTTTTGAACCATCTTGCATGAATCGAGCATCAGTTTTTAAGTGGCATAAGAGATTCAAGGAAGCCTGGGAGTGTGGGAGGAGTAAAGGAAGTCAGAACACCAGAGTTGATTGACCAAATAATTTCATGGGTTAGGACCGGTGCACAGTTTGATGTCTGTCAGAAATGTACGCAATTATTTGCAAGATACTGAGGATGTAGAAAATTTGCATGAATGTTTGTCCCAAGGGTGCTCAGATCTGGAAAGAAAGACATCATGACAACCAGGAGATGGTCGGGCTGATCAATTCAGATCCCACAATTCTTGATGCTATGCTGATCAGCAATGAAAACTGGATCTACTGCTATGATCCAGATCCCAGTGGAAGCATGCTGGGTCTTACCAACCTAAGAAAGCCAGAGTAAATCCACCCAGAAACTAATGATGATCCCCTTTTTTTTTGCTATACAGCATGGGCATGATCTACATGCATTGGGTCCCCACTGGACAGTCAACAAGGAATACTATGTTGCGGTTTTAAGGGGTTCAGGAAGCAGTCAGCACTCTTTAAATCGGGTCAATGGCATTCTCACCAAGACAATGCACCAGTCCACAACTCCATCCTTGTCACAGACTATTTGACAAAGACGGTCATCAAAACAGTTCCTTACCCTCCATATAGTCCAGATCCTGCTCCTTGTGATTTTTGCTTATTCCCTAAGCTCAAGGAAAACTTCAGAAGTTGTCATTATGAAACAATGAAAGAGGCTTTGATCAGGGTCATTGACATGCTCATCAAGGTCACTTCCATGGAGCCTTCCAGTTGTTAGAACAGTATGAGTGCAATGCAGCCAGAGGAGATTACTTCAACTAGACTTTCATGTGTGTACTATCAATAAAAATGCCCAGAAGGGCGGGGGGGGGGGGTCTGGAAACTTATTGGAGACATCTTGTATGTTCCTTACGGTTTTGGAGTTCAAAAAGTAAATTTCATTTTTTATTAAAATTCTCATTTTCCATAATTTTCTGTGTGCACTAATATTTTCAAATGATCTCTATAGATAAATGTCTAACTAAACTTGGTGTAATTATATATATTAAAAAAAAAAAAAAATGGTAATATTGGAATCTGTTTTGCTTGAAATAATTTAAGATTGAAATCGGATTTTATCATATTTGGTTTAATGTGTTGAACAACTTTTAGAAATTGACTTCTAAACTAACTTATCTCTGGTCAAGTCTTCATTTATCCGGGTTTTTGTTTTTTTTTCCAAATCGATTATTTTCTATCTTATTTTTTTTTACTCTACCCGATTTCTCACCCCAGCTCTTCTGTGCAGATCCCAGCTTATCTTGAATTTTCGTTACACATTCCTTGTGTCGTTTCTCTCCATGCAACATGTCGTCAACCCAGATTTCTGTTGATAGTCACTGTTTCTACTTTGTTCACCATCATGAATTGCATCAATATTCGACACGAAAATTGTTACGATGTTCAAGAACACCAATGATAGCAGCAGATAATTTTAGTTTTAACTTTTATTTGCAATCAGCAATTTTTTTCAATGTTACATGGTGTTTCCCTGTCGCAGTCTAGGTTGGCACAATATCTCAAACAGAAATGAAGTGCAGCACTGCAGCAGCTTCACTAAACGTGTCGGGTTTTTTGTACGTCTTAATGATTCTGCAGGAGTTGATTTATTTAAAGGAATGCGACGGATGAAGAAAGAAACCCCTACACACAATTTAAATTATTTGTTACCTACCTACTCCGGTGTAACGTGTCACCATTTAAAAAAAAATTGTTTTGAGGGGGGGGGGGACAAAGGAAGGATTGGACCTAGTAATTCACACCTGTTCGTTTGTTCACACTTGTCTCAATAATCACACCTTGGATTTTTTTATTTTGCACAAACATTAGTCCTGGTGAAAGTAAATTTTTGCTAAAATAGATTTTCCAGCATAACTTTGGTTGCCATCACCACCCCTGAGGAGGAGGGGGGGCATTATAGGGGCAAACTTGGCCCAAAATCGTTTGTCCGTTCATTTGTTTGCACTTTCCTCAATAACCATGCTTTAGATTTTTTTTTGCACAAACATTAATCATGGTGAAAGTAAATTTTTCACTTGTGGAGGGAAACTCCACGTGCTTAGCTTATTTTTTTACAATAAGTAATGATCTTGGAGAATACTAAGAATATTCGAGTTTGTATTACTAGACACATAGATTTGAAAAAGTTGTCAAAAAAAAACAAATATGACAAATTAATGTTATCAAAGGCAAGATAAGTTACTTTTCTACCTAACTGGATATGTTTTTATTTAATGTAACATGTTTATTTAGCTCGAAAAACATAGTGTTTACCGATGTATTGGAAAGTTAAAAATGGCAGCCGACTCTCTTTTTGACATGGTAAGTTTGGGAAAAGGAGTTAAGAATAAAAACTAGACAAAATACTGTTAGAAACTCGCTCAATATATGTTACCGTGACATAGGCTGACATATATTCGGTGGGTTTTTTAACAGTATTTTGTCTAGTTTTTTTATTTTTAACTCCTTTTCCCAAACTGATTGTGTCAAAGAGAGTCGGCCGCCATTTTTAACTTTCCAATACATCAGTAAATACTGTATGTTTTTCGAGCTGAATAAACATGCTACATTAAATAAAAACACTAAAAACATATCCAGTTAGGTAGAAAAGTAACTTATCTTGCCTTTGATAACATTTATTTGTTCTTTGACAACTTTTCGAATCTGTGTGTATGTTAATACAAACTCGAATAATTTAGACTTCCATTCTTTTTCATCCGTGACAAAATATCTTATACAAATCATTTGCATAATTTTCAGTTTTTGAATCCGATATTGTGTTTGCTCTTGCCTGATTTTTGTTTCTTTAAGGGCGTTGTCTGTTTAACTGAAAGAAAAACTTGTTTTGTTTTCAGGAACCCAACAACTTAAAGGGCCGCCATTCATTCCGTTTTAATGGTCTCATCCACAAGAAAACTGTTGGTATTGAACCATGCAAAGATGGCAAAGGAATTGTGTTTGTTACCCGCAAGACAAAAAGTAAGTCATTTCTTAAAGCACTTGTTTCTGTATGATCCTTGCAGCCTCAAAAATCCATGTTCATGTTTAAAGAATCCTACACTCTAACCTGATTGAGCCATCTAATTCTCTTAATGTTCGTTAAAACGGGCAACATTTTTTTCTCTTTCATTGAGCATTTTATTTTTTGTCCATGTTTGGAGTACATCTGCATTCTTTAAAATATTATCAATCAAAATACAAATGTTTTTACCATAGAGTAATATTTGCTATAACTGAAATTTTAAGTATATACTTTTTAGGGTTTGTATTACTATACACATAGATTCGAAAAAGTTGTCAAAAAAAACAAATAAATGTTATAAAAGGCAAGATAAGTTATTTTTCTACCAAACTGGATATATTTTTCGTGTTTTTATTCAATGTAACATGTTTATTCAGCTCAAAAAGCATAGTCTTTACCGATGTATTGGAAAATTCAAAATTGGTGCCCGACTCTCTCTTTAACACGGTAAGTTTGGGAAAAGGTGTTATAAATAATAAACTAGACAAGATACTGTTAGAAATTCGCTCAATATATGTTACCGTGACATAGGTTGACATATTTCGGTGTTTTTTTTTTTTTTTTTTTTTTTTTTTTAATAGTATTTTGTCTAGTTTATTATTTATAACACCTTTTCCCAAACTTACCGTGTTAAAGAGAGTCGGGCGCTAGCAGTATCAGAATTTTTGTAGGAATTTTTGACACCCCTAACACGAAACTGCGAATACAATATAAAAATCTCGGAATTTCTCTGTTAAAAGTGGGTTATGTATTTTTTTTAAGGATTATACTTCCAAAATAAACTATTACAGTTGTTTTAAAAGTAATAGAAATATTTTTTTTTTTTTTTTTTTTTTTAAACAGTAATGAATTTTCCGAACTCAATATTTTTCAATCTTTAAACTTTAAAAATCTATCAAAATTTTTCTATTGATTCTATTTTTACGATATTTTCAGGGTCAGTGTGAAATTTTATGTTCTTTCCAATAAATCGAATATAATATTTTAGACAAACGTTTTTTTTTTTTTTAATTCACGACCCCCCCCTCCCAATTTTTAAGTGTCTATTAAAAAGTAAATACTTAATTTAGTAACCGGAAAGTAAATAATTAATTTACTCACAAATTGAAGAGAAAAGGTCAATACATAATATATTCAAATTTAAAAAAAAAATGACATCGTGTTCTTTTAGAATTTTACCTGTAAAGTTTGAAGTTTAAAACCTTTTTTTTAAACCACGTTATTTGTTTTTTCTTTTTTTTTTTTTTTAATGGAACCTTGGTCCTTGCTCCTTTAATTGAAAAAAAAATTAGGGCTTGAATTACATTTTTCGAGGAGTTATAAGCTTGGAAAGACAGGGGGTCGAATAATTCACGCCTCCCATTTTGTAAATGTCTAATAATAATTAATTTAGACCCGGATAAGTACATAATTATTTACTCACAAATTGAAGAGAAAAGGTCAATACATAATATATTCAAATTTAAAACAAAAAGAACATATTGTTCTCGTAGAATTTTACCTGTAAAGTCCGAAGTTTAAAACCTTTTTAAAAAAAAAAAAACACTTTTTTTTTTTTTTTTTTTTTTTTTTTTTTTTTTAATGAAATCTTGGTCCTTGCTCCTTTAATTGAAAAAAAAAATTAGGGCTTGAATTGCATTTTTCGAGGAGTTATAAGCTTGGAAAGATGGGGTGGAATTATTCGCTATTTTCACAAAATTTCTGACACTGCTAGTCGGGCGCCATTTTGAATTTTCCAATACATCAGTAAACACTGCATGTTTTTCAAGCTGAATAAACATGTTACATTGAATAAAAACACAAAAAAATATAATATATCCAGTTTGGTAGAAAAGTAACTTATCTTGCCTTTTATAACATTTATTTGTTATATATTTGTTTTTTGACAACTTTTTCGAATCTGTGTACAGTAATACAAACCCACTTTTTATTTTCCTTATAAAGTTGATTAAGTCAAATAAAATATGAACAACGAATTAATAGGGTGATGTGTAATAACTCTGAAGTCTAAAAATAAGTTTTGCAATTGTTTATCCTGACTAGGGTTGGATCAAATACAATTGTATTTGTATTTCAATTGTATTTAAATACAATTTTAATGTAATTGTATTTGTATTTTTAGATTTAGGAATAAATGTATTTGTATTTTTAGACTTAGGAGTAAAAGTATTTGTATTTGTATTTCTGGTAACCTAAACGAAAGTATTTGCATTTCAATTGTTAAAAGTCAGTATTTGATCCAACCCTGTTCACATACATGTTTCGTACGTGTACCAGTCTACCAGCCCTGTCCACTTCCAGTCACACACGCTGCTGCTAGTTGAGTGACGATAAGTCTGTGAGTCAAGTCATATTTTGGAAGAAGAACTTGATCTGAATGAAGTCCTTGCCCTTCTTCCACCGGATCGGTCCAGTTGCTTTGCACACACACAACAAATCTGCATACGAGATGCCTTCAATGATCCCAGTGTCAGATGCAGCGCAATTGCAACTGTGATACACAAGTGCTGTAGTATTGTAGCTGCAATACGGCGATCTACTGTGGCAGCACCGTTCTTGGAAAATATTGGGATTTCACTGCAGGCTGCTAATGCTACTAGATGGAACTCTCAACTGACTATGCTTAAGTCAGTTCTCAAAGATGTCAATGGCGTCAACTCAGCTATTTGTCTCCTAGGATCGTGCAAGAACATAAGAGAATTGAACGTAGTGGAAATAGCAATGCTAAAAGAAGTGGTGCAAATTTTGGACCCATTCCAAGAGGCAATGTCGCAAGTGGAAGGAGAAAACATGGTGACACTTTCTTGCGTTGCACCAGTTGTATTTGGCCTTGAACACAGCCTCAAACTATTCATGGAAAGTAAACCAACCTACTGCTTAAACTTGGCTAATGCACTACAGTCTTCTATCAAAAAGAGATTGCATCCGTTTCTTGATAGGACTGATGTCATTGCTGCAGCTGTCATGGACCCCAGGTTTAAGCTGTCATGGCTGTCATGTGAAAAAATGAAAAATAAAAATATTTCGAAGATTGTGGACCTAATTATTTCGCAGTCAACTCAGTTGTCTTTGAAGAACACAGTTCAAGAGAGGAAGTTTTTCATGACCGTGAACACAAATCAAGACGAGGCTGACATGAATGCAAAACGCCCTCATCTTTTTGCCTACATGCCACCAGCTGGGAAGCTAAATGTAAGTCCATCAATAAGCGACACTACAGCGGTAAAGGCAGAACTCGATTCCTACTTAGAAGAATGTGTTCTGGCTTTTGACGTCAACCCACTGAGGTACTGACGGGAAAACAAGAGCTTCAAGATTTTGAAGCCTTTTGCCAGAAATATTCTAGGGTGCTGTGCAACATCAGCACCATCTGAAAGAGTTTTCAGCAAGGCTGGTAATTTTTATACCCCCGAGCGAGCCAAACTTGGCCCGAAAACTTTCAGAGCTCTAATGATGATAAAATGCAATGAGGACATGATATAGAGTGTAATGTAGATGTCAAATTTGGAAGGAAATATTTCTTCTTTTTTCTTCGCATATTTTCAGATTGTTTAAATCAGTTATTGTATTTTTATTTGTATTTTGAGATTGAGGAATAAAAGTATTTGTATTTTTAGCGTTAGTATTTGTATTTTTAGAGTTAGGAATAAAAGTATTTGTATTTGTATTTCTGGTAACCTTAACGAAAGTATTTGTATTTGTATTTCAATTGTTAAAAGTCAGTATTTGATCCAACCCTGATCCTGACATTGTGGTTAAGTTTTCCTTACCACTATATTAAAGAAATATTTGCTATGCAAAAGTGCAGTTAGAGATTGTGCGACACTTGCTACATTATAAACTCTAGTTTTTTTGTGTTTGAAGATTGAAGGCCAAATGTTCATATTTTCCAGATTTTGTACATTCCTATTCATATTTATATGAAAACAAGATAGTAGGGAGATATTAACGGGGGTGGGGGTGGGGGGCTTTGAAGAAAAATTTGTATGGATATGTGTTTAGTAATTTAAATGGTTGAGGAATTTTCCAGTTATGAAAAAAAAAAAAAATTTTTTTTTTATATAAATTTTCTAACATTCTTTTTTGACTTATTTGTATTTATCAGAAGGCAGACATCCATCAGCAACCTTCAACAGAGTTGATATGAAGAAAGATCCACGAAGAACTTTAACTGCCATCAGAAAGACCCTCTCTAAGACGAGATACCGACGTGATCTTAAGATGGTGAGTTGATTTGTTTGAAGTTAATTTCAATGATTATTCTTTTTATAGACTTCAAGTCGTCACAAAAGAAAAATCTTAGTCATTCTGGGAATTGGGATAAATTATTTGAATTTAAAAACAATTATTTCAGATTGTCATAAAAATTGATCAATCATTTTTTTATGTCTTCCAATTGATATTAAATATGTAAGAAATTTTGTATATTCATGACCTCTGCCTGAAGGTCAACACATCTCAAATGTAACAAAGTTTTTAAACAAAATTTATAAGATGCAACATCAAACTTTCCAGTGATCTCCTCACAAAACGTATCTCTGACGCATCATATTAGTTTGATAAAATCCGTTAACAAGTTACAACACAAGCCAACAACAAAAAAATGTTTTCATGTTGAAGGGATTCCAAATTACACAGTTTGGTCAAGGACTTGTAACGTATTTGGTCATTTTGAAATATTAAACTTTCGTTTTTATACTTGCAAAAGCACCCAACTTTGAGGATTTTTTTTTTTTTTTTTTTTTTTTTTTTTTTTTGCCATGCTAAACTTTTGCTTCTTTTGATTTCAAGTTCACTAATATACGTGGTGGGGCATATTTTAGTGACGTGACTTATTTTGTTGCACTAGTTATTATCATCTAATAAATTGAAGTAACAAATTTTTGAATTTTTTTTTTTTTTTTTTTACACTCGCTTTACTTGAATCAAGGTTTATCGTCCTTATCTTAATTTAGCCGACTTCATATAATTTATATAATCTGTATTTTAATGAGTGTGACAACAGCATATTCTTTTCATTATTTTGACTCTCAGGTATGTATCCGTTAATATAATAGGTTTTTAGATAGACTGATGTGGTTCTCGATTGATTAACTGTGTCTAGCTGTATCGGATATGTACTCGAGTCGAAAAAATGAAAAGAATATTCTGTCCTGACTATTGATGAACAAAACTAATGTTGAAATCAATTTTACTGTTTGAATGTTATTGTGTCATTTTTATTTTTTCATTTCCAGGCTGCTATGAGGAAAGCTAGCGCTGTAATTCGCAGTCAACGCCCCTTAGTAAAAAAAGCTGGACGCAAAAAGAAGGAATAGACCTTTGTAAACATTTGCAGAATAAATTCACTTTGAAATACTAATTAACTCTTTGTTTTTATCTTTACAAAAACACTCAAACTTTGCTTTTTTTTTTTTTTTTTTTTTTTCCTGCTATGCCAAACTTTTATTAACACTTTTGATTTCAAGTTCACTAAAATCCACAGTGAGGCATGAATACTGTTACAAAATAAAACTAATTTATCCCAACAAAATATTCTACGACAAAAACCAATCACAGAAAAAGATTAGCAAATACTAAAGGAACAATATTGCATAAAAGTATTATTCAAAATGTTTCCCTTGATCCTTTGAAGTTTCTTGGGAAAACATCTATAGCAGGATGCACAACATCTAACGGTATTTTCTCCCAGCATTTTAAAAAATTTTATCTTGAAAGCTTCAATATTTTGACAAGAAGTAGAGCACGATTGACCACAAAAAATAATCACGAGTGTTAAGATCAGGTGTTGAAGGAAACCATTTTTCTTTTCTCATCTAAGACGGACAGGTGTCTCTACACCACTGCTGTGTTACATGAACAGTGTGACTTGTCACACCAGCTTGGAGAGTGCAAAGTTCATATTTATTAATAATCTTTAAAATAAGAAAAATATTATGGCAAATATAAAGCTTTATCTTGCTTAATTGTTCAAACTTTAAACAAATGTTATGTGTACTTGAATGCGGAAGCTAAAGCTTACGATATCCACTGCCCTACGACGCTGTCAGCGAAATAACTTTTTCTTTATTATTTAAACCAATTCCAGAAAGAAGGTTTGACACACATGCACAGTTTTTGAAGTTGTTTAAATAGGAATGATTTTTTGCAACCCTCTCTTGTTTTAAACGTTTATTTCAATACAAAATAATTTAATTTTTTCTAATTCAAGCAAGCCATCGCTCTTTCAGATGGTACTGGTTTAGACCTGGTCCGATGCGGCTGAGGAAAGTTTTTGGAAGACATACAAGCACACACATTTTACCTTTTATATAGAGATGCTAGTGAGGGTGTTTGAAAATAAAGTGGTAGCAGGCAGGCTCGAACTTGCGACGTGAAGGTGGAAAAGTGAAAAAAAAAAAAAACCTGGCATTTTTTCGCTATGCCATGATGCGATCGGAAGTGTAAAGCGTTCCGATTTAGCAATGTTAATCAAAAAGATGACTTGCAGAAATAGTGTTGCTTTTAAACCTCCCACGAAAATGCTTTTTACTGTGGGGGGCTCTGGCAGTATCCAAATGAATAGTAATTGTCTGATATGAAGGGTTTTCCCCACATTAATCAAATCTAATTGCCTTCAATTCAATAATTGGTCCGGAAGGATAGGCGGATGCCTTTGCTTCAATTAGTTTTGCTTTATTTATACGAGAAAGACAAACACTGGAAATGGATTAATTTTTTTAAAACTCATAAATGCTCACGCCCATTTTGCCTTTTATAAGCAGAGTTGCCCGTGTGTTTAGGTGGTGTAGTAAGGACCCCTGGGTGGAGGCAGAGGTGTTTTTAAAAAAAAAATAGTCGGCAGGCTCAAACTCCTAACGCAAAGTAGGGAAAAAAACAACCTGACCTCTTAGTCGATGTCTCCATTGTGCGACCGGAATTCACAAATATTTAAATCAAGTGAAATCGGTCCAACGATGACAATTACTTGCTAAAATGTCAGCAAAAAAAGTGTCCAGTCTAGGGTGAAGGAATTAATGTTTTTGGCCAATTTTTCGATATTTGTCATCTGAGATGTCCAGCTTCAAAATGATACTGATCTCATCAGGATCCGTCTCCTCTGTTGAAAGTTTTTGCAAGAAAGACACATTTTATACTTTATATGGATAGATAATTGTAGAATACTTTATTTAAATGAAATTGTTTTTTTATTTAAAAGTGAAGCTTAATTATAAAGTATTTCTTTGTTTATTAAAATTTCAAAATTTCTATTCCTGAAAAACAGAATATTGGCTTCTTACGATAGTTATGATTGAGCAAGAACAAAAGAAGGGAAAAGAGTTCCTTAGTATAAAAAAGGGTTGAGAATCACTGGTTTACTCATTTACTTCAACAGGTTAGAAACCATGATGTAACCAAAAATGATTTCTTTTTATTGATGTCTCGCACTCCTCTACATACAGCATGCTCCCATTGGGGGAGCGAGTCACAGGATATATCAAATTGTCAAAAGCTAATTTTACCTGGTCATTTCTGATAAAATATATTTAGAAAAAGATAATGTACCTCCTTTTCATGTTGCTACTGCATTTGGGTTACTCGGGTTACCATTTTCATCTGGAGTATTTAAAGGTTCTAATTTTGGTCCCCCCCAATTTATCGGAGAAGGACCTATGTTTTCAGTGGCGCCTGTTAGTCCGGACGATTGTCACATAACCGTCGATTAGTTTTTCTTGAAATTTTGCCACAAATTGTATTTCATTAAATAGATGTGAACAGTAAATTCTCGTTGCATTCCCAGGGGCTATAAAGAGGTAACAAAAAATGACCGTTTTGCCCTATAACTTTTGATCCATCCATTATTTATTTATTTATTTTTTTTTTGAAACTTGGCCAAAATGTGGAGCCCATTGTTCTTAATATAAATCCAGTATGGGTGACCCTTGCAAAATCCTGGTTCGCGTCCCTGGGGACTTTTAGTGCTAAAAACGCCCCCTTTTGTGGTTCTGTTTTTCATATTTCTCAACAAAAACTTGATATGTCTAACTATATAGTGGTTTTTCATGGTGGTCAACTCAAATATACATGTGTTAAGGTCTGAAACTGCACTGTTATCCATTTACACTGGGATTCAGCGTCCCCAGGGCTCAAGAGGTAAAAAATGACACATTTTGCCCCATAGCATTTGATCCATCTATTAGATTTTCTTGAAACGGCCAAAATGTGGAGGCCATTGTACTTTGGCCCTTTACACTTCTCACATTCATTATTTCTTCACTTTTTGTGGCGTCATCTCACATGCAGCACCAGAAGGGGACCACACACATGCGGCTTGTTTTTATTTTTTGTTATTTCACCCCCAAACAAGGCACAAAGCCACTTAATCATGAGGGGTACTATTTGGGACCAGATTTGAAGGGATACTATTTATGGAATTGGGCAGCGAGATGGTTTTTTTTTTTTTGTTAATTTTGCAGTTGCCAATCACTTGAACTTCTGCATGTCAGTACAGTCAGGGAAATGGGGGCCCGGGAGGGAATTCCAAAGTGCAGCAGTCTGAGGGGAAAAAGCTATTTGAGTAGAAGGCTTTAGAGCATATGAGGGTCTCTATAGTGTAGGGGTGGGATTTTGCTGCTTGTCGGGTTTGTTGAGAGCATTGTCATCGGAAGGGTACTGGTGCTTTGAGTTCGTCAAAACACTTGCCATTGAAATATTTGTAAAACAGGCATAAGGATGCCACGTTTCGACAATGGAACAGTTTTTACTGAATAAGAATTAATTATTAGTTATGTGAATTGGGGAGATTACAGATGTCTTATGCACTTGGATGGTTCAGCCATGTTCAGCATGCCACCATTTGCATCAACTCCATAACACATTTGGATATTTTGGCCACTAAAGACCATTTTTTTTTTTTTAATTGCATTTTCACCCCAAACAAGGTGCATTGCCACTTTGGTGTAGGGGGGGCTACTATCGGGGGCAGCAACTAGCAACTACTGGGGCACTATGTTGGGATTTGGGCAGCAAGATGTCGGTTCACATTGCACTTGAACTTCTGCATGTCAGTACAGTTAGGGAAGCAGGAACCTGGAATGGAATTCCAGAGTCTAGAGGTTCTGGGGAAGAAACTACTGGAGTAGAAAGATTTTTTACATCTAGGGATCTCTACTGTGTGGGGGTGGGATTTAGCTGCCTGTCAGGTTTGTCGTGGGTCACTAGTGTCTGCAGTTCGTCAGAGCATTCACCATTAAAATACTTGTAGAACAGGCAGAGGGATGCAATGTTTCGTCGATGGGACAGAGGCTGAAGCTTAGATGCCAGTTCAGGGCCTATCAGATTGGCGACTCTTTTTTTTTAACCTTGTCTAGGAGCGAGAGACTAGTACCAGATACACCAGCCCAAATGTGACAGCAATACTCCATACATGGGCGAATGGTGGCCTTATAGAGGTACAGGATACTTTCAGGTGTAAATTGAGAAAGATGTGGTGTGAAAGAAACGATATAAATGCATGCAGCTTGGCTGATATCAAACGTTTGAACTGCATAGTGCTTCTTCAGATTTCATCCTTATGAAAAATAAAGAAAAATCTGTATGGTGTATGTACCCGTGACAGAAAAAAAATATCATACACCAAAAATCACATAAATGGATCAAGTAGTTTTACTTTTAAGTAGGAAAGTCAAATTTTAGTGCTTAAACTACAAGCGACGATTTCACAACATCGATTTTTACACACACACCTAAAAATTGCTACGAGGTGCCTTCAATAAGTTTCCAGACTTTTTTTTGCACAAGCATTTAAAATTGTCGTAGACTCTTGAAAATTCAGTATGTTATTGCTATACATCGTATGACATGACTGACCAATTTTTATGATTTCACGTTCAAATGAACAGCTACAGTAAGAATTGGAATACACCCTACTAAAGCCTAATTGTCGCAGCTGGTGAATTTCAAAAATGCAATCTAGACGAGAGGACACTTTAGAAGAACGATATGCAATAAAATTCTGTTTTAATCTTAGATAAAATGCCACAAAAAACGTATAGAATGCTTCAGACTACTTTTGGACCCTCTTACGTGAATCGAGCATCATTTTTTGAGTGGCATAAGAGATTCAAGGAAGATAGGGAGTTTGTAAGGGATAATAAGTTCACACCACTTACAGGAGTAAAGAAGTCAGAACACCAGAGTTAATTGGCCAAATAAAGAATTTCATAGATAAGGACCGTCGTGTGTCTATAGAGACAATAAGTGCACAGTTTGATGTCAGTGTGGGAACTGTACACACAATTATTCACGAGGAACTTAAGATGTGGAAGATTTGCAGGAAGTTTGTCTCAAAGATGCTCCATTCTTATCACAGATTATTTGACCAAGATTAGCATCAAGACAGTTCCACACCCTCCCTATAGTCCAGACCTTGCTTCCTGTGACTTTTGGTTATTCCCTAAGCTCAAGGAAACCCTTACAGGCTGTTATGAGACAATTGAGGAGATGAAAAGGCTGCGACGAGGGTCATTAACATGCTCACACAAGAGGACTTCCATGGGATCTTCTAGAAGTTGTTAGAATGGTACAGCAAGTGCATTGCAGCTGGGGGAGATTACTTTGAAGGGGACTAGAGTTTCATGTGTGTACTATCAATAAAAATGCCCATACGAAAAAGTCTGGAAACTTTGTAAATCCAGTTTTTAAAGTTTTTCACACTTTGGCAATTCTAACGACAAAATGCTGTCTTTATAATTTTTGTTGTGGGGAAGTGAAGTTTGTTGAAAGAAGTCAGTCAAGGAAGGTGCTCGACTGAGCTCCAATCTCTGCTTCCTTCTAATAAGATATTTCTACCACAAATAAAGTTTCCCTTTTTCCTCCCTGTGCTTAGCTTTCCATGAACAGAATTTCTTATCTGTGGAACACATTACTATGGGACTACTTCCCTCTGGGCTACAACATGGTCGTTTTCAAATCCAATGTCCAAAAATATTCGTTGTAAATCGTCCTTATAAGCAATCAAACTTCGTTCATTCCATTCATTTTCGATATTGTAATAATATTCTCCATCTTTCAACTGACAATCATTTCATGTAATTAACAGTTGTCCTTGAGTGACTTGTGGCCTTGATAATTTGTGACTCATCAGTAAAAATCAAAAGGGGTTAGGGTTACACAGATATGAAGTGTAATAATAATAAAAAAAGGCAACATATTTTTTACATCCAAACTTTATTTATATTTTATATAAAATCAATATGAAAATAACCGCAAACATTTTTTTATTAAAATGAACACTTTAAAATTTTTTTTTTATACAGATGAATTGTTTCACTTTTGACAAATTGGTCCCAACAAAGATTACCAATCATTTCTGTCTCATATTTAACTTATTAAAAATAAAAATGATAATGATTTTATACTTTATTTAAACATTAATTTCCTTTTAGAAAAAAAAAGATAATTTATAAAAATATTTTAACCCTAATTTGTAAAAAAAAAAAAAAAAAAAAAAAAAAAAAATTGTAAAAATAAAAAATTATTTTAAACCTAATTTGTAAAAAAAAAAAAAAAAAAATTTTAACATAATTTGTAAAAAGAAATATTTCAATCTAATAAAATATTTTAACTTAATAAAAAAAATTTTTTAAATTGTGAAAATAAAAATTTTAAACATAATTTGTAAAAAAAAAATTATTTGTAAAAAAAAGTTTTAAAAAAATCTAAAACAATTAAAAAATTTTTTTTTTTTACATATTATTTGTAAAATGATGCTTCCACTTTATTTTCTTTTTTCCAATGTTACTAGTTATACTAGGTTTTAAACAACGTTCCTTCTTCAGGTGCAACAATATTTTTTTTATATTAAATATGTTGATCAGCATACTCATGAGACCCTAATATGTACGAGTGGGAGTTAATTTTGGCCTAATGACAAACTTGGCATCTCACCACCAAATACATTTAGTTCTGATTTAATCAGCTGAACCATAAACACCTGAAGAAGAGTGGAAGGCACATATTGGCCAGAACATTAAAATACAAAAACTTGTTACATAAAGATACTTTTTGCTTTGATTTAAACTATTTTATCAGGATTTTGCGAAACGTTGACAAAAAAAAAAAAAAAAAAAATGCTGAATACAAAGATGGAACTCTTTTTTTTATCAAAATCTTGAAAACAACAAAATCTGGACAAATATGGCAGTTTTGGGGGGGTTTGTTTAAGAACAGCAGTAAAAATAGAAACTGAGTGCACATATGCACTGAACAAAAAAAAAAAAAAAAAATTGTAAATATTTTCAAAAAAGATTTAAATAATTTTTTTCTTTTAAGGCGTCTCATAAAACTCAGGCTACATTGTTTCAATAAAATGCAATAACAAGTTATAAAAATAGCAAAAAGAAATCCAGGCTCCTGGAATCGAAAATGCAAAAAAGAAGAAAAAAAAAAGAAAAAAGACACTTTATTTTCATTGGATTTTATTTTTTTGTAAATTGTTGCTTTTTTTTTTTAAAATTATTGCTTTGTAATTTTAAACAATTATTTTTAGTCACATGAAATGTTACTTATTTTTGCAAATTGCTGCATTTTTCTTTTATAATTTACAAAAAAAAAAAAAAAAAAAAAAAAAATGGTCTGTGACAAAAAAAATGTTAGAAAATAATAATAACAATGTAAATATATCAGTAGAAAAATAAATGCATTTCCGGTTTCATTGTTATAACTTGTTTTTAGATTTTATTGAGTCAATACGGTCAGCGATGGGATGG
Source organism: Euprymna scolopes (assembly GCF_053919585.1). Taxonomy (NCBI): domain Eukaryota; kingdom Metazoa; phylum Mollusca; class Cephalopoda; order Sepiida; family Sepiolidae; genus Euprymna; species Euprymna scolopes. The sequence goes on from NC_136507.1 coordinate 106,001,320, forward strand.
GGGCTGATTTGTAAAAGCACAACAAAGAGATAAAATCTTCCAGCGTTTTTTTGTGAAAATTAAAAAGCAGAATTTTGTTTGTAATGAAGTTGTCTTAATTTTTTTGTCTAATTTGAATTTAAAAAAAAAAAAAAAATTGTTAATTGAATGCATGTTAGAATCATTGTTTTTTTGTTTTTGTTTTTAACCCTCTAATAATTCAACTTATTTAATACCAAATCCAATCTTTCCAAAAGATTGGAAAGAAAGCTAGACAGTGCATATACCCATATGCTATGAACAGTGTTAAATATATCCTGGCAAAATCATCCAACAGCGAAGTAGCAACTTTATGGCAACCTATCTGCCATATCTACTACCATCAGGGAGTGACGTCTACGATGTGCCGGTCACTTCCAGAGGAGCAAGCAAGAGTTGATGAGAAATGTATTTCTGTGAACTCCACGGCACACATGCATGAGCATAGGGCGACCTAGATCCACGTACATCCAGCAAATTGCACATGACGCCAACTGTGATCCTGAAGATCTGAGGCAGCTGATGGAAGACGGAAATCTGGAGAGAGAGAGAGAGAGGGGGGGGGTACATTGGTCCGAGCAAGGAGCCCGACCAGATAGATAGATAGATTAATACGAAAGCGCAATACTTATTGTATGACGATTGATGGGAATTATTATTTTACTTATTTACTTCTTTCTCACGACAGCAAGATTAGACAAAGTCAATTTAACATGGGTGAAAAATTGAACTCTTCTGAGGGGGTATTCAGGGTTAGACACATCAGCACTCCTCAGATGAATGCCAATCAACCCTTCCAAAGAAGATAATGCTGGAAAGAGTGATGTCCGAGGACAAATCAAACCATACCTCATTCCAACCCAAGGATCGGAATCCTGAGCAAACCAAATCCTACTGCCAGATTGTGGGCTCATACCTTTCCCAAACGTATTAGATCTAATAGCATTTGAAACTGGATTGCCGATTCCATATTGTCTGTTTTACAACATATCAACTGTTTGGGGTTATTTTAATACAGAGAGCGCAATCTGAGAAACCTGCTGGAAAAATAAAGCAACAATCATCACGAAAAACCAGATATTCAGGTATAACATCTCACAGCCACAACCAGCATAAAACATGTTTTTAACCAAGATGCACGTTTGAAAATCAATATATTTTCGGGGGCTTCCGAACATAGATAAGGAACTGAAAAATTACATTCCATTCATCATGTTAAAACTTGTGAAAAGTCACGATAAAAAACACACAATCAGTTATTTCAATCCATTATTAAAAAATATGGCAGACATCTGTTTTACTCTTTGAAAGAGACTTAACCGCATTTAAAAATAGATAACAAGATTGTCCCCCACACCGTTCAGGTTTTATTTGATTTATATTTTTGGAAGAATTCTAAGACAATCGATACGGCTGAGAATTCTGAATTTTGTGAATTTATAAAATAAACGGAAATGATGAAGTTGATGAGGTTCCTATTTACTTGCCTCCTCACGAGGGAAGAATTAGACACAAGGTAGGTTTTTAATGTGGGGGAAAATACAGCTCCCCAAAAAGGGGCACTCTGATTAGGAACAAAAACTTAAATGGTCTCAGTCATGAAGGATTTCTCCTCCACTGACTGAAGACAGAAAAGGTGAAGTGTAGTATAAGAATAGATACTACACTTTGTTCCTGACCAAAAGGTTCAGAAGTTTTGTTACCTTGGTGATACCATTGGTGAATAGGGTGGAGCAGGTTCTAATATGATTGCAAGAATTAAGCATGGATGGAATAAGTTCAGGGAACTTATATCATTACAAACCAGCAGAGTGTTACCACTGTCGACCATGTGAAAAGTCTGTCAGGTATGCGTACACAGTGTGATGTATGGAAGTGAAACCTGCTTAGCAAGGACATGCATTGGATGAAGAAAAACGATGGATACGTAATGCGAATCTTACAGACAAGCTCAAATGTGATGATGAAGGTAAAGCCTTAACGCTGCAGGTAGAACGGATTCGGCTTTAATCTTATGACCACGTTGAAAGAATGGTTGAGAGTTCCTGAGTTAGCAGAAGCATGGTCAGTTGACAGGGGAAGTCCAAAGAAAACATAAGAAGAACTGATAAGGATGTATTTGAAAGAAAGAGGGATAAATAAAGACTTGGTCAGAGATAGGTTTATTTGGAATTCAATTTCTTAAAGCTGTCCAACACATGCCAGCGTGTAAAATGGACGTTAAGCCAAATAACAAAAATGATTTTTTTTAAACTTAAAATACTTATTAGGTTGTCTTATAATCATAAGATAGACAATCGCTATATTAATAAAATTATCAGGCAGCTTCATGCATGTGTGTAATTCTCACAGCTATGTAACTTTGATAATTACACATTGAATATTTATCAAAAGAAAAATTGTAATAATGTAAAAAAAAAAAAAAAAAAATTTTTGGAACCTGTTTAAAAAATATAATTTTGTTACAAAATTAAATCCCCCAGAATGCATTTTGGTTTCTTTGTAAACAAGCCAGCCATTTAAATCTTTTTGTTAACAGTTGAAAAAAAAAAGAACAAAATAAAAAAACCCAAACACAAAAGTATAGATTACTTTGTGATGCTTCGAAATTAAAAAGGAATTTAGAAGCATTTAAACTGTTGAATATAAAAGTCATTTCTGGCTTTAACATTTACATCCAATAATTTTATAATTAGACATTAAGACAACAGTACCTTAATCAAATTAGTTATAGTTTTATAACAATTTGGGTCAATTAAGAAAAGACCAAACGATACCATAATTAATTTTAACTTTCAAAATCGTATTTAAAAAAAACTCACAATTTGGAGAAAAAAACAAAAAACAAAAGAGTGTAGTAAGCGAAACAAAAGTGAAAGTAAAAAGATTCCCGAGCAACGCCGGTTCGGTAAAGCTACTAAATAACAATAAACTGTTCATTCAAGCAAAACTGTCCTTTGACTATAAGATCCTCAATTTTAAGATTTCTTTGTAAATACAATATGTTTTAAACAATTTATTTTTTACTGACAAATTGAAAATAATTTCTGGCTTAGATTAAATTTTGAAATCAAAAATAAAATATAGTTCTCTCTCTCCCAAATCAAAGAAAGCAGAAGTTTTTTAATGCACCCATGTCGTATCGAAGAATCTGAAGATATCCTAACATCAATATAAATAAAACAATATTCCTATACTACAAAAACAAAAATAAAGAAAAATCTGTATGATGTACCCGTGATGAAACAAAAATATTGTATTCTAAAAATCACATAAATTGATCAAATAGTTTTATTTTTATAAAGAAAATCATTTTTAACTGATTAATGGGAATTAGTAAGCATTACAAAAATCTCGCAAGTTTTAATTATTGTCAAGTTATTTCGCCTTGTTTCGTTTTCAAAATGGTGATGCGAGACAGCTGCTTGTCATTTACTCATAAAATTTGATTTTCTTTATAAAAATAAAACTACTTAAACTAAATAAAATTTACATAATTTTTGGAATATGGTACTTTCGTTTCGTCATGGGTATATACATGATACACATTTTTCTTTATTTTTGCTTTTTTTAAAATATAGGTGGAATTCTGAAGAAGCAAATAATCATTAATAAAAACAGTTTTAAACTTTACAATCCAGAAATGACTAATGGATATTTCTGTAATAAGAACGGACTGGAATTTCTAATTCCAGGCTGGCCAAATGTATGAAACATGGGTATCCCCAGTGAACAAATGGATTTAAATAAGATAATTAATTTTGGCTCTATCTGGTAAGACCTACAATCGAATATTATGTTTTTTGTTTTGTTTTTTTGTTAATTTGTGACACATGTATTTAATATTATGTGTTTGAAAAAAAAAAAAAAAAAAATGAACTTTTCTTAAAAGAAAAAAAAACAATTTCACAATTATATGTTTCCTATGAAAAGGAATGATTGCAGTTTGAACTCTGTTATGCATCGCATTATTCGATGATGATGATAAGAGTTATGCCACGAACGCATCAACTAAAAATGTCATTATGACATAACTGTTTGCTTTTTTGGTGGGAGTTTTGTATGTTTATTTTTGTTTTTTTTTTGTTGATTAAAACCAGTTTTGTACTTTCCATTGAAAAAAATATTTAAATTGAACACAATTTTAAACTTAGAGAGTAAAAGAGTATTATTAATATTTTTTTTTTAAATTAATTATTTTTTAAATTTATTTATTTTTTTAATCCTTTCATAATTTATGCATGCATTCTTTTTGCAGACTTATCCTCATAGTTGTTGTTGTTGTTGTTGTTGTTTCACCATGTTTTTTTTTCGCTAACTAATCCACTAGCCTGCTTGCGTAGGATTGAAACCGCATTGAGTCTCTACAATTCCAGGTGAGCATTATCTGAAGATAGCAATTTCAATCCTACCCAAGCAGGCCAAAAGATTAGTTGGGCAAAACGTGATGAAATGACAACAACAAAGATGAGGATAACAGTCCATAAAAAGAATGAATAAAAGAAGGTCTAATATTATAAAAGAGCAGAATGAGAGTTATCTCCCCTGTTTTGTAGCTTGAATAAAGAACTTGATTCACAGCTGTGGGATATAATTGCAACCTGGTGGCCTTGGCGAAAATATTAATTGGAATGTAAAGAATGCAGAAAATGTGGATATTAATTTGTCATCTGAGAAACAACATTACAGAGTTGTGCAATCCCTTGTAGCAATAATAAGTGTCGTACAACGACTTGCTGTTTATTAAAGTAATTTGGCAAGAAAGTGTTTCAGAATTTAGCACATTTATTTTGACCCATCTTGAAAATTTTTATTCTTAGTTTAAGCTTTTAATATGTACGCGACCACCTGTGACCTGTTGGGTCAGTGTTTGTGAAATACATTATTAAATCTATAATTCTTAATTTGACATGACTTTATAAGCATTGCAATGTATGAACCTCTCTCACCACAAAAAGGATTTCATGAAGTCAGAATACTTTGTGATGTTATAATAGGACAATTTCCTATTATCCTCTTTCATAATTTATATCATCATTTTATTTCTTCCCTCATCATTCACTGTTTATTTACGTTATTTACTGTTCGTTCCATAATCCTTAATGCAGAGGTGATGATAGCAAGATAACAGTTTTAGTAGTGTATGTGCATGTGCATGTATATATGTGTACATTTAGGTGTTTGTGTGTGTATTTCATTAAATAACACAGACAATTCCTATCTATATATTTTGATTTGGATCCTTTCTAACCTGTTTAAATGTTTTTGCTTCAGGCGAGAACTGGCTGATGTAGCTGCCATAGTCATTGTTGACCCAAGTATTTTTGAATCCAACAACACATTCGAAAGTACTTGGGTCAACAATGACTATGGCAGCTACATCAGCCAGTTCTTACCTGGAGCAAAATCATGTTAAGATTGGAAAGGATGGAAACCAAATTATATAGACAAGAATTATTTGTGTTATTTAACTATATATATATATATATATATATATATATATATATATATATATATATACACACACACTTTCCAACCTTATTAATTTTTTTCGTTTTCAGTAAGAACTGGCTGATGTAGCTGCCATAGTCACTTTTGAAGTACTTTCGAATGTGTTTGGATTACTTGGTTGGATTCAAAAGTACTTGGGTAAACAATGATTATGGCAGTTACATCAGCCAATTCTTACCTGAAGATATATATATATATATATATATATATATATATAAATTCTGGCAAAATTCTTTTCATACGAGTTAATCTAGTAAACATTTACTGTGCTTATATAATAGTAATAAACAGAAATATATATTTATACATACATTTTTGGCTACACATTTGCATACATTCTAGCTGAGAATCAGCTGAACTTTGTCTGGCCAAGTTCTTAGTGTGAAGGCAGAGATTAAAATTAAATTAAATGGCGGCATTGGTCGATTAAGTGCTTGGAATTGAACATTGAAATAATTCTTGGTGAAAATAAAGATATTTGATATATAGAATATACTAGCAGATCTACCCGGTGTTGCCCCGAGGCAAAATGTTATATAAAAACTATCTCTCTCCCCTTGTTTTCCTCCTCCCATGCCCTACTTCCCTCTTTCTGGACACACACACTTATAGGCATTTTTTGAGGAAGGAATCAGCATAAGGGAAGTAACTCTTGGATTAAAAAATACAGAGTTACTTCCCTTTTACATAGAACGCCCCCCCCCCCTACAAGAAGGAAAAAAAAAAAACAATCTGCACCAGTTTATAGTTTAAAGAATGAATTTTTTATTTTTTATTTTTCCTGAATTTTATATATTATTCATTTGGAGCAACGCTGATGAAGAAAATACCAACTTTGTGGGCACTTGTTTTGTAGTTTTTTTTTAGTTTTAGCTAGACATACAAACATACACAGGCAACTGTGCTTTCTATAATAGATTATTAAGCAACAGTTGGTAGCTCGAGAACATATATAGGTAAAATAGTATTAAAAAAAAAAAAAATGATGGTGAAGGTGTTCAGTTGAATGAATGTTAGACATACCAGCATGGTTATGAAAAGTAAAAAGTCGACTTTGGTTTTATTTTCGGCAGCCTTCTCCCCTTCCCCCATTTTTGTTCTTTAGTCTTTACACTTCATGAGCGAGTGATGTTACTGACAAAGGGGAAAGAATTGCAGTTTTCTAGATCGGCTATTATGGACATTTTTCAATCTTCTCATAATATTCATCATCAATCAACTTAATCTATCCATCTCATTAATGCTTATACTTGAGTGTTTTTTGGCCTTAATAAGTGGTGGCTCATCAGCAAAAAAGAAGGTCACAGGGCGAGGCTGATCTTGCATGCATTTGGGAAATTCCTGGTAGGTTAAGGGGGGGGTAATCTTTGTGTTTATGGCATATCAACCTTTTTAGAGTTAGTTAATATCGCAGCAAGACCTATTATAAACAATTTATTTTATATGATTAGTTGTTTTGCTATCCATAGCTTGGGGAGGGGGAATCGGGTTCATACCTTTCCGATAGTTTTAGTGGGTACATGACCACAATAAATGTGACTGTAGTCATTAGACAAAGGAAACTTTGTATATAAATGTTAAAATACAAATCATAAAATAAATAGTTTTCCAGGGCAATTTCAATGCAGAAATCTTTAAATTATGTTCATAAATAAACCAATAAATCTAATGAACATTTTACTTTAGGGATGAGTAGTGGAAGTGAAAATAAGTTGATTTTTAATAATAAAAACAATATCCTAGATTGAAAAAAAAGAAAATCCACTAAAAATCAAATAATTAATCTGATCTTAATGAAAGAATTAACTACTTATTACAAATAAATAATATGTGAAGTATTTATTTTATTAAAAAAAAAAAAAAAAAAAAAAATTATATATATTTTTAAGTCGCTTTAGTTAGTTTACCCTTAAATTTCATTTCAAACTGAGTTTTCATTATGAATATAATAAAACTTATTTCGTCCTGGAAATAAAATTTAGAAGGTAACTAAAAGATCTATATATATATATATATATATATATTTGTAAATAATATGAATAGTTGGACATTTTACAGTATAGACAACAAAATGAAAAAAATGGTAAAAACACAAATAAATGTTACCAAAGGCAAGATAAGTTACTTTTCTACGTACTGAGACTTTTAATGGGTGGGTTTCATATCAGTGTTTTCTTAAATTTTCGAATTTTTGAGCGAGTATCAAGACTCCTCTGATGACTGTTTCATGTCGGCCATTTTTTCTTGTTCTGTTTGGTAAATAAATGCTTTAAAATAAGTTCAAAACACTAAAATCTTATCCAGGTAGGTAGAAAATTAACTTATGTTGCCTTTGATAGCATTTATTTTTTTTATATATTTGTTTTTTTTTTACCACTTTTTCAGTTTGTTCGTTATACTGTAAAATTCCCAACTTTATATTAATATTAATTCATTAATAAATACTGAAAATTTCATTAAGCGCGGATAATTTTCTGATTTTTTAGTGGATTTCTTCAATCAAGAATATTCATTTTTTTTTTTTTTTTTTTTTTTTTTTTTTTACTAAAAACCAAATTGTTTCATTGGCCATACATCTTAAAAAAATTCAAATATTAATAATTTTAACATTTGAAATGTGAACAGAAAAGTTTTAATTTGAATAAAAAGTTTTTAAATGAAAAATTAAAAAAATAAGTTATGTTAACTGGATTTCTTCATTTGTGGAAAATAAACATTGAAATTGTAAAAAAAAAAAAAAAAAAATAAAATAAAATAAAAACGAAATGGTATTATTGTAAATGAACACTCTTCGTTAAATCACGCTCCCAAATAAAATGAAATTCTCCATTTTTTAAAGCGATTACGAGTGACCATCATAACAAAAAATTGACAAAATATATATATATATATATATATATATTCTAAAATTTAGAATGGGGGATCAGTTTCAGATATAAATTTAAGCCAGATCTGAAGAATATTGCCCCTCTTTTTTTCTCCAATTTTTCCAGCGAATTATTATCAAATGGACATGGACACTAGTCTAACAGATTATTAAAAATAAAAAATGAAAAAGTTAATATTAAAAATTTGTAAGGGTGCTCAGTTTTTAATCAATCACCATTTTAGAACCACTCAATGTTTTTTTTAGGTCAAATTTCGCGAATTTACCTTTTTTTTTTTTTTAAAAGTAGTTTAGCCTTTTTTGAATTTCGTTTTTTAAAATAATCTCAAAAAAGGCTAAACTACTTTTAAAAAAAAAAAAAAAAAATGCTAAATTTGGCCTAAAAGCGTAGAGTTGTTCTAAAATGGATGATCGATTCGCTAGAACATTGCATTAGAAATTGAGCACTCCTACAAATATTTCAAAATTGACTTTTTTCATTTTTTGGTTGATAATCTGATAGAGTAAAGCCCATTCGATAACAATTCGCTGAAAAAAATTGAAAAAAAGTTGAAAATAAAAAATAATAGAGAGGAGGCAAAATTCTTCAGGTTTACCAAATTTAACATAAAATGATCCCCTATTTTCGGGTCATGCTAGCATTTTAAGACAGTTAACCAATTTTTCTATGGAATATCGTTTAGGTGATTACGTGTTTTCATGATCTTGCTACTCAGGATTAGCCATAAAAATGTAGTTAACTGCCCTAAAAATAAGGGATCACTTTTACCTTAAATTTATATACGAAATTGATCCACCACTCTAAATTCTAAAATATTTTTGGTAAATATTCAGATACATTACAACAGAACACCGACCACTCTAATTTGGTTTTTTAGAGGTAATCGAGGTCGCTGACAACGAATCTGATACTCAAACCGGGTGCAAATTTACTGTTTGCATGGTATTAACCCCTGAACCGATTAACTACTTTTCGCCATTTTACAGCTTCCGTTTACGCTACACACGCGCGTGCGGCAGTATAAACGACGGCTTCCTTCACCTAGCAAACTGCCTTTTCCCGTGGCATACCAATCTTCCGCGGAAAATTTAAAATTAGCTGAAAAAGAAATAAAACAAAAAAATGAAAGCACTCCAAGTTGGGGAGGAGGGGGGTAATTTAATGGGGTTTTTTTCCTGGAACATAGAATTTTCAAAAAAAAAAGTACATTATAGCACTTTTGGGGTGGAAAATTTTAAATTAGCTGAAAAAGAAATAAAACAAAAAAAGGAAAGCACTCCAAGTTGGGGAGGGGGAGAAGAACTGTTTAATTTTTCACAAAAATTCTGTTTACATTGAGGGGTAGGGCGATGGAGGGTCAGGGGCAGGGGGGACGGGTGGTGTCGCTATATGTCGGCGCATTACTTACGGAAAAACGGTAAATTAAACTGCAGAAACACCTGTTAAATGTTGTACAAGTTTTATAAAAAAATTCTTCCATCAAGTCACCTTACTACGTGCGTCCATGTGCGAACGCATCATGTAAGAATAGCATAAACGATGGCGGTGAGTTGGCACAAAATAATGCGAGGGTTCAGGGGTTAATACCATGCAAAATTTGCGACAGGTTTGAATATCAGATTCGTTGCAGCGCCCCCCCCCCAAAAAAAAAATATTGGTCGGTGTTCTGTTGTAGCTAAAATAAACATTTACTCATTAAATTTTTCTGCTGGTCGCCACGGAACTCAACGCCCAAAGAGTACCACAGAATAAAGTAATATGGTTCCTTTGTTTTCTTACACGTGAAAAAAAAAAATAGAACTTTAAAATTCATATTTTAAAAAAGGTTTAAAATAATACAACTTATTTCGACTAGGCTTTTATAATCACAACGTCTAGGCCGATGTAATCTCCGGCCTTCTTCAAGTGCATCTTTTCGAAACTTTCTAATTAAACTTGAGAATCTTTCTGTGCAGAATTTCGAACTGAACACATTTTTTTTTATCGATGGAAGTAGGCCAGTCGCACTTCGTGGACATATGTCACTATGACATGGAGTGTCGGTGGCGGTGGGTTTCTACAAGTATTTTGTTTAATTTTTGATTTTTAAACGATTACCGAGACTCCCCCGGATGACCGTTTAATGTGAACTATTTTTCTCTTGTTCTAACTTAGCATCCAACACTACTTTTTTCGGGCACCTGTCATCAAAATCAGCGAGAAATCAGTATTTTAAGTTATTAATTTGTTGCTGACCCTTCGATGTTGCTTTAAACAAAAAACACACACACACACACACACACACACACACATCCAGTTAAACAATTACGAATATATCCTTTTCTGTTTATATACGCACACAGACGTTTCATGAAAAACTTTCCCGTTTTCATTAATTAAATCCAAACATTTCCAATTAAACAATTACGGATATATGTTCTTTCACTTTATTTACTTTTTTCATAGTTCTTTTCGGAAATAATCATTATCTAGCTTATTTGTATTTATTTCATACTTCGATTATAGTATAAATACTGATTTCTCCCTCTGATTCTAATGACAGGTGCCCGAATAAAAAAAAAATGGCGTCTATATTCGGCAATAAAAAAGTACCAATTTTTCATTTTCATAATACTGCAAAATGCCCGAGAGTTCGACTAAAGGGTTTCCAAATTCAAAAAGATATACTTAAAGAAAATCGGAGGTTACATCGGCCGAAACCTTACGAATATAAGAACCAAGGCGAAAAGATTGGGAAAACAATGTTTTTTTTCTTTGTGTTTCATTTTTTTTTTTTTTTTTTTTTTTTTTTTTTTTTTTTTGAAGTGTGGATCGAAGCGTTTCTGTTTAATGTTCGAAATTTAAACATAAACGTTCATCACTTTTTCGATCCTAACACGGCACAATGGACACAGTCGCCTATAAGTGGGCAAAATTTGGACAATACGTTCGGCACAGGGCACACAAAGGCACATGTGTCGGCAGGGGAGGATCAGGACGGTTTTCAATTGATCTTGACACACAACGCATTTGCGTTTGTCCCTTTCCCGTTCGATCTCCTTCTCCATCGATTCACTGTCCACTGGTTTTGTCAGCACCGGGGTCGGGGAGCGGCTACCCGGTTGTTCGGTCCGGTTGCTTGTGCCGGCCCTTGGCAGCTGGACCTCTATGACCTCACCCTCGCTCGTCTCCTCGGAGGAGATTGATGAAGTTGAAAAGCTTTCCGTTTCACTATCGCGAATGCTGCTGGTAACCGAAGGGGTACGACGACTTGTAACGGTCGTCCGGTCATCTTCATCATCATCTTCTAAGTCTTCTTCATCATCCATTGGTTCGTTATCGGAGAACTCGAAATTATAAGCGCCACCCATGTTGTTATTGGGGTTGTTGTTGTATCGAAAAGGGGGCTGGTTTCTTTGTCGGGTTTGCCGGGACCGGAAAAACGGGAAAGTCATTCCCTGCGCGTCCAAGAAAGTCAATATCTGAACACTGTTGAAAAATATGGTAAGCAAGAAGACACACATAAAGAGGCCCAGAAAGGACTCTTTCGACAAGGAGTACAGCTTGCTTCCCAACTGATTACAAGTGTTTCTTATGAGTGCTATAAGGAAGTCACAGGTGTACAGGATGCTCCGGGGAATGCCGAATAAAAGGTAGAGTAATAAGTTGAAAGTGGCGAGGACCATCTCGATAAAAACACTACCTATCGTTTCAAACCCTCCCACGACCAGCAGAAATAGTCTGCTTAGAAAAGCTTCGCCTTTGTACCAAGTTGTAGTCCAGCTTCTTTTTAAATGGTCAACGGACGTGCTCATGACGGACACTGTTCCCACACTGCCGGTCCAGACGAGGGACACGAGGTTTTCCAATGCGGTGAACACCACGGACACAAGATGGTACATTAAAATGGACAGTTTCCAAAGAAATGTTAAGAAACTGTAAAAGCAGTTCCACAACTCAATAAGAAACTCTATCACTCCATGGACGACACAGGTCATAACTTCGCTAAAGACCAACACTGCGTAGCTAATGTTGCCCCAGAGTCCAACAAAGAATTCAATCGTAGACTTCATCGTGTTATAATGGACTGTCAATATCGACATGAAAACATTAGCAAACTTATGAACCGTACACGACACAACTTCGAATGTCTGACAGAAAAAGTGCCAGAAATTGTGGATATATTGTAGTTTCATGGTGTTCAAAATCGAATAAGCGATTTCCTATGCCCGTCGCTTGGCGAAAAAGCTTCTTTTTTTTTCTTTTAGTTAACTCACCGCATGTCTTTGTTTTTAAGTTAATAAGGTAAACTCCACGGCGGAAGACATGTTTAGTTGTTGTTGTTCTTCTTGTTGTGAAAAAAACCGGAATCCGGGCTGCACGTTGAAACATGAACATTTAAACGAAACGAAACAAAAGTTGAACAACTAAAAAATATACGAAACGAAACGCTACCTAAAATTGTATTTTGAAAGTAAATTTCAGTTAATACTTCCATCGTCATGTTATTCTAAAATTAATAAATGGAAAATAAATGGGGTTTATTTTACAATCCACGGAGGTGCGAAAACGTTGTCAAAAACAAATATATATAAAATAAATAAAAGGCAAGATAAGTTAAGTTCGTAGTGTTTTTATTTAATGTAAAATGTTTATTCGGTTGGGAAAAAAAAGTAACAATATAATTTATAAAAAACATATTTATAAAAAATATATTTACCAAAAATATATTTACCACAAATATATTTATCAAAAACATATTTACCAAAAATATATTTATCAAATATATATATATATATATATATATATTTGATAAATAATCAAAATATATTTATCAAAAATTTATTTAGTAAAAATATATTTATCAAAAATATATTCATCAAAAATATATTTGTAAAAATATATCGATCAAAAATATATTTATAAAAATATATTTATCAAAAATATATTTAAAAAAAATAAATTTATCAAAAATATATTTATCAAAAATATATTACCAAAAATATATTTATCAAAATATATTTTGATAAATATATTTATGAACAATATATTTATCAAAAATATATTCATCACAATATATTTATCAAGGATATATTTATCAAAATATATTTATCAAAATATATTTATCATTTATCATATATTATTTAAAATATATTTATCAAAAATATATTCATCAAAATATAGTTATCAAAAATATATTTATCAAAAATATACGTATCAAAAATATAATTATCAAAAATATGTTTATCAAAATATATTTGTCAAAAATATATTTATCAAAAATATATTTTTCAAGATATATGTATCAGAAATATATTTATCAAAAATATATTTATCAAAAGTATATTTTTCAAAATATATGTATCAAAAATATATTTATCAAAAATATATTTTTCAAAATATAGTTATCAAAAATATAGTTATCAAAATATATTTTTCCAAATTTATTCATCAAAAATATATTCATCAAAAATGTATTTATCAAAAATATATTTATCAAAAATATATTTATCAAAAATTTATTCATCAAAAATATATTTATCAAAAATATATTTATCTAAATCTATGCATCTTACTTGTCACCGTGTACAGCGGACAACGTCACAAAAAATGAATGATGTAATAAATGGCGAATGATAAGAGAAGTTTTGGGGAATGGTGTAAATAATTTATGGAGAGGGATAAGGGAAAGAGAGAGGGAGAGATAGAGAGAGAGAAATTGAGAAGAGAGAGAGAGGTGAAAGAGCGACAGAGAGGAATGAGGAGATTGATTTGAAAAAAAAAAAAATGATTATTATTTTTTTTTGACACTTTTTCACTTTTTTCTCCCATGGCTTAAAATATGCGATGTAACATCCATATACCTGTCTGTGATGTTGCCAAACTTATCAAAAATCTTGATTCCAGTAAAGCAACTGGCCCTCATTGCATTCTAATCATAGTGCTTTAAAAAAGCTTCAACCGGAACTAGCTCCCATTTTTACAAAATTATTTAACCGTTGCCTTAAGGAAAGGAAAAATTCTTCCCAACACCTTGGAAAACTTTGTCAGTTTTCTCTATAGTTAAAAATTCTGAAGATCGGTCGTTTGCCTCTCAGGACATACCAATCAATCTCCTGTGCATCATGAATAAATTGCAACATGTTTCCATCCTGTGAGATGTACAGCTACGGCGTTAATATCACACTAAATTAGTAGTGAATCTCTTGACAGGGCTTTGTTTCTAGAACAAGTGCTCTTGGTATATCAAAGGCTTTTGATAGGGTATGGCATAAAGGTCTACTTCACAAGATTTCTAACCATAGAATAGCTGGAAATGTCTTCCAGCTATTAAATCTTTTCTCTCTGATAGGTTTAAAAGTAGTTATTGAATGCACAGAAATCAGACGCTTATAGTGTCAACACTGTAAGCGTCCCTCAGGATTCTATCCTAGGCGCAACTCTCTTCCTGATCTTCATCAATGATCTCCCAAATTACATCCTTAGATCATTCGTAGACATTTATGCAGACGACATGTCATGTCTGTAAATGTTAAGCCAAGGAGTTTGAAAGGGGGTCTCTCAGGTAGTGTGTTATTTGTCATGGCAATCCTTGTTTGACAAATTTTTTTTTGTAATTGTTAAAGGAAAGAAGCTTAGTCTTAGTAGCATTAAATACTTACATCAGTTTATGCCCCGATTTTCACCATAGACTGAAGGTCATTTTCTAGCATTTCTGCCATTACCTTGTACATGTATACAATCCTTTATCCCGCATGCCTATTATAGAGCGTGGTTTTATCAAAAAATATATCCATCTGAAATACAATTTTATCAGGGAGATCATTTATGAATATCAGGAATAATAAAAGTTCATAGATCGACCTCTGGGGCACATCTGCATTAATATCATGTTGTGTGGATGTACGGACATCGAGGACAACTTGGTTTTTTCTTTTCTTTAGAAGGACCAGATTATGTTGAATATCTGTCAAGAATATCATAGGATTTAATTTTTGTGAGAACCCCTTCATGCCAAACCTTGTCAAATGCTTTCAATATATCAAGGTCTACAGATCTGGCTTCCCCAATCTTATCTAATGCATGGTATATGCGTTCAGAGATGACAGTTCAAATATCTGCAGTAGAATGGGCTTGTCTAAATACGATTTTTTGGGGGTCAGAAAGAAGCTTAGCATTTAATGGATGGTAGACTAGTGCTTGATTGATTAAAGACTCAAAGATTTTAGTGAAAAGGGGAAAGAGACTGATGGGGCAATAATTGAGCGGGTCAGTTCTTTCACCAGAATTCTTAAGTACTGGAACAACAGAGGCAATTTTACAGCTTTCAGGGGAGCAAGACTCGGCTAGGTATTTGTATTACAAAAAAATTAAGACTCCTGTACTGTCAATCAGAAACAGCAGCCAGATAAACTGTCAAACCTGTACTCTCAATCTGTCAGACAAGAGCTGCTCAGACTAGTTGCATGGACAAGAGTGGCAAGCAAGCATCACTAAATTGCTGAAATTAAGAGAGATGGGAGAAAAAAGTAATGGGAGGAAAAAAGGGATAGGACATGCTGTCCATTGTCCGAAGCAGGAAACAAGGCTAAGCACTGGATGTCTTTGATGAGTCCCTAATTGTACCTCTGCATGTGGCTAATAGACAAAGAAGGAGTGTGAAAGCTGGGCGATAGGACCTACTCCTTAAACTATTTAGGTTTGAAAACCGGATAATTTGTTTCAGTCACCAGGAAAGTTGTAGTTCAGGCTTGTACCCCTCCCCAGCTTCACTTAATTTTCTCAAAAGTGAAGCATAATAGACTCCTGTAATTGTGGTACTCTTTGCCAGGAAATTGGTCATCACTACTTCATCCTGATCTCAGAGGACTGTGAGCAGCACTCGTTTTATTGGAGTTAGTGAGTCCAAAGTGTTTCAAAGTAACAGACCAAGGTTTCATCCTGTGTAATTAGTATTTTGAAAAAAATTGACTCATCTTCTTAGTACATATCAAATTCATCCTCAAGCACTCAACACGTTCTCACTTCTGGAAAAGTGTCAGCAACCTGGGAATCCATCTGACAGACATCTTATTCATATGCGAATAGCCATGAATGATAGTTTCCACAAACCCTGTATTAATCTTGACCTCTTAGGCTATTTGGCAAATAGTCACATATTGCTCTTTCAAAATGGCAGCATCAACTTGACTGTTGAATGCTTAATCAATGGCAGAAGGAGGATGACCAGGTTTGGAAACTGTTGTCGCAATGAGCTTACATTGTGGTTTATATTTTACTACGCCAGCCATTTTTTTAATTTGTAAACAATCTTATATACACCACCTGGTGGCAAATAACCGTTTTCTTAAATCGGACTGAGGTGAAGTAAATCTAATTTCAACTTTTTCTCCATGAAAATAAATAACAGAGATTTTGATTCCGAGCTGCATCGAACATAAACACAATCAATTTACATGTGCAATTCTTTTGGTTGTATTCGATTCAGCGGAGAATTAATTCTATTCATTTGTTTTCTCTCATAGACCGGCACATGTTGTAACAATGTCTTCTCATAAATACAGCACGTTGGCGGCCAGCCAGGTTAAGCAGGCAAGGAAGCAAAAATTCTCCCAAAATGTGACGTTGATGTTCCTAGTCAGGTCGAGACCAGCAGCCGAAGAGTTTCCAGCAGCAGCAGTTCAAGCAGTCCTTGTCATGGCTACGTTTTCTACACTAATATGACCCACAAACTACTACTATGCGACTATTACTGTCTGTCTGCTTCTTGAGACTTCCCTTCTCCAACCAGCGGCCTCCAGCTCACTCCTGCAGCCTTCCAGCCCTTGGTGCCTCCTGCTCCATCCTGCAGCCTTCCAGTTTCTGCTGTATCTACACTCTTCCAGCACCTGCCACATCATCCTGCAGTCTTCCAGCACTTGCCGCATTATCCTGCGTTCTTTCAGTGCCTGCCGCATCCTTCCTACACCCTTCCAGCACCTGCCACACCTTCCTACAGCCTCCCAGCACAACTTTCAGCCCCCAGCAACTTACTATTCTTACTTATTTCCTTTTCATAAATAAAAGCCGATTTGTCGTCTTTAAACTGACCTCAACCTTTTCATCATTCTTCCTTTGGCTTTGCTGTTTCTTTTCTTTTTGCCTCTGTGTCTTAATATTTTAGTTGTATGGTCAACCGGTTTTTATAACTGGTTGTTAAACCCCCTGCAACACTGTTTCCACAGTTTTCCTGTAGATAGTTTATTGCATGGAAATTACAAATTCAGTTTTAACAACAAAAAATGAAAAATTGCATACAAAAAACGTAGGCATGAAGCCCTATAAGAAGTGGGAAGGGGAATGGTACAGAGTCTTTGTACTTTGGTAACTAGATACTTTGGACATTACTCTTGACTGGCAACATTTACCACAATACCACATTCACTCCATGGAGTTAAATCTACTTAATAAATTCCCCAGCGTTTTTTTTATTTATTTATTTATTTTTTTTTATTACATTTTCACCCCAAACAAGGCACATTGCCACTTTAATGTAGGGGGCTACTATCAGGGGAAACATCTACTGGGGTACTATGTAGGGATTAGGGCAGCGAGATGTTGGTTCACGTTGCACTTGAACTTATGCATGTCAGTACAGTTGGGGAAGCAGTGACCTGGAATGGAATTCCAAAGTCTAGCAGTTCTGGGGAAGAAACTACTGGAGTAGAAAGATCTTTTACATCTAGGGATCTCTACAGTGTGGGGGTGGGATTTTGTAGCTTGTCGGGTCTGTCGAGGGTGTTCACGTCGTGGGGGCACAAGTGCTTGCAGTTCTTCAGAGCATTCACCATTATAATACTTGTAGAACAGGCAGAGGGATTCACGTTTCGACGATGGGACAGAGGCTGAAGTTTTGATGCCAGTTTAGGGCCTATCAGATTTGCGACTCTCTTTTGAACCCTGTCAAGGAGCGAGAGACTAGTAGCCGATGCACCGGCCCAAATATGACAGCAATACTCCATACATGGGCGAATAGTGGCCTTATAGAGGTACAGGATACTTTCGGGTGTTAGAAGTTTTCTAGCACGGTAGAGAGAGCCCACCTTCCTCGCAGCGGCCCTGGCAATGCCCTCGATGTAATTGTTCCAGCTCATGTTTCCTGTGAATGTTAGGCCAAGGAGCTTGAAAGACGTACTCTCAGCTAAAGAGTTGTTGGCCATTGCTATAGGTGGTAGAGAAGGTTTCTTGTAATTATTGAATGAAACCAGTTTTGTCTTAGTGGCATTGAACGTTACCATCCATTTTTGTCCCCATTCCACTACTGATTTGAGGTCATCCTCTAGTGTTTCTGCCATTACTTTAGATATATGTTCATTTGTTTTCCTGTCGTGCCTGCTATAGAGTGTGGTGTCATCAGCATATATACCCATCTCAGAGGCAATTTTGTCGGGGAGGTCATTTATGAATATCAGGAACAGCAGAGGACCAAGGATAGATCCCTGGGGCACTCCCGCATTTATATTATATTGTTTAGACGTACGACCGTCGAGGACAACCTGGATTTTTCTCTTATCTAAGAAGGATTTAATTATGTTAAGTATTCTACCAGTGATACCGTAAGATCTAATCTTCCTGAGGAGACCCTCATGCCATACCCTGTCAAAAGCCTTAGATATATCTAGAGCTACCGCTCTGCCCTCTCCTGCTTTGTCCAGTGAATGGTATATGCGTTCAGAGATTACAGTGAGGATGTCTGCCGTGGAACGGGCTTGTCTAAATCCATATTGATGGTCGGTCAGAAGTTTAGCATCTGTAAGGTGCTGGACTAGAGCATGGTTAATTAAGGTCTCAAATATTTTGGCAAAAAGTGGGAGGAGGCTAATAGGGCGATAATTTAATGGGTCAGTTCTTTCGCCAGAATTCTTGAATACTGGTACCACAGAAGCAGTTTTCCAACAGCTCGGAAAGCAAGCTTCATTAAGGCATTTGTTGTAGAGTTTGGAGAGAACTGGAGCTACTTCGGCTGAGCACTTTTTTAATAGCACAGCTGGGATGAGGTCGGGTTTTGTCAAAATTGCATTGGTGTGTATGTATGCAAAAATAGTTGGAGTTTTTTTATATAAATTATATGTATTATGTGTATGTTTGTGTAAAGAAAACAGTTCAATTCATTTTGAAAGTCTTTGAATACACACACACACACACACACACACAAAAGTTTGTGGTGGGGAGTGGGGCAAAGCTAAAAAACGTCCATTAAAGAAAAAGAAACAAACAAAATGCCTAATGGGGTTAGGGTTAGTATGGTCCCTCCCAACCCTGATCTAAATATTAGATTGCCCACTGTTTTCAAAAATTTCCACAAATAAGCAGGAAAATCTCTAGTTTAAGATTGGGATGATTTATTATAGGATGTGGGGGGGGGTATCATGGAGGGTAAAATGGGGGTGGAAGGTGACCTCCTAGTAAGGGAAGAGGAGGGAGGGGCAAAAGAAAGGGATGCATGGGTTGGGTAAACTCGGAGGTTCTCTAATACCAAAAAATCAAAATAGGAACAGATCTCATTTGTAACACCAGCCAGTCATGTTTGAATTCATGATGCCAGCATTTTACAAAGTTATATAATGGGACATAATTACCAGATGTTCCTTTCATTTCATCAAAAGTTTCTTGTGCATCCTTTTAAATACAAAAACCAGATCACTGTGGAACACTCAACAGGCTCCATTTCACACCTAACTCAGTTCAAACACCTGTAAATCAAAAACCACCACTAATTCAGAGTTGTAATTTGCCACATAACCCAGAGATATAAATCATTGCACATTTAAACGGTGATCTCCTAGTAAAAAAAAATGCACTTCAAACCAATGTGTGAGTAGAATCTAATGTTATGTTTTCCGCATTTCAAATTAGTTTGCATGTAATTTCATGTAAAGAATTTCACAAAACGAAAATCAATTGAAGCAGTCGAGAATAAAATGAAGATTTATTTTCTCTTGCGAATCGACGTCCCTGCTAATCGATTTGGTCACATATCAATTAATTAGCTTGCAAGCCGTATTGATTCCATCTGCCCCACAAGATCTTCTTTAGTTGCTTTTTGAATCATGGTCGGTCAGCAGAGAGAATGTGGAAAGCATCAAAGAAAGACATTCCTTCTGTTTCATGTTCTGGTCAACTAGACACTTCAGCATTGACTCCTTTTCTTGTGATGTAAGTGCGCACTTACTTGCTAATTTGTATACATGCTTTAATGGCTGCCGTTGCTGCTGCTAATATTTTCACAAGCCAGTTATACTTTGGCTGCCACTGATTTTCTCACATATGCCCATATGTACTGTTACACAAGAACCAACTCTTGATTTTCTTCACTCTGACACTGTCCAACTTTCTGCTGCTGAAATAAATCTGGTGGCCCTGAATGAGATTAACCCTCCCCTATAATTTTTATAGAATATAGTTTTCAAGGTTGGGGGTGTTTATTCCGAAAGCTGTTCTTAACATGGGAAGGTTGGAGGAGTTTATACTACACTGGGTTAGGTTGTAAAAAAATATCAACTGCAGAATATCGGTTAAAATTATAGAGGAGGGGTTGATTCTTTTCAGGTCCGCCATAAATCCTTTCATTATTATTTTAAGATGTTTTTATTTCTGTGCAATGTTTGCGACTATTATTAATTTATACAAGTGTATCTAACATCTCTCAACAATACCACAAGACACAAATTGTCAGCCAATAGACATTTTTTTTTTTTTTGACATAGGCATAGCCACTTATCAAGGCCCAAAGACCACTCGAGGATAAGGGTTAAGAGTGTATAGTAGTCAATTGGACAATATAGTAATCGTTAGTAATGAAAATTTGGTAAATTTGTTAACTTAAGTAGAACGGCTCATCAAGAACTCGTTTACGTTGAACTTGAAGACAACCATATTGCAGTCAGCTAGAAAGCAGGAAAACAGAAGACAATTCCACAGGCGAGCAGTTCTAACAAAGAAGATTTGCTCATGGAATCTACGTTTAGGTTTAGGCACAGATAAAGAGTGGGGGGAATTATTGAGTGTTTTCAGCTAGATGAGTGTTTCTTGTGAAAGTTTGGCGAGGGGGAACCATAGATTGAAGCTCAGTCAAACACTTGCCATGAAAATAACGATAAAGCTGAGACAAACTCACAACATCTCTTCTGTTACATAGAGGTTGCCGGGAAGAGGAAAAGACATTTCCTATGAGGCTACAAAGTCTATTTTGAACTCTATCAAGGCAGGATAAGTCCTTTCTAGCAGCATCTGTCCAGATGTGGCAACAGTACTCTATCCTTGGATGTACTTGGCTCTTATATAGATAGAGAATTGCATCAGCAGTGAGATATCTACTGGATCGATAGAAGGATCCAACCATTTTTCCAGCGGCCTTGGCAACAGATTTGATGTATGTGTTCCATTTAAGATTAGGAGTAAAAGTCAAGCCCAGAAGCTTGTGAAACCTATTAATATATGAAGGTGCATCTTCGCATCTCTAAAGTTAAAACAACGGAAAACGTAATTGTTTTTTGTAAGAAAAAAAAATATTTTTATTGTTTAAATTATTTACAACTCAAGTTGAGGATTTTTAGGTTCCTTTTCTTTCATTTTTTTTTTTGGTGAAAGTGCAGTATAGTTAACAAGGAAAAGAACGGGGAAATATGCTAAAAAAAACGATTAAAAAAAAAGTGATATTTTATTTTAAACTTCGGAACAATTTTTCTAAGTTTAGTTATTTTAATATGTTTTGTTAGTTTCATTTAACCAATTTCGTCAAAGAAAATAGGTGGTCGCCTATTTCATTCCAGGTAGGGAGATATCCAAAATTAAGAATAATTGAATGTCAACAAGGGTTGTTGATAGTGCTCAATCAAAGAGAGCAAATTATATATTTTTTATTATTCTTTATGTGCATAGAGTAATATCTTGCTACGATGTGCAGATCGTTTTGATCGTAATAGATCTTCTTATCTAGCAAGGAAAATTAAAAAAGGTTCAGGACCATTTTCAATTTTAGAGATAAACTTGGCCATGAATGGTGTGGAGCAAAGTTAAAGATCTATTTAAAAAAAAAATTTTTTTTTACATGGAGGTCACCACTTATCAAGGCCCGGAGGCCACTCAGGGATAAGGGTTATTGTGTGTACAGTAATCAATGAGATAGTATTGTAGTAATCATTAGTATTGGAGATTTGTTAGAGTGTCTTACTTAAGAGGGCGGTTTGTCAGGAATTTGTTTATGTTGAACTTGAAGACATCCAAGTTGTAATCAGGTGGGAAACAGGCAAACGGAAGAGAGTGCCACAGGCACAGATAAAGAGTGGGGAAAATTAATGACAGTAGTTTCAGCCAGACGGGTGTTTCTCATGAAAGATTGGCGAGGGGGGACAAGAGATTGGAGCTCAGATGAGCACTTGCCATGGAAATAACAATAAAACAAAAACAGACTCGCAACGTCTTTTCTGTGGGAGAGAGGTTGCAGGGAAGAGAAAAGGGCATCCCCACTAAGCTACAAAGTCTATTTTGTACTCTGTCAAGGGAGGATAGGCTGTTTTCAGCAGCTCCTGTCCAGATGTGGCAGCAGTACTCCAACCTTGGACATACTTGGCTTTTATACACATAGAGAATTGCATCAGTAGTGAGATAACTTCTGGAGTGGTAGAAGGATCCCACCATCCTCCCAGCGCAACAGACCTGATGTACGTGTTCCATTTCAGATCAGGAGTAAAGGTCAAACTCAGAAGCTTGTCAAAACATGGAGCCTCCCCAAGACGAGAGCCATCCAGTTCAATTGATGCCAGATAGGGATCAGAGCATTGATGATGTAAAGATAGAAGCTTGGTTTTGGATGCATTAAAAGTGACCAGCCACCTCTTCCCCCACTGTACATCACGTTCAAGATCAGAGGAGAGAGAACTTTGTCATTTACGGCCTTTGATGTGTTGCCATAGATGGTCGTGTCATCAGCATAAATGTCAACGAATGATTTAAGTATGCGTTTTGGGAGATCATTGATGTAGATCAGGAAGAGATTTGGGCCCAGGATGGACCCCTGAGGGACTCCAGCATTAATACTGTGGGTCTCTGATTTCTGCCCGTCAACCACTACTCTTATGAACCTATCGGAGAGAAATGATTTAATGATCTCTCTCTCTCTCTCTCTGAGAGAGAGAGAGAGAGAGAAAGAACATAAATTTATTGCTATAATATTCATTTGCTGATATCTTTCCTCTTATGAGAAGAATGCATTTTTTTTTAAAACTCCACAGATTAAGGAAATTTTAATATTTCTTATTTGAGTATCCTGTCGAGCAATAAATTCATGTCAAATATAATTTACAGCTTTAAATTTGTGTTCATCTATGATAAGCTCTATTTATTATCTTGCATGCTATTGAGCTTTTTTATTTTGTTGAAATTACTATATAAATTTTAATATTTTTGGCTTGTAAACTTAATTTTTACTTCTTGATATATATATTTATATATATATATATATATATATATATATATATATATATATAAGCTTCCTTTACTGTGATAGAAAATTACTTACACAAAAAAGCATCTTATACATTTACAAAGCCACAATTTGCCCATGTTGAATCTCTCATTAGTTTCTCACTCAGAGACAGAGTCCAAAAAGAAAAAGTATCAAATCTAATAGGGTCCACACTATCGGCTAAGCTATAGCCTCTGTACCATCACCACAATGTTGCATTCCTGTGCCAGTTTTACAAATACTTTAACAGTATGTGCTCTTATGAATACATAGCACTTGTGCCTCTCGGCACACATATTTCTGAATAATCCGACAAGCAGCAAAATCTCACCCCTTCACTACTGAAGTCTCTAGATGCCAAAATGTCTTATACTCTAATAATTTCTTCCCTTAGATGGCTAGATTTTGAAATTCCCTTCCTTGACTGTACTAACATGTTGAAATTTAAGTGCAATGTGAACATTGAACAGACATCTTGCTGCTCAACTCCCCGTAGTCTCCTAATAGATATAATTCCAAATCGTAGCTTCTTATGTCCACATAGCAATATGCCTTCTTTGGGATGAAAAAGTATACATAAAAACATTTACTGAAAAAATATTATGGTGTAAAGACTTATGGTATGATTAACCCTAAGTTTGGGGGGTGGTTTCCAATTGGATTAAAGAAGTTTTTTAAGCTTGAACTATCTTATATATATATATATATATTACACGACTATCTTTAATTGACGAAACAAATTTTGAAACAACAAAACTTAAAAATAGTTTCCAAAAATATCAAACTATTAAATTATACATCTTTTTTTAACAGAATTTGTTGTATATTTGTTCCCCGGCGATTTTTTTCGTTGTTAACTATAGTACAGTGTTGCTCTTTATTAACTTTTATGAAGAAGCACCAAGTTTCAATTTTTTTATTATGTATTCTTTAATATTCGAAATATAAACGGGTTCCATTTCGACCTCTTCTTTATTGTCAAGAATTCGGATCAAACCAGTTTCCAGACTTTTATCGTTGATCAAAGCCAGATATAATACGCCGATCTGTTCGTAGGCGAGACATTGACTTTCTAAGCTGGAACTAGTTTCGGCAGGGGCAAACCCCAACACTTGCAGGTTCAACGTTTTTAGCTCTTTTATGACGCGCTCGGCTAATAGTCGCAAATGTTTGACTTTTTTTCCATATATAACGATGCCGACTTTATATGGAGACAAGCTACGATGAAGTTTCAGGACAGTCCTGCTTTTCGTAGCCGAATTAGCAGAAAGTGGATTTGTTTTGTCTTTAATCTTGTTTGAAAGCGTTTTTATTTTTATCGATTTTTCTGCGCAGGAATCATAAAGAACTGCTAACAATCCATTTTCGAGGGTAACATTTGATATAACCACTGAAGCCGTTAGTGTATCGTCAACCAAACCACTTTTAGAAATTGAGCATTCTTTATTTAAAGGATAAGTTTTATTAGACAAAACAATCATTTTTTCTACCGGGTTCCAGCCCCACGGAAAGTGAAACTGAATCCCGGAAGAAGAAAGAAACGGGTTGTCCTTGTTTGTGGTTTTTGGTATATTTTCGTTCGTCTGCATTTGTTGAAAATTCGTAGAATTATTGGCAAACTGTTGCCACCAACGTAATCTCCGCTCCAATACAGTCTCGAATGTTCCTTGGGTTAAGTTCGGCGGACAGAAATGCAACAGAGTTAGGGTAGTCACTTCGTTTGAATCAAAGAGAAATATTTTTTCGTCCTTTTTCTTCTGGTAATTCACCCAAACTCCGATTTGAGCGATCGTAAACGGAATGTCCGTCCGTCCCAATATTGTCCCCGCACACATCCGAAGAATATTCGAAATGTATTCGGGCGACGAGAGACCCTCTTTTTGCGAAAGGGACCTAGAATTTATCAATGTGGAATTTTCGACAAAAAAGCAAGCTTCATTTTTTTCGGAAAACTGAACGTCCTCACGCCATTTGTTGATTAAATTATTACGAAGTGAAGCTCCGGCCGGTCCGTATTTATACGAAATGAATTCCGTGTTATTTGCACGCAACAAGTTTTGTCGTGTTATAAAGTTTCGTTCGTTAAGTAATTGTATTAAATTTGTGAAAACTTTGTTTGTTTGAAATGTCATAGTTCGTAAAGTGGCGCCAATTTGAATATATTTAACTTCAACGATTGAAGAGTTCTTATAAAAACAACCATTTAAAGTACTCATATAGATCAACCGACAACCCTCATGCTTATTGTTCTTAGTAGACTACAACAACAGCCGAAAAGCGATCATGCAAAATTACATCCAGACTTAGATTTCCGGAAACGGAAAACGAAAAAATTATTATTGTATTTTTTGTAAATTGTTAGTTCCTATCAACCTAAAAAAAAATACCGAAAAATATTTATGATGTCGCGCTTGTCACGGAACGAAAATATTATATTCTAAAAATCACGCAAATTGATCAAGTCGTTTTTTTTTTGTTTTTTTTTTTTTAACTAAGAAAATCAAATTTATGAGGAAACTCCGCCATTTTTTATTCGAACTCACGAAATCCAAATCAGCATTGTAATGGCTACGATTTACTATGAATTAATCGCTGAAAATCGTTAAAAATGATTTTTTTATATAACAAACTACTTGATCAATTTATATGCATTTTGGAATAACCTTTTCCTTCCGTAACCTAATACGTACGTCGCAAAGTTTTATGTGTGTGTGTGTGTGTTTTGATTAGGTTGAATTCTGGAGAAGTGGAGAACAATCTTAGTTTCTCCATAAACAAGTTTCCTGTTAATAATTGAGAAAAACAAAACAAAAGAATGACTTACTCAAAATTTGACAGGAATTTGGAAGCGTTTAAACTGTCGAATAGAAAATCATTTCTACCTTTAAAATTCTTAGAAAATCCTCATGAATTACTTTAAGAAGTAATTTACAGAAATGGTATAGAGAAATAACACATTAACTTAAAAATTAGTTGATTCTGTAATAATTAAATTTAATGTTCAAAAGTTTCAGAAGATGAAAAAGTACACACACCCACATTATATATATATATATATATATATATATATATATATATATATATATATATATATATATATATATATATATATATATATATACTTCGGAATAGTTTTTATTTAACAATCAGTGGTTATGTAAACGTGAGGTTGTTGGTTTACAAAATATTACCGGCAGTAATATTCTATAAGTTATCCCATCTAAACAAGAATTGCTCGATATGCAAGATAGAGCAAATAAATTAAATTGTAATTCAATGAATTTCAAAAAACTCTCATTGAAATGAAATGAATTGGTTGAGTTTCATATCAAAGAATTTTTATTATTCTAAGCAAGAGGACTTCTGATAAATGTATTATTTTCACTTTGACTTTCCATGTCTCACTGACTTTAGCAAATAGGGTGCATACCTTTATAACTATTTGCTAATATTTTCACTCCTCTGATGAGATGGTAGACATCGAAACCCTATAGGTTAAGGAGATAAACTTTCTAAAACATTCTTTGTCTTGCTTAGAATAATAAAAATTCTTTGATATGAAACTCAACCAATTCATTTCATTTCAATGAGAGTTTTTTGAAATTCCTTGAATTACAATTTAATATATATATATATATATATATATATATATATATAATGATTGCGACATTGGACATGCTAATGTTTCGGACAAATAGTTGGTTAAAACCAGAAGTCTTCATCAGGAGACTTAAAAGGTTGCTTTCCACAGAAGAAAACAGTTCTGAGTTTTTTTGTTTTTTTTTATTGAGAACTGTTTTCTTCTGTGGAAAGCAACCATCTATTAAGTCGCCTGACGAGGACTTCTGGTTTTGACCGACTATTTGTCCGAAACATTAGCATGTCCATTGTCGCGATCATGTAAATTTGTTTATATTAATAAAATATATCTTGCTCTTCTTTTATTGAGCACCTAGCTAAATTTATATATATATATATATATATATATATATATATATATATATATATATATATATATATATATATATAAGTAGGTTGTAGTTTGCTTGAAGCATTGTTGAAGAAAATTATAAGATAAAATTAAAAGCCAAGAACAATGCAAGATTTTTTTTTATATAGAGTAAAATTAAATGCAAACAAAAGAAATACATTTCTTTTTTTATTGTTGTTTGTTTTTTCTTTTTCACACAAATTTTAACTCTAAAAAACAGTAATTTTTTTTCTGTTGTATTCAATGGTGTTGTAAATCTCAATATATTTCAGACTTATTAGTCCATTTTCAAGAGAAGACAGCGGAAGAGTGTTCAAAATTGGAAAAGTAGCCGCAGAGTTTGCCACGTGATACCGCGAAATATAGAACAAAAAATGACGTTAGGAGAACGTTAAAATAAATCAGTTGATGTTTGAAATACTTGTTGCGTTTGTGAATCAAGGGAGATGACTATTCAAGCAAGGTTTTTTTTTTTTTTTTAATTATTGTTTTTCTTATGTTTTAAACTTATATTATAAAAGCGGAGCTCAATTCCAGTCTATTGTTTAGTGTGGGAGTATTTTTTGAAATAATTAAAGATTCGAGGATACGAAGTTGACCTACGTTTCTTGAAGAAGCAAGAATGTTGATGTGAAAATCTGGTTCTGAATTAATGCAAGTGCGAATATGTTTATAGAACGACGAAGCAGTAGTGTTTAAGTGCTCTTTAATGCGGTGATGAAGCAATCTGGTAGTGCTTCCGATGTAAGATGCACTGCATTTAGCGCATTGTAGGTCGTAAACAACGTGGTTCTTAAAGCATAAACCTGTGTGTGATATTGGGCAATTAGAGAGTGAACAAGGGGAAGGTGTATGTGATGGATGTTTTCGGTTGAGCTGTTGTCTTAAAGTAGATCCAGTGTGGATGAGTTGAATGTTGAGCCCCTCGCTGTGGATGGCTTTTCGGATTGAAGATGAGATTTTGTCACTGAGGAAGGGTAGTTTTAGAAAACAATTGTTAGAGAAGGGTCGGGTGTTGCGTTTTTTCTTTTTAAGTGAGGATAGGATCGTATTAGGGTAGCCGTTTAGTGAGAGGGTCTGTAGGAAATTGTTAGTGTGTGTATGTTTGTCGGAGATGTTAGTGCATTTGTCTTGTATGCCTTAGATTTCGGCATGTGCGTAGTTTAGTTTGTCCTTGAGAGGTAGCGCAGATTTGAAATGTACGAAGAGGCGTTTGCTGGCGGGTTTTCTGTAGAATTCAGTGCATATGGCACCATTTTTTTTTATTTGTATTTTAAAATCAAGTAGAGAAAGAGATTCCGAAGAGTCTGGGTGTTCTATAGTAAATTTTAAGTTTGGGTCGGCGTTATTGAATTTGTGGAAAATGTTAATAGCTTCTTCGCGGGAGTATGTGATAATTAAAATGTCATCGATATATCTAGTAAAAAGGAGATAAGAATAGCAGGTACTAAGGGTGTGTCTTTCGAGTTTGTCCATATAAGCAATGGCAAGAATACCGGATAGACTGGAGCCCATGGGTAGTCCAGATACTTGTTTGAACGTGTTTTGTAGGAAAGTAAAGTAAGTGTTGTCTACTATAATACGGAGGAGTTGTAAGAGATCTCCTGGAGTAATTCCGAAGCATTGTGGGTTTTTAGATGCTATAATGTCTGCCATGAGATTGATGGCTGGATGTGCAGGAATGGAGGTGTATAAAGAAACGACGTCTAGGCTAAATGGGTATCTGTATAGTTTGAGTAGATGGTGTGGTAGATCGTTGAGTCTGTTAATTACTTGGTTGGAACTGTTAACATGGGCTGGGAAGGTAGAGAGTAGAGGTTTAAGTAGGCGGGATATTAACCAAGAGATTTTATAAAGGGGACTGTTAACGCTTGAAACAATGGGTCTGATCTGTGTGTGTGTGCTATTTTTTGTGGGTT
Source organism: Euprymna scolopes (assembly GCF_053919585.1). Classification (NCBI taxonomy): domain Eukaryota; kingdom Metazoa; phylum Mollusca; class Cephalopoda; order Sepiida; family Sepiolidae; genus Euprymna; species Euprymna scolopes. The sequence goes on from NC_136507.1 coordinate 106,031,131, forward strand.
TTAATAAGGTGATAAAAGGTAGGTAATTTGCTGTATTTAGTAATAAAATTTAGTCTGTGTTGTTTTGGGAGATTTCTTTTAAAACAAATTTGAGACCATGTCTTGTTAATGTTGTTCTCAATACGAGCAGCAGTGATATTATGTGCTGGGGTGTAAAGGTCGGTATTGGAAAGATGCTCTATAGCAAGGTTGTTATAAGATTCCTGTGATATAACGCAAAATTCTCTGCCCTTATCAGAGGGTAAGTAAACTAAATCTTTGTCTTTAAGGGTGAGGTATTGGTTCCTGGTAAGATTGGGGGTAATATGGTGTTGTTCGCGTTCAAGTATTCTGAGTATTTTATGCTTTAACCTTGAAAGTTTTAGATCTAGTGGAATATTATTAGGAGGTGGGTATAAAGGGTGATCAAGCTGAAAAACAGGAAAAGAGGTGTTGTGATTACCTGAGAGGTTGAGGGGGGTGTCCTTGTTATCGTGCGGGGCAAAAGCGTGCAGCCATTTAAGGTGGTAAGCAGTTCTGCAGAACTGCGTTTCTATGTTGAGTTTAGCTTTATCCGTCAGTTTCATTGTGGTGATAAACTTAGGGCCAAGTGAAAGGAGATCCGTTTCAGTTGTGGAAAGAGAGTTAGTGAGGTCAGTTACGAGAAGATGATCTTTAAGGGACTTGTCGGTGGAAGAATCCTGTGAATTATGTATGTGTCTGTTGTAGACCGGTTTATTAGTTTTCTGTTTAAGCCAAGTAAATTTGCGTATGAGACGTTTCTGTTCATTGTTGAAGCTGGAATGGTATGCGCGGTCGATCAGAGATTGGATGTTGTTTAGCGAATGACCGTTAGGGGTAGATGAAGTGAGGGAATTCCGGAGGTTCTTGACTGAATTAATATGTCCATGTAGAGTCCGGTGGTGTTGCTTAATGATTATTTTGAAGCAATAGTCATATATAAATTGTCGTGAAGTGTGTAGAAAACGGAAACATGTTGGCAGATTTATGTTCCTGATTGTGTTAGGAATAATTTTGTTTTTACGGTATTTTTTCAAAAAGTAGATTTGGCAGTTGACTCTAGCGCGTTTTTCCGTAGTTTTGAAGATGCTCTTCATGAGTGCAAACTCTGTCTGGCTGAGACTGAGGGATATAAGTAGGTTGTAGTTTGCTTGAAGCATTGTTGAAGAAAATTATAAGATAAAATTAAAAGCCAAGAACAATGCGAGATTTTTTTTTTATATAGAGTAAAATTAAATGCAAACAAAAGAAATAAATTTCTTTTTTTATTGTTGTTTGTTTTTTCTTTTTCACACAAATTTTAACTCTAAAAAACAGTAATTTTTTTTCTGTTGTATTCAATGGTGTTGTAAATCTCAATATATTTCAGACTTATTAGTCCATTTTCAAGAGAAGACAGCGGAAGAGTGTTCAAAATTGGAAAAGTAGCCGCAGAGTTTGCCACGTGATACCGCGAAATATAGAACAAAAAATGACGTTAGGAGAACGTTAAAATAAATCAGTTGATGTTTGAAATACTTGTTGCGTTTGTGAATCAAGGGAGATGACTATTCAAGCAAGGTTTTTTTTTTTTTTTTTAATTATTGTTTTTCTTATGTTTTAAACTTATATTATAAAAGCGGAGCTCAATTCCAGTCTATTGTTTAGTGTGGGAGTATTTTTTGAAATAATTAAAGATTCGAGGATACGAAGTTGACCTACGTTTCTTGAAGAAGCAAGAATGTTGATGTGAAAATCTGGTTCTGAATTAATGCAAGTGCGAATATGTTTATAGAACGACGAAGCAGTAGTGTTTAAGTGCTCTTTAATGCGGTGATGAAGCAATCTGGTAGTGCTTCCGATGTAAGATGCACTGCATTTAGTGCATTGTAGGTCGTAAACAACGTGGTTCTTAAAGCATAAACCTGTGTGTGATATTGGGCAATTAGAGAGTGAACAAGGGGAAGGTGTATGCGATGGATGTTTTCGGTTGAGCTGTTGTCTTAAAGTAGATCCAGTGTGGATGAGTTGATTCACAAACGCAACAAGTATTTCAAACATCAACTGATTTATTTTAACGTTCTCCTAACGTCATTTTTTGTTCTATATTTCGCGGTATCACGTGGCAAACTCTGCGGCTACTTTTCCAATTTTGAACACTCTTCCGCTGTCTTCTCTTGAAAATGGACTAATAAGTCTGAAATATATTGAGATTTACAACACCATTGAATACAATAGAAAAAAAATTACTGTTTTTTAGAGTTAAAATTTGTGTGAAAAAGAAAAAACAAACAACAATAAAAAAAGAAATTTATTTCTTTTGTTTGCATTTAATTTTACTCTATATAAAAAAAAATCTCGCATTATTCTTGGCTTTTAATTTTATCTTATAATTTTCTTCAACAATGCTTCAAGCAAACTACAACCTACTTATATCCCTCAGTCTCAGCCAGACAGAGTTTGCACTCATGAAGAGCATCTTCAAAACTACGGAAAAACGCGCTAGAGTCAACTGCCAAATCTACTTTTTGAAAAAATACCGTAAAAACAAAATTATTCCTAACACAATCAGGAACATAAATCTGCCAACATGTTTCCGTTTTCTACACACTTCACGACAATTTATATATGACTATTGCTTCAAAATAATCATTAAGCAACACCACCGGACTCTACATGGCCATATTAATTCAGTCAAGAACCTCCGGAATTCACTCACTTCATCTACCCCTAACGGTCATTCGCTAAACAACATCCAATCTCTGATCGACCGCGCATACCATTCCAGCTTCAACAATGAACAGAAACGTCTCATACGCAAATTTACTTGGCTTAAACAGAAAACTAATAAACCGGTCTACAACAGACACATACATAATTCACAGGATTCTTCCACCGACAAGTCCCTTAAAGATCATCTTCTCGTAACTGACCTCACTAACTCTCTTTCCACAACTGAAACGGATCTCCTTTCACTTGGCCCTAAGTTTATCACCACAATGAAACTGACGGATAAAGCTAAACTCAACATAGAAACGCAGTTCTGCAGAACTGCTTACCACCTTAAATGGCTGCACGCTTTTGCCCCGCACGATAACAAGGACACCCCCCTCAACCTCTCAGGTAATCACAACACCTCTTTTCCTGTTTTTCAGCTTGATCACCCTTTATACCCACCTCCTAATAATATTCCACTAGATCTAAAACTTTCAAGGTTAAACATAAAATACTCAGAATACTTGAACGCGAACAACACCATATTACCCCCAATCTTACCAGGAACCAATACCTCACCCTTAAATCCCTTAAAGACAAAGATTTAGTTTACTTACCCTCTGATAAGGGCAGAGAATTTTGCGTTATATCACAGGAATCTTATAACAACCTTGCTATAGAGCATCTTTCCAATACCGACCTTTACACCCCAGCACATAATATCACTGCTGCTCGTATTGAGAACAACATTAACAAGACATGGTCTCAAATTTGTTTTAAAAGAAATCTCCCAAAACAACACAGACTAAATTTTATTACTAAATACAGCAAATTACCTACCTTTTATCACCTTATTAAAACCCACAAAAATAGCACACACACACAGATCAGACCCATTGTTTCAAGCGTTAACAGTCCCCTTTATAAAATCTCTTGGTTAATATCCCGCCTACTTAAACCTCTACTCTCTACCTTCCCAGCCCATGTTAACAGTTCCAACCAAGTAATTAACAGACTCAACGATCTACCACACCATCTACTCAAACTATACAGATACCCATTTAGCCTAGACGTCGTTTCTTTATACACCTCCATTCCTGCACATCCAGCCATCAATCTCATGGCAGACATTATAGCATCTAAAAACCCACAATGCTTCGGAATTACTCCAGGAGATCTCTTACAACTCCTCCGTATTATAGTAGACAACACTTACTTTACTTTCCTACAAAACACGTTCAAACAAGTATCTGGACTACCCATGGGCTCCAGTCTATCCGGTATTCTTGCCATTGCTTATATGGACAAACTCGAAAGACACACCCTTAGTACCTGCTATTCTTATCTCCTTTTTACTAGATATATCGATGACATTTTAATTATCACATACTCCCGCGAAGAAGCTATTAACATTTTCCACAAATTCAATAACGCCGACCCAAACTTAAAATTTACTATAGAACACCCAGACTCTTCGGAATCTCTTTCTCTACTTGATTTTAAAATACAAATAAAAAAAAATGGTGCCATATGCACTGAATTCTACAGAAAACCCGCCAGCAAACGCCTCTTCGTACATTTCAAATCTGCGCTACCTCTCAAGGACAAACTAAACTACGCACATGCCGAAATCTAAGGCATACAAGACAAATGCACTAACATCTCCGACAAACATACACACACTAACAATTTCCTACAGACCCTCTCACTAAACGGCTACCCTAATACGATCCTATCCTCACTTAAAAAGAAAAAACGCAACACCCGACCCTTCTCTAACAATTGTTTTCTAAAACTACCCTTCCTCAGTGACAAAATCTCATCTTCAATCCGAAAAGCCATCCACAGCGAGGGGCTCAACATTCAACTCATCCACACTGGATCTACTTTAAGACAACAGCTCAACCGAAAACATCCATCGCATACACCTTCCCCTTGTTCACTCTCTAATTGCCCAATATCACACACAGGTTTATGCTTTAAGAACCACGTTGTTTACGACCTACAATGCGCTAAATGCAGTGCATCTTACATCGGAAGCACTACCAGATTGCTTCATCACCGCATTAAAGAGCACTTAAACACTACTGCTTCGTCGTTCTATAAACATATTCGCACTTGCATTAATTCAGAACCAGATTTTCACATCAACATTCTTGCTTCTTCAAGAAACGTAGGTCAACTTCGTATCCTCGAATCTTTAATTATTTCAAAAAATACTCCCACACTAAACAATAGACTGGAATTGAGCTCCGCTTTTATAATATAAGTTTAAAACATAAGAAAAACAATAATTAAAAAAAAAAAAAAAACCTTGCTTGAATAGTCATCTCCCTTGATTCACAAACGCAACAAGTATTTCAAACATCAACTGATTTATTTTAACGTTCTCCTAACGTCATTTTTTGTTCTATATTTCGCGGTATCACGTGGCAAACTCTGCGGCTACTTTTCCAATTTTGAACACTCTTCCGCTGTCTTCTCTTGAAAATGGACTAATAAGTCTGAAATATATTGAGATTTACAACACCATTGAATACAACAGAAAAAAAATTACTGTTTTTTAGAGTTAAAATTTGTGTGAAAAAGAAAAAACAAACAACAATAAAAAAAGAAATTTATTTCTTTTGTTTGCATTTAATTTTACTCTATATAAAAAAAAATCTCGCATTGTTCTTGGCTTTTAATTTTATCTTATAATATATATATATATATATATATATATATATATATATATATATATATATATACGGTAAAGTTAAAATACATATAAAAAAAATTGTAGGTTGAAACTTCTGACTGCTGAAAAGTTCAAAAAGTTTTTACGAGTTACTTCCCTTTGTCGTGAGTAACAAGTTCCGTTGTTAGGACGCGCCACCCACACCAACTGCGACCCTCGCATCCAATAAGTAATGTCCAACTTCAGTGGATTTATTATAACTCATTTTTATTTCTTTCCAGTCATTTACAGAGGAAACGGATCTCGAAGAAACTTTACTTCAATATTGAGTCATAATCAACTCGAGCACAACTAATTCGAAAGTTTTTTTTTTCTCGTTGTAAGGTACGTCCAAACACCGCATTGTAAACAATGGTTGTTACGTAGCTGACTCGCTATCTATCTATGTATCGACTAAGAAAACTTTGTTGGTGACCTCACAAAAGTCGAACGATGGCAATAAAAAACGAATTATACAAAATACGCTTTATTATTTCAAAAATTGCCAAAAGTATTCGTCCTTTATGACGTCATCTATTTTCAAGTAAATACTTGTAAAACTTAACAACTCCTAAGCCAAATCGGTCAGTGATCGATTCGATCACCAGTCGTCTAGTGTATGACTGTATGATTATAATAAATAAATATTAACAATTATTTTTATACCTACAGACAGACTAATGTTTCATGCTAACATTATTATTATTATTTAGGAAGCCATTCTTAACATAGGGAGGAGAGAGTGTTTTGTAACTATTCTGTATTTTCACCTAACAATTTAATAAAATGATATTGTAAAATTTGAATTTAACTTGAAAATATTCTTTTTTTTTTTAAATAGCACGGTAACATAAATGCATAAGCACTGAACTCTGAACAATTATAATATTTTAAAATAAATATTAACAGTTATTTTTATACCTACATACTTATGTTTCATGCTTATGCAGTTATTAGTGCAGGGAAGTGATAATTACTGCTGGTTGGATGAGTTAAACCTATTCTCAAAGTCATCTTTGACTTTGTAGGCTAGCATCTTTTCTCCCGGCCACTAGCAATTAAAACATGAACGGAAAGAAATTAAGTACTGATAAACGCTACGTCTTTAATCTGTGTATTGAAAAAAATTTGTTTTTCATTTTATGTAGAGGACTGTGGGAGAGTTAGTATTTTGCAAAATATTACATCGGTTACAAAGTCAATGTCCTATTTTTTTTTTTTTTAATTTAATGTAATAAGTTGTCAAATTTTATTCAATCCTCTCACAATATTCATCGTCATTCAACTGTTAATCTAGCCATCTTATTAAACTTTATCTTTAATCACAAACAAAGTAGGAAGTGACAAACATAATTTTCCTCTCACCAATTGACCATGTAAATATGTTATATCTTTCTTTTGGTCTCTTGGCCTTACTCAATTCCAGAACAAGAATCCATCTAGTCTGGTGGAGTATCCAGCTTTGTGTTTTTACTATCGGCAGCTCGTGCTACCAGATCAGGCTGTCTGAAGATATTGGCTTCCTAAGATGACAGGCACCTAACATTGATGCTTTTTATTTTTCTGCAAAACCCAAAACAAGAACCTCCCCCCTTTTCCTTCTTCCCATTTCCCCTTTCTCTTTCTATCTCCCCCACTTCCTGACTGGTTTCCTAACTTAAAATGTACCAAACATTAATACTGTAACCTTTTTCCTCTCCCATTGCAAAACTCATTCATGTTCTGCAGGATAAGGAACAAAAAATGATAAAACCCACTATAAAACAGACAAATCAAACACAACAAACTAGCGATTGAAGATACAAAGAATAAAAACCTTCTAAAAAAATAATTGGCTGCAACATGAATATTATTTCCAAAATAACTGGATTTGGCATTAAATAACTCGAAAAGGGTTGATATGCCGTAAAAAAACCCAACCAAACCAAACTATAGGCACCTGGAGAAGGTGCACCATTCCCAGCTAAGTCATCCTCTGAAGAAAGCCAGAGGATGAGTTAGCCGAAACGTAGTGAAACAACAACTATGAAGATGAGGATAACAGTATGCAAAAAAAAATAAATAAATAAATTAAAAAAAAAATTTTAAAAAAAATTTTTAAAAAAATTTTTAAAAAAATTAAAAAAAAAAAAAAATTAAAAAAGTAAATAAATAAATTAAAAAAAAATAAATTAATTAAAAAAAAAATACATAAACCCCAAAAACGTTTGCCATTATTTTCTGACGAATATATTTTTGTCTCTGATGAATTAGTTGATGAGCTTTCACTATTAAGCCAAACACATGTTAAGATGTACTTCATATGAATACAATATTATTTATATCATATATTTCTCCCTTTATTTCAGTTTACTTCAGAGTTCTCAGAAGTGAAGGAGCCCCCTTCCTGGGTCTCATACTTGATCTCTATATGAGATGCATAGATATTCGAATATGCCATTCCATTTCTTCATTATTTTTCCAAAACTGAGTAAAGAAGTTGAGAACATAACTTGACCATTTTAATATGTTCTAGTATTCCTTTCTTGTGTCTCTTGGTTTTAATGCATTTCAGGACGATAATTCATCTAGTCTGGTGGAGTATCAACTTTGTGTTGTTAATTGAGGTAACATCATTTAGAGAAAGTGCATCATTACTTGTAAAAGCCAGTGTGGATTATTCATACAGAGAAGATCTTATTTGGGCTGCCACGAATACTAGTTTGAATGTTTAGTCAGGGTTACTTGAAGGGGACAAGTATCCTCATGCCAGGTTGTCTTGACAAATCTTTAGAATTGAAATGAATTTATGTTTTCTTCCTAATTATAAATTTATGAACAAGAAAGAAAGACACTTTAAGACAACAAAAAGAATTAGACCAGTCAGAAAGCAGCTTTTTCTTCAGCTAGGGTTGCTATGCTGAAGCGCCCAGTTGGTTGTCAACTTCTATGGCAAGAGTTGAGTTGTTGCATCTGATGGACAGTGGCAGGTGAGAGAGAGAGAGATCTGTCTTGGTCGACGGTCAAGTTCCATCTGCTGGCTGACTGTAGTTCCCAAAAAAGGCTAAAGAAGTTTCTTAGAGAACAGATGAAATCAATGCACCTTGCAAACTAATTGGTCAGTGTGTGACTGAATCACTCAGTGGTGGAGGGGAATTGATGCACAAGAGAAAATAGATCATTATTTTGTTTGCTGCTACAAACCCTTGTATTTAAAAAAAAAAATTTTTTTTATAACATTTTCACCCCAAACAATGCACATCGCCACTTTGATGTAGGGGGCTACTATAAGGGACATAAGCTATGTAGGGAGTTGGGCAGCAAGATGTTGGTTCACGTTACACTTGAACTTCTGCATATAAATACAGTTGGGGAAGCAGGGTCCTGGACGGGAGTTCCAAAGTCTAGCGGTTCTGAGGAAGAAACTACTGGAGTAGAAGGCTGTCTTACATCTCGGGATCTCTGTGAAGGGGTGGGATTTAGCTGCTTGTTGGGTTTTTTGGAGGTATTTACGTTGACGGGGTACAAGTGCTTGCAGTTCGTTAGAGCATTCACCATTAAAGTACTTGTAGAACATGCAGAGGGATGCAACATTTCGTCGATGGGACAGAGGCTGAAGCTTAGATGACAGTTCAGAACCTTTTAGGTTGGCGACTCTCTTTTGGACCTTGTCCAGGAGCGAGAGACTAGTAGCAGGTGCACCGGACCAAATATGACAATAATGCATGGGCGAATGGTGGCCTTATAGAGGTACCGGATACTTTCGGGCGTTAGTAGCTTGTATGGAGAGACACCTAAGGATAGTGTCAAGTAGGCATGCATTCTCTCCTTATGGATGTGTAATGTGAGTCTTAAAGACCAGCTTAGATCTAATGACTTCAGAAGAAGATTAAATTTGTATAGTATAGGGATATGGATGAGAATCCAATGTGAAGAAAGTATATTTGGATGGTGAGACTATTGTTCAGATGTTTTCTTACCTTGGTGATACAATTGGAGCACAGGTAGGAGCAGGTGCTAATGTGATTCAAAGAAATAGGGATGGATGAAGTAAATTTAAAGAACTTCTACCATTATTAATCAGCAGAACAACCCCTGCAAGGTGATTTGGTTACATGAGAACCAATCAGATTCCACAACATATTTATTTGAACTGAACCTTTGAATGATGACCTCCAGCCCCTTTGGGAATTGCTGACAGAGAGCTTCCCAGTATTCATGAAAAAGATGTACTCTCCTATCTCGACTTAAGTGAAAACTGAGTGAGGCTATCTTCCACTCTAAGATATATTTTCAGCAGTCATACTTTTTATTATTTTAATTGTTTTTCTTCATTGTTTTAACTTTCAGCAACCTACACTCAGTGGTGCAGAGATTTGCTTTTCTTTGAAGACCGTTACAAAATATTATAGGAGTTAGTTCTCCAGTGTGAAGAATGAGCATCTGTATGTTTATATAAAAGATTTTCCTGCTGTGAAAAATTTCCATCAATATTTGGTAGCTGTCACACTCATGAAAAAGAGTTAAAAACATATTTAATTTTAAAAAGGAAGCACAGTTTCGCGGAGTTTCGAAGAAATACTCTCCTTCTCATCAGAGGGCAGGAATTAGCAAAATGCGGGATCAGATTTTGCATGTAAAAGTATTTAATGAAACTACAAGTAAGTCACAGATCTTACTTGGTTAAAAAAAGGGTGAGGTAAGGGGAATAGGAGGTAAAAGAAAAATGATAAAAAGATTTCACATGAATAGATAGTCCGGTGAAGGGTAAAAAATCCAAGAATGGTAAAATCCAAACATGGTCGAATTAAAAATTTCCAATCCAACAGGTAAGTTCCAAATGGTCCAAAATGATCCAAAAGGCAGAATTCCTTGGAAAAAATCACAAATGGAATAAATATATATATATATGGAATAAAATATATATATATATATATATATATATATATATATAAGAATTGTACCTGGTCATGGCTGACTGAACAAGCACATGCTACTCTTGTTCAAAATTCTGTGCAGATTTCCGAATTCAACAGAAAAATTTTCAAGTTCGACCAGATACACCTGGAGAAAGTCAGGGCTTACATCAGCCGAAATTTGTGTGGAGAATAATCCTCTTTTTCTTTAATGGAAATAGACAGTTGATTATGCTTAACACCATCGTCGGTATTTAGTTCTCTTCCACTGCAAGAACTTAAACACCAGGATCGGAAAGTAAGATTGAGAAGTCAGCGCCCTAGAGGAGGGGCACTCTGACCTGCAAAAAGTGCCTGGGCAACTCCATCAGCATTCCCCGGTGAAGGTGCTTCAGATGATTAGCAATAAACTAACCCTTTCTCAAATAGAGAAGGCAAAGCTTGGGAGGGTAGGCCTTATAGAACTGCACAGAACTAAACTCCTACCACAAAATCAATAAGGACCAGATCACTACAGGAATGGTCTAATCTCTGTTGATTTTGGGGGCATACGGATAAAAATCCCCCACCAAAGCCATACTAGGATTAAAATTAAGTAAAATAAGACGTCACAAAATAAAGGGAGACTACCACCAGCAAGTAACTACAAACAAATTGATTGTTTAATACACACAGCGCCATCTGTTGAACGTTCAGTAAATTAATCTTGTGGTGGCAGGAGTATAAAATTTTAAAATGATTTTTGTGTCCATTAAAAAAAGGTGTGGAAAATCGACATTGCATCTACATTTAGAATATTATGACTATACAGCCACAGCAGGTTGCCTAAAAGACCCTGCATTTGGTGATAAAAGAACATTTCCAATGAAGGATTAAGCTTTACAAGGACTATCACAATCCGTGTACCTTTCACCCCTGCCAGATAAACTCCCCCTTGGGTTGTATTTTTCTCATTTCTCATTCATTTATTATAATTATGTGAGAAGATTTTGTTCTTTCTTTGACCTTTGATTATTTTTAAATTCGATTGACTTGATGTTATGGTTTGAAAAATTTTGTTTTAGTTTCCAATATATTCTTTTTCTGGTTGTAGAACTTTAACGATGGCGCCATTGGAATGGGACAAAATCATGAAGGCGGACATGGAAAATCTTGCCAACGATGGGGATACATTTTATGAGATGCTTAAAGATGTAAGTTGTTTCGAAAACGTTTTGGGAAAAATCATGTTCTTTATGCATTAATTATGGAATAAAATTTTAAAAAATTCACAATTCTATTTTTGAGTGATCCAAAAAAAAAGACAAACTGAAAGCAATGGATCATCTTTTCTGTCTTACGTGTCGTAAGATGCAGGAGCTTTTAAGTCTACGTAAGATATGATGACCACATATGTTCTGACTAGTTGCTTTGACAATTATTCTGCGTTCACATTATGTTGAAAAGATCCACACGACTTTTCAGTTGATGCAATTCAGTTAAAGACTAGGCTAACCTGTATATTATTGGGGATCATGGTGCAGTGGATAGAGACGTTGAATCTCTACGGTTCCAGATGAGCATTGTCTAAAGATAGTGGTTTCAATCCTACCCAAAGCCGGCCAGAGGCTTACTTGACCAAAACGTGGCGAGACGACAACAACCATGAAAAGGCAGTAGTTGCTGAGAATGCAGTTAGGAGATTCGGAGTTCCTATCCCGTCGTGGTTACCACCTGACGAAGGCCAGAAGAATATATATTTTTTTTACATGGAGGTCACCACTTATCAAGGCCTGGAAGCCACTCAGGGATAAGGGTTATTGTGTGAACAGTAATCAATGGGATAGTATCGTAGTAATCGTTAGTATTAGAGATTTGATAAAGTGTCTTACTTAAGGGGGCGATTCATCAGGAATTTGTTTATGTTGGACTTGAAAACATCCAAGTTGTAGTCAGGTGGGAAACAGGCGAACAATAGAGAGTTGGATGAAACGTTGTGAAACAACAACAACTAAAAAGATGAGGATAATAGTCCGCAATAAAATAAATTAATTAGCTAACCTGGTTGGTAATTTCTTTCTGCCTTGCTTCAAGAAAGTCTTATCTTGATGACTTTCAAAAATATTGGCGAAAAAAGTGACACCTCCTTGTAGAAAAGTGCCCAGTTGAGGGTGAAGGAATTAATGTTTTTAGCCAATTTTTTGATATTTGTCGTCTGAAGGATTAAACTTCAAAATGATACCGAGCTAAACAGACAGGTGAGATTCATATAGAAGATGACATGACATGACTAATCGAATGGAATACACTTAACTATTTAATATTCTTAATTGTAAACAATCTTTCAATATTGTTTTGTTTTGATAAATTTACCAGGTTATCAAAAATTTGTATAATGTTTGCCTCCTTGCTATATGCACAAAATATCTGAACATATTTTTGAAACAAAACTAATACTACTAAGTACTGTTTGGCACGAATTATGTCGTAATTTGTCCATAAAATTGAAAATGTTCTATTATGACGTATGAAATGGAAAGAGTGAAATATTACATGTCTCATTCATTTTCAATGTTAAAAAGAAATACTTAGTGAATATATCAGGTGAACCAAGTGCAAGAGAAATACAGACAGTTGCATTTAAAGGGACGGTTAGAATCTTAAAAAGATCTTTCGGTTGGAGTGTCTTAAGTAGCAGGTCAGTGTCCTGCATCGAGTAGGAGGCCCCATCCTACGTGAAAACAAAATATGAAGCTTGAAAATATTGAATTATATTCGAAAGAAAAAGAGAGAAATTCACTTGAAGTAATTCTTACAATTAAAACGCAGTTCACAAATTTGTAAAATTACTTTCAATGTAAATTGTCACATCGAATGTCCTCTGCATTGAAAACAAATTTAAAACTTGGAAAATCAGTTTTTTTTTTTTAAAGCTAAGGAAATCACAAACAAATTATAATCATTTAATTTAATTCTGTACTATATAGAAACACTAGCAAGCAGCCCGGCATTGCCCGGTCATAAAATATGCATAAATATTATATTTTAATTCATACAGAAACTGAGACATTTGTATGCGAGTATTATGTTTTTCCAAACAATTCACTTCTTGTAAGTAATAAAAAAAAATACTCGAGCTAAGATCGAAACCAAAACCTAAAGACAGTGAGTCAAGTACAATAACCATTAGGCCAGCTTGATACGATCTTTAAAAAGGTTTTTCTAAACCTACTTATTCTTAACATAAGTAATCTGTTTGACTACTCTACACTCTTTAACCCTTATCCTTGAGTGGCCTATCGGCCTTGATAAGTGGTGACGTCTATGTAAAAAAAAAAAAAAAATCTGTAATGTGAACGATTCACACATGCGCATCTGTAAAACAGTTAGCAAATAGATAAAAATCCGATGACCCCCATGTACCAATTTTTCAATTTTGACCCCTTAGCAACTCTTTTTTTCTGGATGGAAACTGATTAAAAAATTTTTTTTACATGTCTGAATACCCTATATACTAAATTTCATGTCTGTAGATAAAAAATTGTGGAGTCTATAGGTTGAGAATTGTCCTCACACACACACACACATACTCACTTTTATAGATATATAGGTAGAAAAAGCCATAATAATAAGATAACAAATCGTAAAGTCAGATGAGAAATACAAACAAGAAATACATTTTTATAACAGGAATTTATAGAAAGCAATACGATGGCGAGGTGGAATGGATTGACACAAATTGAAGTAAATTAAGACATAGATCAATGGAATGAGCTCTGCAGATTTATGGTTTATTAGCACAAAATATTTGTATGTAATTTTTAAAATGCTTTTAATATTGAACTGTGTTTTTACTTGCATCAGTTCCATATTGTATGATATTTCGGGAAATCTCCTTTCGTCAGATACATGTTCAATTTTGATCCAAACATACATACAGGAGCTGTTATAAATGTGAGCAGTTTCGTAGTAATTGAAATGGATTTGGAATTAAGTTTTTTATTTTATTTTAAAATCTATTGTTATTCTTTAAATGGACGATGCATTTTTATTTTATATTTGAAATAATGCAACGTCTTATTTAATATCATCTGCATTATTATTTTTTTCCCCAGATGATCGGAGACTTTTTTTTATTTGGAAGTCATCATTTATCAAGGCCTGAAGGCTGCTCAAGGATAAGGGTTAAAGAATGTAAGGTGTAGTAATCGTTACTGGTGTAAATTGGGTAAAATTTGATTATTTATGGAGACAACTCAACAAGAATTTGTTTACATTAGATTTGAAGGCTGCTATGTTGTATTCAACCGGGAAGCAGGCCAGCGGAACAGTGTTCTACAGGTGGGCAGTTCTAGGAGAGTAAGCTTTGTTCATGGAATCTGTGTTTAGATGTAGGCACAGTTAGAGAGTGGGGAAAATCATATATAGCGGTTGCAGCTAGTCGAGTATTCTTTGTGAAAGTTTGGTAAGTGGGGGGGATCATAGATAGATAACGCTAGAAGAGAAACAAGCTTGCAACATCTCTTCTGTGGGAAAGACGTTGCAAGGAATGATATAATTGTTTTCAAAATGTGATGATATAGAACTGTAGAACTACGGATTATTTTTGTATTGGTGGAATACAAATGCAAACTTTTGATATGTTTTTTTGCTATTTAATGCAGTTTGATCCCGAGAAGGAATCCAATGTGGATCGTTTAAAGCAGCTGTTCAGAGTTTGTCAAGGTGTTATGAATGTCAAACATGATGAGTTGGGAGAATTCATTATAGATATGGAAAGTGAGGCGAAAAAAGATGCTGAAACAGGTAAAACTTTATTTATTTTTTTTTTAATGGTGATTTTTAATTATGTACTAGCAAACCTACCCACCATTTCTTGGGTGTCAAATAAGTCGAACACTAGAGTAATATGTAATTTTTTTTTAAATGATGACCTAAAAATAGAAATTAGCAAAGGGAGATAACTCATTTTAAATTGGAGAATATAGTTGTCTACCTTAAGTTTTAAAAATGTGCAAACAAATAAAAATTAAAAACTAAAATGAATTCATTACACCTCGAGCAATGCTAATTGTATGTATAATGTATAAAAGCACTAATTTCGGTTGATACTATACTGCATCAATATTTTCTTTTTCAGTTGATAAACTGCAAAAAAAAGTTAAAGAATTAGAAATCGAATTAAGAAATGCCAAGGTAAATTTTATTTATTTATTTTTTAATTGAAAATGTTTGTAATTTGAAAATTGATTTTTTTTTTTTTTATCGAATCATCAGTTTTTCTAACTATAACATCATTCACCCCCCCCACCCCCACGGGGATGTGGAGGGTTGAGCTGGGTTCTAAGGAATTCACTGCATCTCATGACAAGGTGTTCCATCTCTGCCGTTCGACAGCTGAATCTTTGGTATATTTCAGCCTTTAATGATTCCAGCGATGACCACAAAAAATCGCAGGACTCAGCAACCAGCTTCATGTCATTCCTCATTGTTTCTATCTAAGTCTTCAGTTGGTTGCCTCTGCATTTCTTCCGGCTGAAGATTGCAGCTACTAACTTGTGGAAGAATTTTTCCTACGGCATCGAAGAACATAACCAAATGAGCAAAGTCTCCTTATAAGAAGAGTCTCTGTGATGCTGGTGGTAGTACATCTTGCACGGATGATGTGGTTTTGGGATTGGGTTAGAGAAACAGATATATAAGATGCGCCAAAATCAGTACATGTTGAAGAATTTATGTGCATGAAGATCTTTTTTGGGTAGCAGTATTTTGTATAACAGCGTTTGGTATATATATTATTTAATTGGAATTCATTATTGAGATGAGTATTATTTTCCTATCCCGTCGCAGTTACCACCTGACTAAGGCCAGAGGAATAGTTGGACGAAACGTTGTGAAACAACAACTATGAAAAGATGAGGATAATCGTCCGCAATAAATAAAATAAATTAAGCTTTTGGTACAGCTTCAATTCAGTTGATAATTTTCGTCTCTTGTTATGACCACAATCGACTTTGAAGATTACAGAAGGTTATGCAAGTGTGATAAATACAGATTACTTCAGCAGTGGTATTGATATTATTTAATGCCTGCTAGATATCTCGCTATATTTCACTGAGGATAACAACAGTGTCTGCTTAATCCCAGTTGATAATAAAACAACCAAAGGATAAGATTATGTAAAGTGGTCATATCCAACAAAACTCTTGGAGTTCACGTTTAGTTTTACATACTCAGAAGAAGACAAGAAAATTTTTTACAGTGGTTGTAGAAAGACGAGTTTTTGCTGTGAATGTCTTACAAGAAAGAACCAGAGATTTGAGCTCAGTCGAGCACCTACTATGAAAATATGATAGAATAGAGAGTATCAGGATACTCTAAATCTTTCACGTGTGGATCTAAACACCATACCCTGGTAAACTGTTTGAGCTGACTGGCTAAACCCTATGAAAGTACCTGCTGCCTTTTAGGTTTTGTCTGTCATGATCATGGTATTCACCCTGGGTTGGTTGGGCCAGCTCTTTCCAACAAGTTCACCACGTCACAAACACTGGCTGGCCAAGTACGTCGATATAAGATTGCAGCCATTATGAGTGTAAGCGATTCACAATTCCAGCGACAGACTCTGAAAAAGTGAGGGTCCTGAATCAGTTTAGCATTCTGCTTCACTTTCCTGAGCCAGATTTGTAGTTGGCCATTATGACATTTCTAATAGTCTGATTTTTTCCTGTAGAACAAAAAAGGTTAGGCCAACCACTTACAACTGTGGTTGATGATAGAAATCCAGGTTGCATTTGCTTTCTCGTTTCTGGTTGCTTGCGTCTCTGCATCTGTGGAGACTCTATTGCAAGTGCAAGCATTTGAAAATCTAGGGAGTTTCTGCATCAGCTACCAGCATCTTCTAGTTATGTCGGTGGATAATCTGCACCATGAACAGGTATATAACCTGCATCTGCATTAAAAAAATGGCCTACAAATACAAACGAGAACTTGATTCGGTTTATGTCATCCAGATGGCATTAAACAAAGTGGGGAAAAATGGAAAAAGAGGAATGACTGCCCTTGACAGTCTTCTGTCGGTAATGGCACGATGCAATCAAATTCTCATACAAGATGGTAGAGAAATTGGGAAAAGTAAAAAGACAGATTGGCTGCATGTGACTGCCTTCTATGAACTGTGCCATTGTAACAGTAGACCAAGAAAGCAGTTCAAAGGCAAAAACCATTTCTTCTACGATGAAAAGCATCAGAATTGATAAAGCCAAGTATGCAACGTAATACCTGAATATTCTTCGTTAAGATAAATTTTCACAAAGGTATAAAATTTATATATTTGCAAACTTCACGTTCTGTATATTTACACATTTTACTCTTTGTATGTCATTCTTTATTGCTTGCTCAAGTAAAATTGTTCAGTTAATATACACAGTTGTGGTTCCTTTTCTTCAAAAACTGTCGCTCCCAATTTATCTTTTAGTGTTTATCTTTGAATATAATCCCTACTTTCTCATGTGCAAGAATTGGAACTTTCTTTTGGGATAACATTTCCCACAATTGTTAATAAAATGTCCACAATGGTAGACTCTGAAATACAAACTGAAAGATATATTTAGGTAATTAATTCCTATTTCGGTCACGTAAATTATTTACTTGAAATAACATGCACTCATGCAGAATTATTTTCATCTGTTCACTCATGGCAAACACATTTGCTCTTATTATGAGCAGCAGTAATACTTCTTTCTTTTCAGCAACAAAAATAAACAATCATCCAAATCACACGCAAGCAACATTTTTTTTTTCTAACAAGGCAGTCATTTATCAAGGCCTGAAGGCCACTTGAGGATAAGGATTACTGAATCTAAGGTGGTTGTGTAGTAATGGTGTCCAAAATAAAACTGACGCTCAAGTATCACGCTCACTTTATACTCGAATGGTCCTAAGTGCATGCGTGACTGTTTCCATCTTTACCATTTCCTCTCTCTGCCCCATTCCTACACAAAATAAATAATGCAAATGTTTGAACTGTTTCTCTGTGATTAAATGCCTTAAAAATTTGGTACAAACCTGTTCTCTCAGAAGCTCTTCGTATGAGGTGCAAACAAATAGAATGAAAAGAAAAAAATTTGCTGCTGCTTTGCTCTATGCTGGCAATCTTGTCACCTCATATGCAAATGAGATGCTCCAGTTTAAATATTTTTTTTTTTTTTTTTACATGTTCACCCCAAACAAGGCAAATTGCCACTTTGGTGTAGGGGGCTACTATCAGGGGCAACAACTACTGGGGTACTATGTAGGGATTTGGGCAGCAATATAAAAATGTGTGATTTTTTTTCAGAGATTCAGTTGATTTGGATTTTGATGTTGGAGTAGCAAGTCTTGACAGTAGTGTGTCGCATTTCACCGTGGAAATTGTTAGCTGAAAGTGCGGCATATAGTTAACACTTGATTATTTAACCCCACTCTCAACTTCCCATAAATTTTGAAAGCCCTATTATTGAATTCTACGCTGAAACCTCTGACTTGTTCTTCAATCAGTGTCACACATTCATCTCTGACATTGATAAGGTTTTAAAATTTATTTTTAAGAAAAATCATTTTTATTTCTGCATTGGATTTTAATTTTTTAGTTTTAAATCCATTTTTTTTTTTTTTTGTATATTTTATCTTTTTCTTTTTTTTTTGTACATTTTATGCTTTTTTTTTTGTTTTTTTTTATGTTTTCTTTAAATATTTTTTTTCAGAAATTTTCCCACGATAAAGAAAGTGTAGCAAGTACAAAATATTTGCGAGAAACTGTTTCGGAGTTGGAAGACCAGGTGCATCAGTTGAACAAGCAAAAGCATGATCTCCAAAGAGATCTTAACGAAGAGAAAAGAGCCAACGAGAAAGTAAGATATTATTGATTTATTAATGGAAACCAATTGTATGCATATGCAGAAATTTGTAATTCTACTAGCAGGCTGCCCAACGCTGCCCGGTCGTAAAACATAAAAGTATAATATTTTAATTACTGCTGATTTCTTATTTATTATAAACAGAAATACTGTAGGTATTAAATATTAAACGTAACGTTAAATTTCGTTTAAAAAAATGAAGTAAAACAAAACAGAAAGAAACTGAGATGCGAGTATTATTTTTTTTTCGTTCACTTCCTGTAAGTAAAAAAAAATAATACTCAAGCCAAAACCTAAAAACAGTGAATCGAGTACAATAACCATTAGGCTAAACTGACAATCCACACAGATGATTTTTTTTTTTTTTTTTTTACATGGGCATCACCACTTATCAAAGCCTTGAGGCCACTCGAGGATAAAGGTTAAAGCGTGTACAGTAGAAATTGGACAATATAGTAATCGTTAGTAATGGAAATTTGGTGAATTTGTTAACTTATATGGAACGGCTCAGCAAAAACTTGTTTACGTTAGGCTTGAAGACAACCATATTGTAATCAGCTGGAAAGCAGGAAAACGGAAGACAATTCCATAGGCGTGCAGTTCTAAGAAAGAAGCTTTGTTCATGGAATCTACGTTTAGGTTTAGGCACAGATGAAGACTTTATGTAAAACCAACCACATTTTTTGGTATTACTACTAATCTTTGTTGGTGCAGATGGCTAGCACAAGACAAAGCAGGTTTTTTACATCAGAGTTTTTCCTTCTCCTATATATATATATATATATATATATATATATATAATAGAAAAATCTTATTAAAAATTTATTCAAATTTTCCCAAAACATAAACCTGTGGAGAAGGTATACAAAATTTTAGTTATCCAACAAGAAGTACAGATAAACATGAAATACCTTATTCCGTGGAGTTTCGAAAAATGTAATTCTCCTCATCAGAGGAAAGAGGTTTACAAAATATACAATAAATTTTGCAGGTTAATGCATTGGAAGAAACCACAAACATGGAATTTATCATACTTGCATAAAAAAGTTATTAAACAGTTAGTGAAAGTTTATAGGGTTCCAAATGATTATGAAAGCCAGAAACAGAAAATATATATATATATATATATATATATATATATATATATATATATATATAAAATAAAACTAATAGAATAATATGAATTCATATTCTATAATGAAGCAAGGGTTGCACAATCTGCAACTGCACTTTTTCTATTTTTATGTGCTATTTTTGGCTGAAATTCATTGGGGTTTCTCTCGGTCAGTCTTGCCGTTCCACTTTTCTCGGCAATTGTAAGTAGTTGCATAAATAACAGTTGATTATTTTCGTTAAAACTTCAGCATTTTTAATTGCAAATAACGATGCATTATTTTACGACTTTGGTTTCAAATAATTTTTCAAAGTTTTCTTATGAACTAATCTTGACTGTGCATTCTTTCTTTTTGTGGACTGTTATCCTCATCTCCATAGTTGTTGTTTTACCACGTTTCGGCCAACGCATCCTCTAGCCTTCTTCAGGATTGAAACCACTATCTTTGGAGCCTGTGGTGCAGTAGATAGAAGCATTGAGTCTCTACGGTTCCAGGTGAGTATTTTCTGAAAATAGCGGTTTCAATCGTATTTAAGCAGGCCAGAGAATGAGTTGGCCAAAATGTGGTGAGATGACAACAACTATGGAAGGCAGTAGTTACTGGGGATACAATTATGAGACTCAGCATTCCTATCCTGCCGCGGTTAATCACTTGAAGAAGGCCAGAGGATGAGTTGTCCAAAACGTGGTGAAGCAACAATTATGAAGATGAGGATAACAATCTGCAAAAAATAAAAAATGATTACATAAATTATGAAGCCTCATCTCAAAGGATTCTGATAAAATAAAATATATAATAATCTTGACTTCCATCAATCTGAAATTCCCTGTCCCTTTCCTTTTGATTCACCAATTGTTTATTCCCCAATGCAAATTATCTCTCTCCTTCCCTCCCACACATTAATTTTATGTCATTCTTCCACCAGGTATCGTGACTACTTATACAATATTCTTATGATATGTAAACTGCTTTTCTTTTTCAGTACAGCGACCAAACAAAGAAATTAGAGATTTACAACACCGAATTAAGGGATGAGGTTTGTATCGAAGCAACGTCATTCGCTCTTCGCTTCCTTTTACTTTATTGCGTGATTCTTTGGTGATTTCTGTGCACATCTCGGATATTTTGTACAATGTTTTTGTTTATCTTTCCGCTGTTGACAAACGAAACTCTACATCATTACAGATCTGATTAGTTTAGTGGTTTGGAATTTTTCCTGGTATTTTTTATCAGGAAATTATTCTTTGAATGCTTAGTATACATGTGACGGGACACCGGACGATGCCGGGAGTCCCGTTCAGCTAGGTGAAGATAAGAATGCTTATGGCCGGGGGGGGGGGGGGGCATGCTGATACTGTGTCAAAGATTAAGACAGGCGTTTATGAGATGTTCGGGAGACATGATATCTGTTTTAATGGCGGAAAAAAGGAGATTATTTTTCTAGTTGGATCTGGTGAGAATGAGTTTTAACTAACGTAATTGAGATTCGGACAGTCTCGAGAATTGGGTTCCAAAATGTCTGCTCGGAGTCGGGGACCCGGGGTGTTTTAACTCGGAGACCAATAAACTAGTTTGACAGATATGTTCACAAAACAATAGAGAAAGGGAAAAGAATAAGAAAATAGAGGGATAGAAAAAGAAATTCACAAGAGAAGAAAGAGGGGGGAATAGAAGATAATGGAGAAAAGGAAGGAAGATGCTTTTGATATAAACAACGATCGCCTACTCGAAAAAGAGATAGAAGGGTTTTGGCAGTCTTTGGCTAGCGAGCGAAGCGTACACATCGGCTCTCGCCCCGCCTGGGGTGAGAGGCAGGGGCAAAAATCTCAGTAAGGACTAACTTAAAAAGATCTTGTTCTTAGCTAGAGAATTAACCTGAAATCTCAAGTATACAGCCTGCATCACGAAGCGCGGATAACGAAAACATGACTTTAAACAAATGTAGAATGATTGCAAATAATTATTTTATTTGGTTTAAACGAAAATGACCTCAGAGTTTTTTCTTTGTTTTTCGATTGCCGGCATAAGTGAAGATGCAGTTTATTTTAGGTATGCCCTGACGCCAGACGACGAAGACACAGACATAAAACCAGAGTGACGGCCGAAGAGGACAATGTTGCCACACGGACTTGGGGTCATGCACGCTTAACGTGCCTTGAGCAGCGGAGGTATGTTTTCCAGTGACCAGTACGAGTCTGGTCACGCTGGAGGGGTCCACCACTAGACGACGCAGGCCCGGGACATCGTTCTCGTTACATACATTGCTTTCATAAGTTCTGACCATGTGCCAAAACCAATTCTTTTTTCTTGATAACTTTGATTAGAATGATTTCAAGAAAAACTAAATTAATCAATTAATATTTCAAGATATTTGCAGACATTTTTTCTTAGATGATGATTTTCAAATACAGAGAGCCTGTGTGTTGTCCATTTTTAACTTCCAAATCTCAGAAGCGTATGTAGGCGTTAGAATCATAAATGGATTGTAGAGTCTAAGTTTAAAAAAAAATTCAATAAAATCAAAGCGAAATTAACAAGTAGAACTTTAGTTTAGAAATTAACAGTAGAACTTTAGTTTTCAAATGCAATTCATTGTGAAAATCTGTTTTAAATCTGAATTGTTTCAAAAACCGAATCATATTTTCTCATCAAAAATAATGAAAAAAAATTGGCCAAAACCCTAGTGTAACAAAACCACATATATGGATGTAACGACAACGGCATCTAAACATATGCAAATGACCAAGCCGTGGTGCAAGTTTCATCACAGCAAAGGAAGAGAAGCGAAAGAAAAGGCGAGAGACTTGGAACCACATGATAGCAACGGCGACATGTGTTGATGCGAGAGGAACTTTTAAAACAATCTGTAGATTATATAGAAACAATAAAAAAACACACGAAAAGTTTTAGATAGTTTTGGAGTGACATCATAATAAGATATGGTGTTGACTCAAGTATATGGAAATCTGCTGAAACATCCAAATAGTCTCTTGTGGTTCAATCTGTCCAATGTCTTATATGAAATGGGAAGTATCCGGATCAAGGATCATTACCGACTTTTGAACTAAGAAAGGCTGAAAAATAAAATGGTTAGTAAGCTGTATTTAAAGAGTATGTTTTATTAAGGACAGCTTCCTTTAGATCAGGGTTTGCCAATGGGGTCTGTACCACTCACCGGGAGAGGGAGGGGTGCGAGCTTTATGAGATTTAAGGTGGGCAGTGGCCAAATTTATCATATTTTAGTAACATTATTCGGTGTTTCTGATCATCAATAACAATCTGCACATTGATCGATGATTCCTGTGATTGATTATTCTGATTTTTATTGATTATTGTATTAACAATTTTTATTGATTATTGATTACTAGCGAGGGTACCCGGCGTTGCCCGGGTGTTTTTTTTGGGGGGGAGGAGGTAAAAAAGTAAGTATGAGGATCGAACCCCGAACCGTTGAGGCAAAGTTGTGAAAAAAAACGTGCGACGTTAACCATTGTCCCACCGCGACATGCTTACGGAAACACGTTTGAATTTATTTAATTAGTTGGATTTAGCAGGTGCTCGTTTTAATGAGTTACTGAGGTCAGTTTGACTGCAGGATTTCATTTACTGCTGAACGCTTTTTTCCTTGCCCCCAAGATGTTATAGGAAAAAGACTAACCCACATGCGGCGAGTGACAAATATTGAATATTTATCTTCCCGAAATTGACCAAATTAAATAGACAGGTGAGCTTCGTTGTTAACTGTGAGATATTACCATTTATATGTGATATAAAAAGTTTTTAAAAGTTGTGAACCGAATGACCGCTTCTCTGAAAGAAGCCTTTTGTAGACATACAGAAAAAGCGAACACACATACATACATTTTTGCTTTTATATTTATAGATTAGCAATTTTTACTGATTATTGTATTAGCAATTTTTATTGATTATTGTATTAGCAATTTTTATTGATTATTAGCAATTTTTATTGATTATTAGCAATGTAATGATTTATTAATTGACCCACGTGATTCGTACTTGTTACTCTTCCCATTTGATCGGCAGTGTTGAATTTTGTTGAATAAATTAACTATATATATATATATATATATATATATATATATATATATATATTCATTTATTGCTTTTCACTTTAATTATGCACTACCACTACTCCTAAGATTTTTATGTAAGGATGCATGTAGGAAGGGGGGGGCGGCGGTAGTAGATATCCAAGTGTTCTAGAAGGAGTGGGGAGGTGTTGACAAAGGTTTGGAAATCCTGATCTGCTCTAATTATTCCTTGTGAAGAATGAGAGACTCTGCCATGCATGGACAACTATTCATTGTATCGAAGCTAACTACACAACTACAGACTGTAGCTGCTCTGAAATTAACATATGATGACCGTTTGCTTATATATTTGCACTTTTTTCCTTAATTTTTAATGGTTTGCTAACATTTTAACATTAGCCAATGTTTTCGCAAAAAAAATCATAAAGTTTCCATTTTGCACCTTCCGGGGGTTTACATAACTTGCCGGAATATTCCAACAATAACGCGGTCCATATTTTTCATCAGTACCAAAATGTATATTTAAATTTCAAATATGACGTTCTAATTTTATTTCGGAAAATAGAAAATTGTTCCAGTGATAATCTTCTTACACAGGGTGGAACAATAAAAGTGTCGCTCTAAATAAAACAACACTACAGATTTATTTTAAAACTTATATGGAAAAAATCAATTCAGGTAACTTGATTATGTAGTAGAGCTGTTTTATCGTTATTTCCATGGCAAGTGCTCGTCTGAGCTCCAATCTCTCGTCCCCCCTCGCCAATCTTTCACGAGAAACACCCGTCTGGCTGAAACTACTGTCAATGATTTTCCCCACTCTTTATCTGTGCCTAAATCCAAACGTAGATTCCATGAGCAGAGCTTTTTTCGCAGAAGTGTATGACTGTGGAACTCTCTTCCGTTTGCCTGTTTCCCACCTGACTACAACTTGGATGTCTTCAAGTCCAACATAAACAAATTCCTGACAAACCGCCCTCTTAAGTAAGATACTCTATCAAAACTCCAATTGTACACGCAATAACCCTTATCCCTGAGTGGCCTCTGGGCCTTGATAAGTGGTGACCTTCATGTAAAAAAAAAAAAAGCTGACATCTATTCAATGTAGCCACCTTCAACCTTGATTATCGCCTCGATACAGGTAAACCATAGATGGAAACTTTGTTTTCATCACCCTGGGCACATCCCTGTTATACGTGACAATCCAGCAATGCACTTTGATGGTGCTGGCAATGGTCCTGTTGTCATAACTTGGATTGGTAGAGAGCATGAGTTGTACAGTGGCACATCTCCAATCTCGCTCATTGAACATTGTGTCACTTTCAGACATGATAGAAGGCTCCTTTCACTCTTGGGATTTATACACAACCGGCCAACTAGTAGATGGTCTCCAACAAAAAAAGAATGGAATCATGTCGTCTTTTCTAGGGCGACAATTTTATCGTTCTACCCTATAAAAATCACATTTGGTAAAAAGACAACTTGATTGGTTATTTAATAAACATTTTTCTTTTGATAGATTGATCAAATGCGCCAAGATCAGAGTTATTATAAAAAGCAGTTACAGTTGCATCGAGACAATTTGATGACACAAGAGGAACCAGAATATAAGCTGAAACTGATTGCCAAGAACCAAGAATTGTCTGAAGCTATGGAAGAACTGCAGGTAACTCTTACATCCTCACAAGTTTTGTATTATTTCAATTGTTCGCACTACTATATTCATCTTGAGGGTCGTTTTCACAACGTTTTGGTCGATGTAACCTTTTGACTTTCTTTAGGTGTATTTTGTCAAACTCTGCAATCTTTTTGTTGAATTCTGGAATCCATACGGAATTTTGTACAGAACCTTTTCTTTAATCACAGAGGTAGCATGTTCTCATTCCATCAGCCATGATTGGGTAGAATTAAGTAATTCGCAATTGTATTTTGGATATCACTCGCACTAAGGATTGAACCTTTAACCCTTAGAAGAATGTCACTTATAACTAAATTTTACCAAGTACTTTCTTCAGACGATTCTAATATGAATTTTAGAAGACTTAAACTTATTCTTGTTTTTAGATATGCAATCTTATTGATTATTACTATCTGTATCTCTACTTATATATTAACTAGCCTGGGTGCTCGGCGTTACCCGGGTGTTTGGAGGTGTGTGTTGAACAAAACAAAAAGAAAAAGTGGTACTAGGCAGGCAGGCTGGAACCCCTACAGCGAAGGATGAAAAAAATGTGACATCTTTGCCATTGCATCCATCACCAAACCGAAGTGGCGAGGGTTTAAATTAAGGCTAGTCAATCAAAAAGAGGGGATGACTTTTGAAAATATCGGCGAAAAAAGCAACACCTCCTTGTAGAAAAGTGCCCAGTTGAGGATGAAGGGATTAATGTTTTTAGCCAATTTTTCGATATTTGTCATCCGAAAGGTTGAGCTTCAGAATGATACTGATCTTGTGAAAATCCGTTGCCTCTGTCAAAAGTTTTAGGCAGACATACATTTAAACAGACAGGTGAGATTTATATCATAGAAGGCATTTTTTTCTGTGAATTCTTTTCATATGCACTCAGAAACCGCTGAGCCAAATTTTAAATTTCACACAAATATACTTTGTGTCTGGCAGTGTTCTTAGATAAGTTTTGTATTTAAATTCCCCCGATAAGTATCAAAAATTGATAATCAGAAAAATCTGATTAAAGAAGGAGCATTTCAATTTTGACCAAAGTTAACACTCTTATACAGCCTAACATTACAAGAGCATTTTTTTAAGTTTTATCACTACACAAGAAAAGATTGAATAAAAAGTGTTTATCACTAAATATTTTCGTCTAAAACCTGAAGAAAACGCACACATCTCAAGCTGCAGTTTTTCTAAGTCAAAAGAAAAGAATTCAGTCTTATAATCTGAAGGTTGTGAGTTCGATCCTCGCCTGAAGAATATTTCTATTTTGACTGGACTCAAAGAAGAAATAAGGAAGTTTTTTTTTTTCACCGAACTTTTTGCCTCTTCAGAGAACATTAAAATACAAAGAACTGTTTTCTACAGGTTATTCATTCAGGAAAAATGAGGAAATAAATTCCTCACTAAAAGAACACTCTCAGAACATTATTTCAAATAATAACTTAACTTTGTCTGCAGATATTTCTACTAATCAACTCGTGAGAACTTTTATTTAAAAAAGACATTACAAAATGTAAACTTGAATTGCAAACAAAGGGAAGTAACTCTTTTCGACTTTGTTAAAAATATTACGACCTTCTAAATAAGAAGCCTAAGTTAGTTGAAATCTCATGTCACAAAAAACAAAAGTAAGTAGTAAAAATAAAGCCTACTCAGCCTGTCTATCTTTCTATCTTTCATACTCGTTACACACAAAGAACCTTTCTTTGTAGCTGAGAGAAAAATCTTAGCAGCAGATAGTTGTGAACCGTTTCCTTTGGCTCAAAGTTTCCTCTGTTCTTTTTTGACACTTGTACAGTTTAATCAAGACATTAAAAAATGAAAATATCGAAAAAAGGTTATATTGTACGTATCCGTTATGGAATGAAGTTCTCCGAAAAAAAATTTCACTTAATTTCATCAAGTAGTTTTGTTTTTTTTTACCTCGAAAAAACAATTTGTTATGATACCGAGCAAAAGGTTCAATTTTTAGGAAGAAAAGTTAGTAATAAAGATGGGGAGGGAGTGTCAGCGCTTTAACTGGAGTTATCTCCCCGTGGCGTGTTTCAACAAATTTCATAATAGTTGAATTCAACGCGCTCTCATAAAAACGTGTTTTTACGCTGTAAAAAAAAAAAACTACTCGATCAAATTTAATTAAATTTTTTTTTCGGAGATCTACAGTCCAAAACGGATACGTACAATATAACCTTTATTCGATATTTTCATTTTTTAATGTCTTGATTAAACTGTACAAGTACCTCTTTTTTTTTTTTTTTAAATAAAACTGTTCATTTGTTTCTATCCACCAAGTTTTTTTCTTCTCATTTTTCTTTTGTTGCTTTTGTTTATCTTTGTGTTTGTAACGTTTTTATATGTCGAAGTGACCTTCATTAGAAATGGTATTAATAATTTCAACACTGTATCCCCAGTAATTACTGCCTTCCATAGTTGTTGTTGTCTCACCACATTTTGTCCAACTAATCCTCTGGTTTACTTCAATCCTACCAGAGTTTTAGTTGACCAAAACATGGTGAAACAACAACTGTGGAGATGAGGATAACAACCTGCAAAAATTCTGAAGATTCCAAACAAAAATAATATATAATGTTTTTTGTTGTTTTTTTTCTTTGCATTTTTTTTATTTTTCAGAATTTAATGGATAATAATTTTTTTGTTTTTTTTTTAATTTTCAGAACTTGACAGATAGTAATATAGAATTGAAGAAAAATTGTGAGATTTTGACGAGTAAACTATCTGAAGTGACAAAAAATATGGAACAATTAACGGATGATTATCTAAAACGCAAAGTAAGTTTTTCATTATTTATACAAATATTCAAAGATGCTTCTGTAATTGTACTTTGTGATTATTTTAAATAAAACAGTTTCTTTTCAACTGCTTTCTGTCTAGCAGAAGTCTCGTCAAGCCTTGCTAGTGTGTAACAAGGAAGAGTTCTTTCTGATTAATACTTGCGTAATTTCAGTTAATTTTTAAATTCTACATAAAAAAACTTTCGATTTTGAAATGATTCTTTTTCAGAATAGTTTATTTTTATCAAAATATATTTTTTAGTGATTGCTTAAAAAATTTTTTTGAAGTTTTCTGAAAAATTAAACTCAAACCATGTAAATCGGATATAAAAAAAGATATTTGAAATCAATGGAATGAAGAAATTTAGAAACACAAAATTCTTTCATATAACATCAGTGATTGGACAATGGACAATCGGATTAATCAGATAATTCTAGATTATTTGTAAATTAATTTAAATCAGAAATATTTTACATTGTTTAATTTATTGTTTTACATTCCACAAAGAATAATTTATCCTTACTATTTTTTTTGTTAATGGAGATCACTCAAGACAAAACATGAAGCTACTTGTTGTAAGAAGCTAACAAAAATGAAAGATATTGATTTAGAAAAGACAAAAGATTCCTATTCACCTCAGTCTTGAAAAAGACTGAGGCTGTAGATAAAGAGGAAACAGGGAGCAGGAAGAGAGTTCCACAGCCTTGCAGTTCTTGGAAAGAAGCTACTGGAATATGGAAGCTGTATTACAATGATGTATCAAAACAGCGAATTGATGGAGACCACTAGACAAATAAGCTGAAACAAAGGAAGCAGAAAATCGATCAGACAATTCTGAAGAACACATACCATAATAGTATTTTTAGAATGGACTAAGACTAGCAACATCACGTCTGTGAGAGAAAGGTTCTTTTATTTAGAAAATTGTGGTCAGTTCATAAGTTTGTGCTTGAACTATCTGCAGGTGCCTTCGCCCCCCCTCTCCTAAAAAAAAGATTCCACTCATAGAATCCTTAATAAAATTCAAAGTCCTTTCTGTAATCCAATCATATTTGCTAACTGTAACTGATACAAAAAAGCCTCAGTTACTCTTTAACTTGTCCATCAAGTTTCAGTCATGGATAACCAACAGTCTTTGGTTTATCATCATTCAATGATATAGAAAGATACTTTAGTGTCTAATCACTAGGAGGTGTGATCTTGAATAAGTTTCCCACCAAACTTTAAACCCCATTCCCTGATTTTTATCTGCTACTTTATTCAAAATAATTGTTATGAAAAGATAATTGTTATGAAAAGATAATTGTTATGAAAAGATAATTGTTATGAAAAGATAATTGTTATGAAAAGAATCCTCAAACTATTCCTGAACTAAATAGCACCGTCACAGCCAAGAAAGGAGTACGTCAGAGTTGTTGACAATTTACATGCTGTATCCAGATGTGTTTATTCTTGAATGGCAATAAAACAAAGACTGTTGGACATTTATGACTGAAACTTAGTGGACAAGACACAAGAGATAATGGATATGCATTATGAAAGGATACCTGTCCAATGAGGAGTTTATAGTGAAGCACTGGTTGCATAATCATCAACCACACTTCTCCTGGGCCAACATTGCTTAAGTCTAGAGTAGAAAGAAATCCAAGACAATTGGAAGCAATGCTGGGATAAGTGGAGAAAAACTAATTTTATTTCAGCGATTACCTTCTCCTGGACTAATTGTTCTACCAAGGATTCAAAGTCCTGTCTACCCTACTATTTCAGCCATAGACATTTAAATTAGTCTCAAAGATTTACTGATAAAAAAAAGACTCGAAACTATAAAATAACAAGCTGAGCATGCAGGGTCCTCCTCCACTAGTGAAAAATTTACTTTTACCATGACTAATGTTTGTGCAAAATTTCAAAAAAATTCAAGGTATGGTTATTGAGAAAAGCGCGAACAAATGAACAGACAAACGGGAGTTAATTACTAGGTCAAATCCTTTGTAAGGGACCAAAATGGCAAATCTTTTTGTTAAAGAATTAGTGAAAATCAATTATGCGTTATAGTCAAGTGTATCTGCTCTTTTTAACTTACGATTTCTGCTCTGCAGACAGTAAAATGGTGACAAGCAAGATATGGTCCCTTCTGAGTAATGATTATATTCCTCTCATATAATGCAAAAGCCCCTCCCCTTTTTCTTTTTTCACTTGACCATGTCTAATTATCCAGCAAAATGGGCAACAGTAATTGGAATTCAAAAAGGGAATACAATCTCTTCAGGATATGCAAACATGGTATAGAGTTGCTGCATGAATTGGCATGTTGGACATGGCTAAACCTGTTAGATAGTGGAGTATCAAATTATCGATAAATGTTGGTGTATATAAACCAACAGACAAGGTGTATATTCATTTTATAATGAACAATGTTTTGCTTGAGTTGGATCAATCGACATGTTATTTTGAGAGGATAACAAATACTTGTACATGACGGGGCTTCAAACAATGTGCCATTGATGGAGAGTTAGACAAATGACCTTTAGTGAAGAAGAAGAGGAGTATATATAACAACAACAGTCTATATAATTGACAAAGTCTGTAAACATTTAAAAGTTCAACATTTAACACGACAGAAACAACCGGGATGAATTCACAAACCCGTTTCATCAAAAGATGACGCCACAAAGTGATATTTCACATTACATTTATTCACACATTTTGGAGATTACATTTTGACTTCACATTTTGCATCTTGACTTCGCCAGCTTCCATGGTGTCTTCTCTTCAACTTCTCGACTCTCTCTTCTTCAACTGACCACTTCGACTCCTTTCGTCTCTTCTAACCAATGTTTGTATATATATTAAACTAATTCTTTGTGATTACTTCCACAAAGAATCATATCAGCTGACATCTGTATCACATATCTAGGTATTATTATTGTTAACGCACAGTCCTTTTTGTAAACATTTAAGAGTTTGATAAATATTTAATATGACAATAACAATTGGGATGAATTCACAAACCTGTTTCTTTGAAAGATGACACCACACAAAGTTATATTTCATATAATATTTATTCACACACCATGTCACATTTTGATCTTGATTTCACTGGCTTCCATGGTGTATTCTCCCCAACTTCTCGACTCCCTCTGCTCTCTCCAACTCCCAACTCTTGACTAACTGATATGTGTCTTTTTCAAATTCTCTCCTCAAATCCACGTCATCTTAAGTGACCTCTACGTCAAACTCTAGAGGTAAAACCTATTTTTAAATTATTGTTTGTGCTAGTTATGAAAATTTGTTTTTATTTATATAAAATGCCTTCTTGTTATTCTTTATAGGATCTAGTCAAGTTAAATTCCTAAAGCATCATTTAAGAATATTTGTCCTTGAATTGCTTTTTTTCTCTTTAAGATAAATCTAATTCGACTACACGATAATAATAATAATCTTCTTGCTCAGCATTGCTCAGGTAATTCAGCGATGCCCCGGGAGTGCTAATATGCAACAAACCACCTGTGATGCCGAGTGCATAAGGTATCCATAATCTCATTGTTATATTGGGGAGATATATGATATGGTGCAAGAACGAATATGTAATATTCGTTCTTGCATCATATTATATATCCCCCCTCCCTCATCAATATATGTATAACATGGAGCGGGTATATATATTATGTACGTGTGACTAACTCATGTAATGTCTAGTGGATAAAAATTATGACAACAGATACGTTCTAACAATGGACATGTAACAAAATGGACAAATAAGTTCTCTGGGATTGTAACATTAGGCCAATCAGAGAAACATACCTGGTCTGTCCCTGATTTTGTTTGAAGGATCCTCGGGAACAGCTGCAAAGAAGATTTATCCCAATCAATTAACAAATCTCGGGTCATCTTTTCAGCAACTTTTATTACCGATGTTTCCCTAT
The DNA here is from genome assembly GCF_053919585.1 of Euprymna scolopes. Classification (NCBI taxonomy): domain Eukaryota; kingdom Metazoa; phylum Mollusca; class Cephalopoda; order Sepiida; family Sepiolidae; genus Euprymna; species Euprymna scolopes. The sequence continues at coordinate 106,063,879 of NC_136507.1, forward strand.
TGGAAACCTGCCGCTGGACCTACATTCTGATCCTCTCTACTGGGAACCATTATCGTCTGACTTGATCCGTTCTCTCTCACTCTCGATTCTAGACTGCTCAAATCATTGTATCTTTTCCCAAAACTCTACCTTAAAATGACCTCTATGTAAGACTTCGTCAGACTCTGATAGAGGTAAATCTATTTTGAATTATTGGTTATGTTCTACATCCTTTTCTATTAGAACTTAACATTTTCTTTGTAAATATTTATTTCTCTATAAATATTTACTTTGTTATGATGACGTTCCATTTTGACAAATATTACAATAATTATAACAATCGTCAATTAGCAATACCTTTGGCGTTGCCCTGCTCTATATCTACAAGATGCCTTCAATAAGTTTGCAACTTTTTGTACAGGCATTTAAATTTGTCATTGACTCTTGAAAATTCAGTATGTTATTGCTATACATCTTATGAGATGACTGAACAATTTTTATGATTTCAACTACAGCAGAAATTGGAATACACTCTACTAAAGCCTGATTGTCACAGCTGGTGAATTTCAAAAATGCAATCTGGACGTGAGGACACTTTAGAAAAGATATATGCAATAAAATTCTGTTTTAAACTGGAAAAAAAATGCCATAGAAACATATGGAATGCTTCAAACTGTTTTTGGACCATCTTGCATGAATCAAACATCAGTTTTTGAGTGGCATAAGAGGCAGGGAGTCGGTGAAGGATGATGAGAAGTGTGGGAGGAGTGAGAATGTCAGAACATTAGAGTTGATTGGCCAAATAAAGAATTTCAATGATAAGGACCATTGTGTATCTATAGAGACAATAAGTACACAGTTTGATGTAAGTATGGGAACTGTACATACAATCATTTGTGAGGAACTGAAGATGTAGGAGATTTGCACAAAGTTTGTGCCAAGGATGCTCCATCCTTATCACAGATTATTTGACCAAGATGGGCATCAAGACAGTTCCTCACCTTCACTATAGTCCAGACCTTGCTTCCTGTGACTTTTGGTTATTCCCTTAGCTCAAGGAAAATCTTAGAGACTGCATGTTATGAGATAGGATGAAAGAGGCTGTGACAAGCATCATTAACATGCTCACACAAGAGGACTTTCATGGGGTCTTCCAGAAGTTGTTTGAATGGTACAACAAGTGCATTGCAGTTGGAGAAGATTACTTTGAAGGTGACTAGAATTTCATGTGTATGCTATCAATGAAAGTGCTCAAATGAAAAAGTCTGGAAACTTATTGAAGGCACTGCATAACATTATTAATACCAACTTTGCTGCCACACATCCAACTGATGTGAGCTCTCACAATTGCTGCACTTTGCTTGTATTTATATCATGTCTGAATTTTTGGAAAATCCTTACAAACTGAAAAGGCAGTTCTTCAGAGCAGAGGTGGAGTCTGTCCTTTGTTAACGGTATTACAAACTGGACACTCACCAAAAGATTGGAAAGAAAGCTAGACGGCCAGTACACCCATATGCTACGAACAGTGTTAAATATATCTTCGTAAGATCATCCCACGAAGCAGCAACTTTATGGCAACCTACCTGCCATATTTACTATCATCAGGGAGCAACATCTATGATTTGCCTGTCACTGCTAGAGAAACAAGCAAAAACTGGTGAGAAATGTATTGCTGAGAACTCTACGACACAGGCACACGAGCATAGGACAATTTAGATCTATGTACATCCAGCAAATTGCACATGCCGCCAACTGTGATCCTGAAGATCTAAGGATGCTGATGGAGGACAGGGAAACCTGGAGAGAGAGAGAATCACATTGGTCTAGGCAAGGAGCTCGACCAGATAGAGATTTAATGCTACTAAGACAAAACTCCTTTCCTTTAACAATTATGAGAAACCTTTCCAACCACCGATTGTCATGGCTAATAGTGCTTTACCTAAGAGCCCAACATTCAAACTCTTCAGTCTTACATTCACAGGTAACATGAATACATAGAAGATGCTGTCAAGTCTGCTGCAAAGAAGGTAGACTTCCTCACCAGGCTAGAAAACTTCTCATACCTACTAATATTCTATATCATTATAAAGCCACCATTCATCCATGCATGTAACATTGTTGATGTTATAGCGATAAAAAGAGAAATAACTAAAGGAAGTAAGAGTCATCATTTGAAAAGACGGGAGAGCAAGAAAAGCAATGTGGCGAACATTGTCAGACATTCAATATCATCTGTACATAATTTAAGATTTCTGCCATGAAAAAATTATATTTAAAATACAATGAACCGGTTTACTTGTTCTATGTTAACCAATAATAGTGACATCACAATTTCTCCGAACACAACAGTTCACTAATCTTCCGACTCAGCAGCAACGTGCCTTGTTTGAGTTGAATATAAATAAAAAACAAGAATCTTTTAAATGTCATTTCATCTCACATTTAATTTTTTTTTTTTTTTTGACTTCTTTTCACTCAAAACAAGACATATTGGAACTTAATGAGCTACTATTTGGGAACACGTCTAACAGGGGATTGTGGGGTGTTGAGCAGCGAGATGTCTGTTCACATTACATTAAAACTTCTGCAAGTTAGTACAGTCAGGAAACAGGGAGGGAATTCCAAAGTCTGTCTGAGGGCAGAAACTTTCTGATATCTAGAGACCTCAGCAATGAAGGGGTGGGATTTTGCTACTTGTTGGATTAGTCCGGAGTGTGAATGTCGAAGGAGCACAAGTACTATGTGTTCATCAGAGCACATTCCATTGAAGTACTTGTAAAACAGGCACAGGGATGCGTCACTGCAGTGATGGGACAGAGATTGGTGCTTGACTGATAGTGCAGTGTTGGAGAATCTAGTTTAGAACCTGTCTAAAATTGAAAGACTAGTCACAAATGTACAACAATACTCGATACATGAGAGAATTGTGGCTTTGTAGAGATATAGGATACTCTCTGGTGTGAGTAATTTTCTAGCACGGTAGAGGGAACCTACCTTCCTTGCAGCAGCCTTGGCAATGTCTTCAATGCATTTGTTCCAATTCATGTTGCCTGTGAATATTAAGCTGAGTTATCCATTTGAAAAGATGAAAAGCACATTGATCGGTTCTCTAATAACTGAAAATGCAGTCATATGTTCTCAAATATGTTATGTATTCATGTAAATTTATATTTAAATAATTAGTGTTTTTTTTTTTCATTTTGACAGCAAATCAATCAAGAGCAAGACACGGTTAATGATCGGTTGCGAACGGAAAATATAAACATGAAGGCGCAGGTAAGTAAAAATGAAAAAAAAAACAGAATTTGAGTCAACATTCGTACATTCTGCATTGAAACAGTTGTTAATGCAAAATCTGATGCATGACTAAAAGTAAAAGAAATAATTAAGGAAGTTGCATTCAACGAATAATTCTAAGGAGCGTGGTGATCAGCATCAGAAGCCCCAAGATCTTTCAGCAGGACTTCACGCAAGAATAAGATGACTCAGGTGTAGCTGCTCAACAGCTTTCGCCGCTATAGATAAGAATATGGTGACCTCACCAAAGTGTGTGAATCATTTTCTGCCTTGAGATTGTCATATATATATTTATATATCTATAAAAATGAAAATTTAAAATTTTTTTATTCAATTTTCACTGCAAATAAGGCACAGTGGCACTTTGAAGTAGGGGGCTACTATCAAGGACATAATTTCATACATATGTAGGGAGTTGAACAGCAAGATGTTTGTTCACATTACACTTGAACTTTCGCATGTCAGTACAGTTGGGCAAGTAGAATCCCAGAAGGGAGTTCCAAAGTCTAGCAGTTCTGGGGAGAAACTATTGGAGTAAAGGCCTTCTTTCACCTAGGGATCTCTACTGTGAAGGGGTGGGATTTAGCTGCTTGTCAGGTCTGTCGGGTGTATTCATGTCGGGGGAGGGGGCACAAGTGGTTAAAGGGGCAAACAAATAATTGGGGTTTGGACGAATTGCCCCTTTAACCACTTGTATCAAATTTACTCCCCTATCTTTATGCCTTTACCTTAAATTTTTCATGCACACCTTCACTCATAACATAACAACCAGGCATCCCTAGGATTATCATCACATATTATCCACCATATGTTATCTTCTGAAAATTATTATTGTACTCTTACAAATTCCCACCCATGCCCACCTCATAACTTACTCCTTTAAGTCACCTTCAGACCTTCCCCTACCCTACTAAATTAAAACCCTTGTGCACTCCCCATGTAATCCACAATCTAACTTGCATTAATCTCGTAACATCACGATACAGCCATATTCCTCTTATAAGTAATGTTGTTACTTTGATTAATCCTGCTTAGTATATACACCATCGCTTTAATTCTTCATCATAATATTACACCTGAAATCATACACCATCTCTAAGTGCTGTTGTTGTCTTGGATACCGCTGTCTATAAAAACCTTTAGCGTAAATCCCCTGCATAGACAATGTACATCTTACACACGGATAAAATAGAACCACAACCCAATTACCCCTATACCTCCCTCTGAATCTTAAATACATTAACTCCTTACATTATTTAAAACTATGATAGAAAACCTATACTCCTTTTTACACTTTATATAGTATGCTCCTCATTTATCTTAGAATTCAATATAGTTCCCCCTAACAACATCAATAATTTTATTTATTTAGTTCACTATGATCAAGAGACCAAAGCCCAGTCAATGCAGTGGAAGCACTTGGACTTGCCACCTCCAAAGAAGGCAAAGGTGCAGCCCTCCGCTAGCAAGGTCATGCTCACAGTCTTCTGGGACCAGGACGGAGTAGTGATGACAGATTTCCTGTCAAAGGGTACCACAATTACAGGAGCCTATTATGCTTCATTTTTGAGGAAATTAAGGGAAGCTATCAAAATCAAGAGGTGGGGCAAGATCAGCAAAGGTACCCTCCTCCTGCAGGACAATGCTCCGGTCCACAACTCGCATGTCGCCAGATCAGAAGCATGGGCGTGTGGTTATGAAATCCATCCCCATCCTCTCTACTCTCCTGACCTTGCACCCTCTGACTTTCACCTCTTCCCAGCCATGAAGTTGTTTTTGAAAGGAAAGCGTTTCCCAGATGATGCAGCCTTGATTTCTGAAATCACGTTGCGGTTGGAGGACCAACCTAGGGTGTTCTACAAAAACGGTCTCCAGAGCTACATCAAACGATGGGAGAAATGTATAACTCTGGGTGGTTCCTATGTAGAGAAAGACTAATAACTGTGCCAAGTTTTGTTGCTCTACTGCTATGGGAAGTGGGTCAGGGGCATTACTTATTGCACGCCCCTCGTATATCCTTATTAAATAAATGACTCATTCTATATTTTCCAATATATAGTGTTTGTGAATTCATTTTCCACTCCTGTCTCCTATATTAGCCCCATTGAAATTTGTTGAACTTTATATTATCCCGATAAGTCTCCTCTTATAGAATTGAATTTACTATCTTCTTCTATCCACCCTCATTATATATTTATATATATATACATAGAAATATGTTTCTTCAATTATTTTTCACTTTTTATTCACACCAATTCTTTAATTTATGAAACTTGATGTAATTACAGAGCATATAACAAGTAAATGACAAAATTTTAAAAATTCCAAATAAAAGGAAAAAAAAAAAGGTAATTGCAACTTCTCTCCCATTTATAAACATGCCCATATGCCTTTATTTTCTTTTAAAATTGACAAGTGCTTTTTAAGGGTGAAATAAATTCATTGATATAATACACAGAAGTTCTATACAAATCCCACTCTCCCCAATGGTTTACTTCTACTTATACAGCAGCCATTGCTCAGAGGCAACATGCATACCACAGATTTATCCGGCATAAGTCCAGTACAAACAGAAAAAAGTTTATAGAAGCTAGAAGTAATTGTAAGAAAGAAGTAGCAGCAACTAAAAGAGAATATACCAAAAGACCAGAAAGCACATTTATTTGTTAAAAGAAGACAAACAAATAAGTATTTAGTCAAATCTCATAAATTTATTTCAGCCCAATAGGGCCTTTTCAAATGAGTAGGTTCAAATATATTTATAATCAGATTTGGCTGAATTCTTCATTGTTTGTCTTCTTTTTTTAACTTTTATCCTTGCTCTGCTACACACTGAGTTCTACTTAATATTTCTTGCAGAAATTGCAATATTGATCAAGTTTCTTTGAGCTGAACAACCAAACAATTGGGATATTTGATTGGTCATTTTAAATAACACTTATAATAATTAAATTACTTTTGTCCTGTACAAAATATTGAGAAATGGTCTGTAACTTCCTTAAAAGAGCGCGTAGCAAGCTAGGACTACTCGCATCATGTTCCCATGAAAAATCTACAATTGTATAAACTTTTATCTTTTAGGTCATAAGACAGGCATTCACAAACACTTTCCCTTTTATTAAAAAAAGGATTAGAAAAAAGACGGAAATAAAAGTGAACAAATATGCGTCATCTTATTTATTTATTTGTGAACTGTTATCCTCATCTTTATAGTTGTTTCACGATGTTTCGGCCAACTATTTCTCTGCCCTTTGTCAGGTGGTTAACCACGACGGGATATGAATGTTAAATCCCCTTGGGGCCCATGGCACGGTGGATAGAGACGTTGAATCTCTACAGTTCCAGGTGAGTATTGTCTGAAGATAGTGGCTTTAATCCTACCCAAAGCCGACCAGAGGATTAGTTGGCCAAATCGCAGTGAGACGACAACTATGGGAGGCAGTAATTACTTAAGATACAGTGAAGAGATTCAGCATTCCTATCTCATCACAGTTAACCTCCTGACAAAGGCCAGAGGAATAATTGGTCGAAACGTCTTGAAGCAACAACTACAAAGTTGAGGATAATAGTCCACAAATAAATCAAATATACAAATTACTCATCTCAAAAGAATTCCAACAATTAAATAATATAAATATGCATCACTTAAAAATACTTTTGTTTTTTTTTAAATTTCAATATTTTCATTTCATAGGATATTCTTGTATATAAGTTTTTTTTTTTTTTAAACTCAATTTTATTTCTATTGCTGAAATCAAATTTGTGTTAAATGTGTTTTTTTCTTTTTTCCAGATTTCCGATTTGAATGAAAAGTTACAGACAAAATCTGAGTCAGACGATGCCATTATGGTAGCAGTCAGTCATAAAGTGGAAGAATGGAAAGTAAAGATAATTTCCATAATTCATAATTATTATGCAAACTTGTTTGGATACCCTTTTAAAGCTGTGCTTATATATATATATATATATATATATATATATATATACCAGGTGCATTCAATAAGTTTCCAGACTTTTTTTGTACAGGCATTTAAAATGGTCGTAGACTCTTGAAAATTCAATAAGTTATTGCTATACATCTTATGAGATGACTGACCAATTTTTATGATTTCAGGTTCAAATGAAGAACTACAGCAGGAATTGGAATACACCCTACTAAAGCCTGATTGTCACAACTGGTGAATTTCAAAAATGTAATCTGGACATGAGGGCACACTTTAGAAGAACGATATGCAATAAAATTCTGTTATAAACTTGTAAAAAAAGCCACAGAAACGTATGGAATGCTTCAGACTGCTTTTGAACCAACTTGCATGAATCAAACATCAGTTTTTGAGTGGCTCAAGAGATTCAAGGAAGGCAGGGAGTCTGTGAGGCATGATGAGATGTGTGGGAGGAGTAAGGAAGTCAGAACACCAGAGTTGATTGGCCAAATAAAGAATTTCATGGATAAGGAACACTGTGTGTCTATAGAGACAATAAGTGAACATTTTGATGTCAGTGTGTAAACTGTTCACACAATTATCCATGAAGAACTGAAGATGCAGAGGATTTGTATGAGGTTTGTTCCAAGGTTGCTTAGAGGTGATCAGAAAGAAAGACGTCGTCATGACTAAGATGGGAATCAAGACAGTTGCTTACTCTCCCTATAGTCCAGAATTTGCTCCCTGTAACTTTAGGTTATTCCCTAAGCTCAAGGAAAACCTAAGAGGTTGTTGTTATGAGACATTTGAGGAGATGAAAGCGATTGCGACAAAGAGGACTTGAATGGAGTCTTCCAGAAGTTGTTTGAACGGTACAACAGCTGCATTGCGGCTGGATGTGGTTTACTTCAAAAGGGAGTAGAATTTCATGTGTGTACTATAAATAAAAGTGCCCATACGAAAAAAAGTCTGGAAACTTATTGAAGGCACCTCTAATATATATTATTATATACAAGGAACTTTGTGTGTTTGTTTCCTATGGACTCAAAAATGGCTAAGCAGATTTTTATGAAATCTCACACAAGGATACTTTATTTGCCTGGCAGTGTTCTTAGATAGGTTTTGTGTCAGAATGTCTTTGATAAGTATTGATAATTGATAATCAAAATAATCTGATAAAAGAAAAAACAGGCGATTTTGGCCAACCTTAGCACCTTACACAACCAAACATCACATGTGCATTTGAGAAGTTTTATTAACACACAAACCGAAAGGCCCAACATATAAAATCAACAATAGGTTCTTTGATATGACAGGGGCGCGTTCGAAATGAATGTTTCTCTTTAAAGCATAATTGAATCATTATATTTGACTTTTGCATTTTTTTTTTTTTACATGGGTGTCACCACTTATCAAGGCCCAGAGGCCACTCAAGGATAAGGGTTAATAGGTATACATTAGTCATTGTGATTTTAGCATAGTAAACAGTGGGAATTTTGTAACTTGGATTACTTAGGGGGACGATTCAATTAGAACTTGTTCACATTGGACTTTTTTTTTTTCTTTTTTTTTTCATAGGTATCAACACATTATCAAGGCCAAGAGGCCACTCAAGGATAAAGGTTAAAGAGTGTACAGTAGAAATTGGACAATATAATAATCATTAGTAATGAAAATTTGTTAAATTTGATAACTTATATGGAACGGCTCATCAAGAACTTATTGACGTTAGACTTGAAGACAACCATATTGTAGTCAGCCGGAAAGCAGGAAAACGGAAGACAATTCCACAGGCGTGCAGTTCTAATAAAAAAGCTTTGTTCATGAAATTATTTTAAGCTTCAAGCTAATTCAAGGCATTATATATAAAAAATAAATTTTATGAAATCAACAATGCAATGTAGACTACAATGTATTGTGAACTAGTTCACTGCAAGAGGCATGTAAACTTTCTCCCGGTGCACTATGATGGGTCCCTAACTAGAGCAGCCAATCAATTGATTTGGTTGAAAATGGGCGATTTCACTGATTTCGATAATAATAAAGATAAAGGAGTTTGAAACCTTTGTCAATCAGCATTAAAACCCAAGCAACATCGGGTCACTCTGCTAGTATTCTATGAAAGTTGAATTTTGAAGGCAGCAAGAATGCCATTTAATGTAACCCCTCACGTGAAGAGAAGGTGGTTAGGACTTCTATTTATCTGAATTCTGGGCTTGTGTCGTCTAGTCTTCTCTGAGGTTGTTACATGATCTCTGGTATGCTGAAAGCGAATATCGAAGCAGCAGGCAGGAAGAAAGACAAACTCATGTAGTCTAATCTACAGATTAATTTCGCAGAATTATGTACGAATGTTTTTACAGATCTCATTCAGTTTTTGTAAGATTTTTTTCACAGTCTCAAATCTCTTCACAGACAGCGACAGACGGTTGGATCAAGAAGGTAGAGGGGTCACATCTTTATACGGTCTGTTCTTCTTGAATCCCAACTCCAACTGCAACTGACTAATTTTAGCACGACAGTCGTATATATAGTAAGGTATGTGGATGGTCAGCCAATAAGATTTCGCCAAGAAATCGAAAGCCCCAGATTCCTACGTGGGCACAATTCCCATACCTGAAATCTGAATGTTGGGTCTCACGATTTCCAAGGCCAGATGTCAATTCTGGCATCCGACCTTGAGTTCATTTAAGGCCAGATAATGTTATCCGTGAAATTTCCTGTCATCAACTTTTTAGCTGCAAAAATATATTTCTCTGGTTTCAAACAATATCTATTTTGACATGCAATAAAATATATATTTATCTTCTCTATCTTAAATCCTTGGGTTATCTGGCGTCACCCGGGAATGATAAGCTACCTCAGCTTAGTTCTAAAGCTCCTCAATGGGGGATTATGTCACATAATATAAAACTGTTGAATACAAGATAAGTTAAACAGAACAAACAACATTATTGAAGAATTCAATATTTTTCAATTAAATTTTCATTTGCTGTCAAACGAGGGTGGCATCATATTTTAAAAAAATATTGAGATAAACGTCCTTTTCAGAAACAAATGCCGCTTAATGTGTTTCTATCCAGAAGTTGGGAAATTATGGGATATCTGTTGTGATCCAATGGTGTTTTCTACAAATTCAATTGTCACTGCCTTCAAAATTCAGCTTCACATGCCTCCATGCAGTAACTTAGTTCAAAATATATTTTATTCTACTGTTTCTTTTATAAAATTATTTTATATAAACTTCTTTCAACAAAAAGAAAAATTAAGAAATTTACATGCGGGGCTTGAACCTACAGACCACATCATGCAAAAAGCAATCAAACAAAAAAAAAAAAAATTAAATTTTCAAGTCCTATAAAATTCTTTGCAATTAATGAAAAAAAACATTAAGAAATTTGCGTGTACAGTTTGAACCTACAGACGAAGTCATGCAAAAAAAAAACATTAAGAAATTTACGTGTACAGTTTGAACCTACAGACGATGTCATGCAAAATAAAAACAAACAAAAAAACACACGCTATCAACTTACCCACAGTAGAATTGTCACGGCCCATTGTTCTATCATTGTTGCTAAGCAACAACATGAAAAAAATGGCTTTACCGATGATAGATAAATTTAAATAATGGTTTCGCTTATCGGTAATTATCGGGGGGTATTCTGAGACAAAACTTCACTAAGATCACTCTCAAACTTATATATTAAAGTTCTGTAAATTTTCAAGAAAATCTGTTCAGGTGTTTCGGAGTCTATAAGGAACGAACTCACACACACACACAAACTTGCATTTGTATAATTGTAGAGATAGAGATACTTGATTTGATCATCTCTTATTTTTATCACGTGTTTAAGTTTTGAGTAAAACGTTTCTGATGTTTATTGGCAGTTCTGAATTTTTGAGATGCTGATTGGCTATTCATATTAGATTCTTCGGACTACTGTTCTCATTTTGAGTGTCATTTTCACAACATTTCGGTTAATGTAACGACCAACCTTCTTAAGTCCTAAGAAACTACTTGGATATTTTTTTTTTTTTTTTTTTTTTTTACATAGGCATCACCACTTATCAAGGCCGATAGGCCACTCAAGGATAAGGGTTAAAGAGTGTAGAGTAGTCAAAAGGACAATATAATAATCGATAGTAATGGAAGTTCGGTAAATTTGTTAACTTAAGTGGAACGGCTCATCAAAAACTTGTTCACGTTGGACTTGAAGACAACCATATTATAGACAGTTGGAAAGCAGGAAAACAGAAGACAATTCCACAGGCGTGCAGTTCTAAGAAAGAAGCTTTGATCATGGAATCTATGTTTAGGTTTAGGCACAGATAAAGAGTGGGTGGAATTATTGATAGTGTTTTCAGCTAGACGAGTGTTTCTTGTGAAAGTTTGGCAAGGGGGGAGGACCATAGATTGAAGCTCAGTCGAACACTTTCCATGAAAATAACGATAAAGCAGAGACAAACTCGCAACATCTCTTCTATGAGATAGAGGTTGCAGCGAAGAGAAAAGGACATCTCCCACCAGGCCACGAAGTCTATTTTGAACCCTATCAAGGCAGGACAAGTCTTTTCTAGCAGCTCCTGCCTATATGTGGCAACAGTATTCCATCCTTGGACGTATCTGGCTCTTATATATGCAAGGCAATAACATACCTATAATGGCAGACTTCCCACAACATTTAAGTTTTGATGAAGCTGATAACATTTAATTAACTTTTCTTATTAGCACGTCATTCTTTTAAATATTTTATTCGTATATTGAAATATAAATTTAAAATTTGTCTAAAAAAAATATGTGTTCCATTTCAGGCTGCTCTTGCTGAGAAAGATGAAGAAATAAACACTTACCAAAAAGAAGCCATGATGGTGAGAAGAAAGCTGGAAGCTATCCATATGGATGCTGACCGTGCATCAGTTGATGCTCTTACAAAGGTCTGGTTATGTCTCTTTTATTTATTTTTATTTTTTCAGGGTGTGTAAAATATTTTTCAGAAATTGTTTTTTATTTTTTATTTTTATTTTTTTAAACTATTTATTGCTAGTTTAAGTGACCATCTTCGCTGGTTGAGAAGTTAAAAACTATAATCGTTAAAAATCACATCCTCTTGATTCTTTACACGAGTGAAGCTCACTGTTTTTAAATATTATTTTTCTAATGAGTCACGACTTATCAAGGCTAAAAGCCACTGAATGATAAGAGTTTAGAAGCTAGATGGTTTGACAATTCAATGATGAAGAATATTGCTAGAGGACTGAGGATGATGAAGGGAATCAACAAATCGTGATTATTTATGATGACAGTTTATGACAAGTATTTGTTAACATTGGATTTGAAGACGACCCTGTTGTAGCCTGCAGGGAAGTAAGTCGCATCATTTTTTGTGTTCCACAGAACAAAAAGTTCTTGAAAAGAAACTCTGTTTATAGAAATTCTACCTGATGCTAAACACATGGTGGAAGAAGTGAAATTTATATTGAAACTTAATTATTGAAATTCCGAAAAATTATGTAGAATTTTAATAAAAATAAAATTCATTTGCTATTTGGAGTCCACAAACTCCAAACTACAAGCTAATGTGTTGTTTGCATGTTAGAAGAAGAGAGATAAATAGGATGAAATGTTGGGAATATTATTTTTCTTTCAAACTTAAATATTTTTTATGAATTTGGGAATGATTGCTCTCAATTTTTCAAGTTTTACAATATTTGAAATGTATAACCTATTCATGGTTGATTTTTTTTTTTTTATGCATAGGCACCACCACTTATCAAAGCCAAGAGGCAACTCGAGGGTAAGGGTTAAAAAGTGTACAGTAGAAATTGGACAATATAGTAATCGTTAGTAATGGAAATTCGGTAAATTTGTTAACAAATGGAACGGTTCATCAAGAACTTGTTTACGTTAGACTTGAAGACAACCATATTGTAGTCAGCTGGAAAGCAGGAAAATGGAAGACAATTCCACAGGCGTGCAGTTCTAAGTTCTGGAATTTACGTTTAGGTTTAGGCACAGATAACGGGTGGTGGGAATTATTGATAGTGTTTTCAGCTAGACGAGTGTTTCTTGTGAAAGTTTGGCGAGGGGGGACCATAGTTGAACACTTTCCATGAAAATAACGATACAGCAGAGACAAACTCGCAACATCTCTTCTATGAGATAGAGGTTGCAGTGAAGAGAAAAGGACATCTACAAGGCTACAAAGACTATTTTGAACTCTATCAAGGCAGGACAAGTTCTTTCTAGCAGCTCCTGCCCAGATATGGCAACAGTATTTCATCCTTGGACGTACCTGGCTCTTATATAGATAGACAATTGCATCAGCAATGAGATATCTACTGAATCGATAGAAGGATCCCACCATTTTTCCAGCGGCCTTGGCAACAGATTTGATGTACATGTTCCATTTAAGATCAGGAATAAAGGTCAAGCTTCTGGGCATTATAAGTAACCAGCCCCTCCTTTTCCCATTGTACCACATGCTCAAGATCGGAGGTGAGAGAATCGGAGAAAATTTGGTCGTTTATTGTCTTAGATGTGCTACCATAGATGGTAGTGTCGTCAGCATAAATGTCTACAAATGATGTAAGGATGTGATTTGGAAGATCATTAATGTAGATCAGGAAAAGAGTTGGGCCCAGGATGGACCCCTAAGGAACTCCAGCATTAATACTGTGAGCTTCTGATTTTTGCCCATCGACTGCTACTCTTATGAACCTATCAGAAAGAAATGATTTAATAATTGAGGAGACATTTCCAGCTATACCATAGCTAGAGATCTTGTGAAGTAAACCTTTATGCCATACCCTATCAAAGAATTGGATATGTCAAGAGCAATTGCCCTAGAAAGGTTGCCTTCTTTTCTTCTTTAAATATAAATCTTAATAAATATTCATCAAGTTAAAATATTATGCATTTTTCTAAATAATAGATAAATTAAAATCATTTAAAATAGAAAAACAATATTAATAAATTTCTTATTTTCACAAATATAATTGTGAAACTGCCGATAAATTTTTCGTCTAAGGGGAGACAACTTTATTTCGATTTTTTTTCTCTCATATCAACTTCTGCTGTATTTCTGGCCTAAACATGTCTTGGTATTCAACCACCAAATGTTTGTAAAAATAATATATATATATATATATATATATATATATATATATATATATATATATTAATCTTCAAGTTGAAAGCTAGTGTCTTCTGTGAATAATTTTGTGTACATCTTGACAAGTCTTCCTATTTTAATGGTTCCATATTTAGGATGCCACAGTACCACATCGCTGACGACCTCATCTTTTATTCTGTAGCAATGTCTGCCATATTGTGTTGTTCTTTCTCTTCTCACCTGAAGAGATCCTGGGTAGCCGACCATACGGATGACTAATGGTTGGGTGTGTTTTCCAGTTTAAGTTTTAACACTGCCTGCAGCATTCTAGTGTAAGTTCCATAACTTTCAAGTTTTTTTACTGAGAGTCCATGTTGCTGGTGAACCATGAAGCAGCACCATCTCCTCTACGACTCTAAAAATGCTTTTCTTGATCTGTTTCAAGAAGGCAGCCTGCAGCATTCTAGTGTAAGTCCCATCTAACTTTCAAGTTTTTTACTCGCACTAAAGCACTTCAAAGGAATGCTGCCAATGAAAGTAATGATAAAGATGTTGAAGATGCATATAAAAATTTCATTAAATCCCATAATGAAACTGCAGATCTATTAATTCGAAACAAAAAAAGATGAAACGAAGCTACCTTAAGAAAATGACATAATTCAAGTTTAAAAAAGAGAACCAAGCAGGCTAGCACAAACAAAAAACACCATCAATGGCAGAAACACCATCAAAAAACATAAATAAGCTCAGAAAGATTTGGAAGCTACATATCTCAAAGAACAGCAGAACTACATACATTGTCAAATTGAGAATATCACAAATGCTACCGAAAATAAACAATCTTCACTTGTTATTGCAAACAGTCAATGATATTACAGGCAGAAAAAGAGTTACTAAGGCCAATATCAAAGCAAACAGCCAAGATGAGTGTTTGAAGAAATGGAGGTGTCATTTTCAAAATCTGCTCAGCAAAAAGCCCATTGTATCTGATTCCTCCGTCCAAATTAATCATGAAAACATGAGTTAACAATAAAACCTGGGCTTTTCACTGAAAATGAATTGAAAATAGTTTTGAAGAAACTAAACAAGAAAGGGGCCAGTCTTGACAAAATTCTACCTCAAATATAGAAACCGGCAAGTTTAATGACATTCTTTATTATTGTTACAAAATGTATGATTAACTCATCGACTGAAGGTTTCATATTGTCTTTCCCAAAGAAAGGAGATCTCAGTCAGACAAATAATTATAGAAGCATCTTGCTTATACTGATATCGCTGCAAAAATATACAATGGGATGCTCCTCAAAAGAATGCAACCTGAAATGGAAAAGATGCTCAGAAGAAATCAAATTGGGTTCAGAAAAAAAACGCTTAACAATCAGTCAAATTTTGATTGTTTGAAGAATTATTGAAGAAACTATTGACAACACTAACGTTTGTAGAATTTTTGAAAGCTTTTGATTCGGTTCAAAGAGAAAAAAATGAAACATATTTTGCTGAGATATGGTATCGCTGAAGAAATGATCCTATATAAGAATACTAAAGTCATGGTGTGCTTCTTTGAAGTAAAAGCTGGTGACACTCTGGCTCCATTTTTATTTGTGATCTGTCTCGATTACGTACTGAAACATTCTGTTAAACAAATAGTGGGGTATTAGGGTGGGGTGGTAGTGGTGTCAAATTTCGGGAATTTTCATTTTTTTTTTTTTTAATTTATTATTATTTACTTCTTCCATTTTTCTTCTCAATTTGTTTTATTTAATTGTTATTTAATTGTTATTTAATGTTATTTAATTGTTATTTAATTGTTATTTAATTGTTTGCTGTTAAATTCCTGAAATGATATTGATGTTGGACATTTTCCCATTTCGACTAGTAATCCTTGCTGTTATCTATTATAAAAATGTTTGATTTTCATTATTTATGGTTGAAATTTTTTTTTGTATGAAGGTGATTGAAGAGAAAGACAAACAAATAAACGAATTAACCGAAGAAATCAAGAATTATGCAGAGGAAATGGAAATAAATGCAGCAGTTTTTGAAGACCTGAAAAAAAATTCAAAATGTAATCTACTGATACATTAATTCCATTTTTTAAAATAATTCTGTTTTATTTTATTTTTTTTTAGTTTTTTAAAATTTTTTTGTTATTTTTTGTTATTTTTTGTTTTTGTTTTTTAAATATTTTTGTTATTTTTGTTAGTTTTTTGTCATTGTTTTTGTTTTTTAAAATTGTTTTATTCTATTATGACGCATGAAATAGAAAGAGAAAAATCTTGTCTCTTTTTCTGTCTCTTCGTCTCATGCATGAAAAAAATGCAATTTTACTTTTTTTTGTTGAAAAGAAAATGTTATATTACTTAGAAGTCAATTGCATTAATTTCACAACTTGTATGATTGACCTTTTAAAATAGTAACACAGGCAAGTAACAGGTGGTTGAGGTTAGGCCAACTTGGCCATCATCTTACGATGATAAATAATACTCTAAGTGAGAGCTTATCATTCAAACTTCTAGACTTTATATTCACAGGAAACATAAATTGGAACAAGTACATTAAGGACATTACCAAAGCTGCTGCAAAGAAGGTGGGCTCTCTCTACCATGCTAGAAAATTACTCACATCTGAGAGTATCCTATATCTGTACAAAGCCACAATTTGCTCATTGATGTGGTCTTGTTGTGAAATCGAGGCTAGAGTATCTACCACTAGTCTCTCACTCTTAGATACACTCCAAAAAGGAGTCTCAAATATAATAGATCCCACAAACTCTTGTCCCATTGCTACAATGTTTCATCTCATCATTTTACTAGTACTTTAATCGCATTTGCTCTCATGAACTCATAGAACTTGTACCCCCTTGACATACTCCCGACAAAAAGTAAAATCCCACGTCTTCATTGTTGATGTCTCCAGATATTTGAAAGCCTTCTACTCTAATAGTTTTTTCCCTTGAACTGCTACAATTTGTAATTCTTTTTTTTTTTTTTTTTTTTTTTTTTACATAGGCATCACCACATTATCAAGGCCAAGAGGCCACTCAAGGATAAGGGTTAAAGAGTGTACAGTAGAAATTGGACATTATAGTAATCATTAGTAATGAAAATTTGGTAAAGTTGATAACTTATATGGAACGGCTCATCAAGAACTTATTTACGTTAGACTTGAAGACAACCATATTGTAGTCAGCCGGAAAGCAGGAAAACGGAAGACAATTCCACAGGCGTGCAGTTCTAAGAAAGAAGCTTTGTTCATGGAATTTACGTTTAGGTTTAGGCACAGATAAAGAGTGGGGGGAATTATTGATAGTGTTTACAGCTAGACGAGTGTTTCTTGTGAAAGTTTGGCGAGGGGGGGACCATAGATTGAAGCTCAGTTGAACACTTTCCATGAAAATAACGATACATCAGAGACAAACTCGCAACATCTCTTCTGTGAGATAATTTCCTTCCTGTTTCTTGCTTCCTTGACTGTACTGACATGCAGAAGTTTAAATGGAATATGAAAAGAAATCTCACTACTCACAATCATCTGTTAGACATATTTCTCCAGATACAGCTTTTTGAACTCCGGAATCTTTATGGAATTTTTAATTGAGCCATTTAATTAAATCAGAGGTAGATTCTTTTTGTTCTGTCAGCCATGCCTGAGTAGAAGTGTTAAATAATTTTATTTCATTCTTAGTATCGTTTGTAGTGAAGATTGAACCTTCAACCTTTAGAAGGCTGTCACTTACAACTGCTTGTTAATCAACGCTTTTATCCATTGCGTTACTTCGCACTTCTATTCAGTCATGGCATAAATCTTGAATAAATTATTGTTAAGTTACCTCTCTTGATTTTTAAGATTTTTTTTCAAAATGACGGGCAAGATGTTCACTGTTTGGATACGCAAAAGATTTGATTTCATAATTTAAAAATAGAATTGCTTGATCAATTTACATGATTTTAGAGACAATTCCAAAAATTTATATAAATATTCAGTATGTATAATGTGTGTAATTCAGAGTTTAAAAATTGCTTTTGAATTGATTTTCCAGGCTCAAATTTATATTCAGAACGCATAAATATGTGTAGTTTTTTTACCATTTCATGTGTGTATATTATTTAGTTTTATAACTTTTAAATTTTAATAAGTTTGAATATGTCAGAATTTTTAAAATGAGGATTGATAAATTGATTATTTGTTTTATTTCAACTACTATTTTCATCTTAGTTGTTTTTTAACAATGTTTTGGTTGATGTAACCTTTAATCTGTGTCTCTGATGTAACCCGATGAAGCTGTGTGTAGATACTAGCTTCCTTACCTAAAATGCACCAAACATTCATGTTATTGTTTTTTTTTCTTTCTTTTTGTAAATCTCAATCATGTTCTGCAAAGTCAAATACAAAAACAGTTTTCCTCTACAAAACAACCAAACCAAATAAAATAAATAAATATTTGAAGATATAAACGAAGCATAAAAACTTTTTCAAAAATTATTGGATTGCTAAATATAATCTGATAAAGGCTTGATCTATATATATAAAAGCGAAAATGTGTGTATGTATGTGTGTTTATAGGTCTCGCCAAAACTTTTGACACAAGCCACAGATTTTTGCCAAATAGATATCATTTTTAAGCTCAAACCTTTGCCCGACAAATATAAAAAAGTTGGCCAAAAACATTAATTCCTTCACCCTAAACTAGCCATTTTTGTACAGGGTGGGGGTAGCAAAAAACCGTCCTCTCATGACAAGATGGCTTCTATGCATGTGCAAATGACGTCGGAACATGATTTAGTTTAAATATTAAAAAAACCAACCCAATTTCGTCAACGTCCTCTTACCTCAATTGATTAGAGCGTGGTGTCATTATCTAAAGATTGTAAGTTCGAATCGTGGTATGAGATGTATTCTTTTTTTTTTTTTTTTTTTTGATTTTTTAAAGTTTTAATATTGAAACGGGGTTATTTAAGCCATTTTTCACATTTTTTTTTTTTTTTTTTCAGATTTTTTAAAGAAATTTTAATGTTCGTTTTTCTGTTTTTTTTTCCCATCACATTCGCATTTTCTTTTTTTGTTTTTGTTTTTCCGATTTTAAGAAATTTTAATATCGTTCTTATGTTAGTTTTTTTTTTATTTTTTTTATTTTTTAAATTAAAAATTTTTTTTTTTATATATATTATTTAAACAAGGTGATTACTTCGCTTATTCTTTTGTTTTGCACACATACCTCTAAACACCCGGGCAACGCCAGGTACCCCCGCTAGTATGTCATAAAACAAAACAACCAAACCAAACACCATGAATAAATATTTGAATAAAAACCAAACCATCTAATCTTCGGCATCTGCTTTTTTCAAACTTGAGAACATTTTTAGGTGAATTTGGGAAGCTGGACAGAATTTTGAATTATTATTTAATCATTGGTAGATTGTTCTCATTCTTTCAACCATAACTAGGCAGAAGTTTCAATTCATGTTATTTTTAGTGATTATTGAACCTTCAACCTCCACAAGAGTGTTGCTTAGAACTGATTGTCAAATAACTTTTAACCATTACACCATATATTTGTAGATTAAATAAAGTGTTCAGTTTGAAATTCCATACAAGTTCCTGGGTTCAACATAGTCAGCTCACGTACTTCCTGGCTGGCTGCTACCAGAAGTGGTGACAAGACAAATCAGTTTGTTTGCTTTTTTTCTCCCATGTGCATGTACTCTTTTTAAACATTTTTTTTTTATCGTTCTTTTTTTATTTAATAATCATTGAAACGTTTTTTGGTCTTATTTTAATTAAGAATTATTGAAATTAGTTTTATTTATTTATTTTTTATTTTTTTAAAGAATTATTAAAAACACTTTTTGTACTCATTTTTTTTCCTTTTAAAAGAATTATTGAAAACACGTTCAAAAATATACAGATATTTTTAAAGAATTATTGAAAACACTTCTACTGAAGAATAATAAAAGTGAAGGAACTAATTTGCCTTGTCACCGCTTCCGGTAGCAGACACACCGGAAGTTAGGAAGTACGTTATCTGATTATAACCAAGATTCCCAAATCCGACTAGAAGGTTCGCAAGTTTAAAAAGATGCGCCTAAAGACGGTCATCCAAAATGTTATGAAAATAGGCAGATTAGAATAAGGTGTGATTAATACAAATTATAAAATGTTTTTGTTTTTTCTTTTTTGAATTGAAGCTGAAAAAGGTCCTGTTGATTTTTTGTACAAGAAAATCCAAGAACAACAATTTTTATTACGACAAAAAGATCAGGAATTGAAAGAGGCAAATAAATTGGTCAAAGAGGTAAGATTATTTTCTATGATTCTTCGGTTGATTCATTTTGGAACGAGCATTTAATGCTATTTGCTAATTGACTGAAGCGCCTCTGCTAGGGAATGCCGACAGGGCTGCACAGGCATCTTTTGCTGGGTCAGAGTACTCCTCCTCTCTGTGGGGTATATGCGAAAGGAAAAAAAGAAAAAGTACCGTTTAAGGCTAGGTTATGGTTAGAAACAAAAACAAAAAAATAAGACATACTGGGTGTATCTGCATCGCTCTTTGGGAAAGAAGAAGAAAAGGATGGCTAGATCATTTATATGCACAAAGGGCATCTTGGGAAGGCAGGGCATGAGGGGACAAGCTATTTTTTTTTCCTGTCTCTTCCTTTTTTTTTTTTTAGATAGGAGGATATAAAAGCTGGGAAAAATTCCCTGGAGGGTGCAAAAAGAAAAGAGTCGTGAACATCTTCTCTTGAAAAGTATTTCGTGTTGCTGATGTTCAGATTGTGTGGTGTGACATTGGTGGCGAGAAGCCAGGTGTGGTCAATTGGAAAAGAAGAGGGCAGAAACGTGCTGTTGTCGAGCAAGTGACTCACTCCTTCCCAAACCCCAGAACCGAATCCTGATTGTAACTTTAGACTCTGGAGCGCTGACTTTTCAGTTCTACTTTCTGACTCTGGTGTCACCTTTAAATCACAACGTTGTTTATTACAAGTTTAAAGGTTATGCATTTTACAATGCTGTGAAGGTGGAGGCGGATATTTGTCATGGTGATTAGTTCAAACACAATTTAAATGGAAAAGTAAAATCTCCTATGTTTTTTTTTTTACCTAAAAAAATTGAAGAGCTACGAACACGAGAGTGGTATCGTTAAAACGAGTGTCCATCTTGTGCTCCAGAATTTATTTTTCTACATAGTCACCACTATTCTCAATGCACTTTTGTCAGGAATTCAATGATGCATCTCTGCTTCTGACACACGTCTATGACAAGGGGTTGCTTTCTTAGAGTCTCATGCCATCAATATCTGCAACAGAGAGATGAAACTTTAAGGTTTTGAATGCATAAGTTCAGTTATCGTAACAATGCAATTTACAATCTTCTCTGATCTATTCGGGCGGAATAAAAATAGGAGGCATTACTTTCATAAAAGGACTTGTTAGAATTTTGCTGCAATTTCGTAACTAGCATTTAAAAATATTTCTACCATTTCAGTATCGTTTTGCTGCAGAAGTTTATCGATTTTCTAAATATCCCCCACTGTATTTGTGATTAATAGTTTTATTAATAAAAAATAAACAAATCTGCTTTGTTAGACTTGACAAAAGTCTAAGTTGTAAAAAAACAATTGATTTGCTTAGAGCTTTGCTGCCCCCTACCACTATTTCTCCTAGATATACTGCTGAGAAAATTGTAATTTGTGCAAAAATTACTTACACCAAAAGCATTCACATGCCTGCTGAATAATAGAAATAACAAAATGGCAATGCCCGGTCAATTTTATCCTCAATAATCACGCAAACTAATGCAAATTCTTGCCGATAATAGGCAAATGAGATGATGTGAAGGTTTGAATAAAAAACATGTTTTTCAGAAACTGAGCCCATTCAAATTTTGGAGTAATATGTTGGATTTTGAAGTAGTGAGTTTTGATAGCAATATGTCAGATTTTGAAGTAGCAAATTTTGACAGCAATATGTCGGATTTTGGAGAAGTGAGTTTTGTTAGCAGTATGTCGGATTTTGGAGTATCGAATTTTGTTCGGGGTAGTGAATTTTGACAGCAATATGTCAGATTTTGAAGTAGCGAATTTTGATAGCAATATGTCGGATTTTGAAGTAGCAAATTAGTGAATTTTGACAGCAGTGTATCGAATTTAACATGGACATTGTTAGTTGAAAGTGCAGAATAGTTAACAATTTATAATTTAACATATACCTTGCTCACATTGACTAATGATTTTTTGTGTGTCTGGATAGTCCAAATATGTTGCGTTAAATTAAAGAGAATTTAAGCATAAGTTTCGTCTTTACTAAAAAAATCGCTTGTGACCTGTTAATTTCACTGCATACATTGCCATCATTAAATTATTTTTGAAAAACTGAGTATTTTTTTCATTGTTTCGACTCTTTGTTTGACGTACTCCAAACCTCATCATATGTCAGCCATATCATTGGTCATACATATGTTGATAATCACAGCTTTCATCCGATCTGATAAGCAGTTTGACGTGAGAACTAGCCTTGTTTGAAGTGAGAATGGAAATGGAATCATGTCATCTTTTCTAGGGCAACAATGCTATCATTCAACCCTGTATATAAAGAAAATGTGATGCTTATAATAGTGAAATTAAAAAATCAAAATATTGAATTTCAAATAAAACTAATAGTATCTACTTAATTGTCATGTCACAGTAATGAACATATCCAAAAATTAGAAAATATTATGAGATACAAAATTAATTATTAATGAAAATAGTTTTTTTTTTTTTTTTTTTTTTTTTTTTTACAAGGGTGTCACCACTTATCAAGGCCCAGAGGCCACTCAAGGATAAGGGTTAATAGGTATACATTAGTCATTGTGATTTTAGCATAGTAAACAGTGGGAATTTTGAAACTTGGATTACTTAGGGGGACGATTCAATTAGAACTTGTTCACATTGGACTTTTTCTTTTTTCTTTTTTTTTTTCATAGGTATCAACTCATTTTCAAGGTCAAAGAGGCAACTCAAGGATAAGGGTTAAAGAATGTACAGTAGAAATTGGACAATATAATAATCATTAGTAATGAAAATTTGTTAAATTTGATAACTTATATGGAATGGCTCATCAAGAACTTATTTACGTTAGACTTGAAGACAACCATATTGTAGTCAGCCGGAAAGCAGGAAAATGGAAGACAATTCCACAGGCGTGCAGTTCTAATAAAAAAGCTTTGTTCATGGAATCTACGTTTAGGTTTAGGCACAGATAAAGAGTGGGGGGAATTATTGATAGTGTTTACAGCTAGACGAGTGTTTCTTGTGAAAGTTTTGCGAGGGGGGACCATAGATTGAAGCTCAGTCGAACACTTTCCATGAAAATAACGATACATACGAGACAAACTCGCAACATCTCTTCTGTGAGATAGAGGTTGCAAGGAAGAGAAAAGGACATCTCCTACGAGGCTACGAAGTCTATTTTGAACTCTATCAAGGCAGGCCAAGTCCTTTCTAGCAGCTCCTGCCCAGATGTGGCAACAGTATTCCATCCTTGGACGTACCTGGCTCTTATATAGATAGAGAATTGCATCAGCAGTGAGATATCTACTGGATCGATAGAAAGATCCCACCATTTTTCCAGCGGCCTTGGCAACAGATTTGATGTACGTGTTCCATTTAAGATCAGGAGTAATGGTCAATCCAAGAAGCTTGTCAAAACTTGAGGCCTCTTGAAGACGAGAGCCATTCATTTCAATTGATGCCAGATGTGGATCAGAATGTTGATGATGTAAAGAGAGGAGCTTGGTTTTAGATGCATTAAAAGTAACCAGCCACTTCTTTCCCCATTGTACTACATGCTCAAGATCAGAGGAGAGAGAATTGGAGAGAACTTGATCGTTTACTGTCTTAGATGTACTACCATAAATGGTAGTGTCGTCAGCATAAATGTCTACAAATGATGTAAGGATGTGATTTGGAAGATCATTAATGTAGATCAGGAAAAGAGTTGGGCCCAGGATGGACCCCTGAGGGACACCGGCATTAATACTGTGGGCTTCTGATTTTTGCCCCTCAACTACTACTCTTATGAACCTATCAGAAAGAAAATGACAGCGAAAATTGAATTTTGCTAAAAAGAAAGAAACTGGAGAGTTGAACTCGTAGCAAGGGAGGTAATAATTGTAGGCCAATTTTTTTAATTAACGAATTTCTTTTATTTATTTAGTTTTTAAAATTGTTTATAATTTTAATTTAATTTTGTTATTAATTTTCAGTGAAATATTTAAAAAAAATAAATGAAAGAAACACTTTAACCTTTTAATTTATTGACTTTAAGAATTTAAAACTTAAAATTTTTTTTTATAGACAAAAATAATTTTTATCTAAATATTCTTTAAATAAAATGTCACTTAAATTTATTTAATTTATAACAAATATTTGTGTCTGAATTACATTAAAATAAATAGAATGCAATGAGTAAGTTTTAAAACTTGGTTAAGTCAAGGAGATAATAGAATTCAATTTTAAAACAATTCATTTAAAAAATTAGGTAAAATCAAATTTTTTTACCTGAGTGACACCAGTTATTGTTCAATCTTTATGTTTGCATTTGGTAATTGGATCATCCAACTTTTTTTTAAAAGGTGATAACGAACTTGAATAAGCATGTTGTTGTTATTATTATTATCATCATCATTATTATTATTATTATTATTATTATTATTATTCACATAAAAAATTGTTTTCTGACGTGTTAATTTATTTTTTAGGCTGATAAAGATACATGTGATAAGGAAAAACAATTGTGTGAAACACTGGAACGAATCCGACAATATGAATCGGTAAGTTTATATTTTGAGGATACACTTTACCCATTTTTTTTTTTTTTTTTTTGGTCCCTTGACAAGGGAGGGATTGGATCTCATAATTCACTTCCGTTCCATGCTCATTTGTTCACACTTTTCTCAACAACCATATCTTGGAATTTTTAGTCATAGTGGAAGTAAAGTTTTGGCAGAACAGATTTTCTGGAATAACTCTGATTGCCCGCCACCCCCACCCCCACCCCGGGAGCATTATAGGGGTAAATAGGGGTAAAATTGCCCTAAAATCATTTGCCGATTCATTTGTTTGCAATTTTCTCGATACCACTCCTAAAATTTTTTTGAAATGTTGCATGTTTGGCTTGTTCTTCATATATTTTTTTTTTTTAAGAAAATCAGGTTATAGTCATTTCGGACGATGTAAAACTCCAGTCTTCAACCATCTTTAAGTACATCTTTTCAAACTTAGGAATCTTCTAGTCAAATTTGAGAATCTTGGTTATAGTCAGCTAACATACTTCCTAACTTCCGGCGTGGCTGCTACCGGAAGCGAAGTCAAGGCAAGTCAGTTCCTTCACTTTTATTGTTCTTCAGTATTTCAATTGTGAAATGATTTATTGAAATAAATTATAAGTAAAGGACATTATCGAAAAGTATATGATAAAAGTTAACAAAATTATACAGATAAAAATAACACAATTAGTCATTATTTGCATATTTAATAACAAAATTTAAAAAAATGTTTTTATTTTATTTGAAATTTTATAAGCAATATTTTATGAAATGATAAAAATGTGTTTTTTTAATTTAAAAAACAAACGTTTTTATTTGAATTTATATAATAAAAATATGTTTATGAAAGTATAGCAATAAAATTATTAAAATCAAAATAACAAAATTTCAAACATCATTAAAAAATGTATCCAATACATAATATTCCAAAATAATTTAAAGTGATTTAAAAAAGCTAATTTCAAGAATTATTAATTAAAATAAAGCTGAAGAGTTTCCAATGATTATTAAATTAAAAATTAACAATCTGAAAATTATAATAAAAAAAAGACTACATGCACAGGGAAGATATAGGTGTGAGAGAAAAAAAGCAAAGGAACTGATTTACTTTGTCACCGCTTCCAATAGCAGCCATGTTGGAAGTTAGGAAGTATGATAGCTGATTATAACCAAAAAACAAAATATTGTTCAAATGTTTAAAGATTTATAACAGGCAAAACTTTCTAATTAAACCGATCATCAAATGTGTAAAACATTTTTCAAATATATTTTTTTCAAGTCATCTCAATCTCTGTTATATACATGTATGTGTACACACACACACACACACACACATATATATAATGAAAATTACAATTGAATTTACCAAAATGATCCAAAATGGTAAAATTAAAGTAAATTATAAATATTAAAGAATTAATATTTATAAAATTATCTCAGCCAGATAAAAAAGCTTGATAAAACCAAATAGGAAATAGAGCTTATAATATGAGCAAACAGTTAATAAAATATGTTAAAAAACACTTTGAAATGAGTTAAAAACATATTTAATCTGAAAAGGAAACACTAGATAAATGGATAGTCCTTAATCCGCGGAGTTTCGAAGAAATACTTTCCTTCTCATCAGAGGGTAGGAATTAGCAAAATGCGGGATCGGATTTTGCATGCAGAAGTATTTGATGAAACCACAAGTAAGTCAAAGATCTTACTTGAAAACAAAAAAAGTGAAGCAGAGGGAATATGGTGAAGAAAAAGGTGATTACACACGAATGGATAGTCGGGTGGAAGATAAATAATCCAGTGACGGTTAAGTCCAAATGTAAAACTTCAAGAAAGTTAAATGTTTTTAACTCATTTCAAAGTGTTTTTTAACATATTTTATTAACTGTTTGCTCATATATATATGGTGTCCAAAAAGTCACTGAAAATAGATTCTTTATTTTTGATCATATTTTACTGTAATTCAAACACAATCTGACTAAGACATTCAGAAATTTGTATTAAAAAATGTAAAATAAAATCTTTATTTACAAAAAAAATTAACTCCCTTATTTTGTTTTGCAAGCTGGCAGACATCAAAACATCAAACCCCAAACTCTGCAAAAATTGAAGGAAAACATCAGGAATGAAATAAGGGAGCTAAATCTCAATCCAGGGAATTAATTAAAATTAATATTTAAAAGATTATGCAAATTAGCTAGATCTTTTGCAGATAAATATAATTCCATGACTCATATATATATTCATCTGCAAAAGATCTAGCAAATTTTCATATTTTTTAAACATTCATTTTAATTAATTCCCTATTAATTTTTTTGGTTTTATGGGATGATCATCTTTAGTTAACTATTACGTGTAATTATATTCATGCAGATATTCTACATGATTTATACTTGTGTAATATTTGCGTAAAAAGTTTACAGTAAATACAAACCTCTTTTTATATATATATTTATGTATGCGTATATATATATATTTCTTTAAAAAGTTTTTCCTACCAAACTCCTTTGTCAGTTTTGGTCTACAGACATGAAATTTAATGTATAGAGTATTCGAACCCATGCCGGGAAAATCAGTGCAAAAGTGTGAAAATTAAAGAAATAGAATTTGCCAGGTGAAGATCAAATGACAACATTATGAATATGCATATGTAATGTAACAGTTATTAGTTCATGTTTTAATTTTTAACCTTGCAGCAAACATGGTTTCATAACTCCGGCATTAACGTTTTAGTTTTGATTCTCTGTGGTGACGCACGAGTCGCTTTTTTTAACTTTTTAAATCATTACCACATTATATTGATCCAATATAATGTGGTAATAAATACGAAATCTGCATTAATCCAAATATTATATTTAAGCGTATTTTATGACCGAACAATGTCAGGTGGCACGCTAGTGTGTATATATATATATATATATATATATATATATATATTATGAGCTGTTTAAAAGTCACAATTTCATCAAAATAAAAATTCAAAAGAAACTAAAATAAAAATCTAGATTAGTTAAATAGTCATTTGCAAAAAATGTCTTCCATTTTTGCACGCTTAAAAAAATTTCACTATTTTATGTGAATGCTTTTGTGTGTTTTTAGGGAGAGTATGGATTGACTGATGCGGTGAGCGAAATCAAGGAACTGAAGAAGCAGTTAAAGATCCGAGAAAGGTATTTTCTGTCATCCTCCCATAACGTCATATCCAACTGCATGATCCTAATTCTTAACGTTTAACTTTGAAATAGGTTTTTCCATCCTCTGTTTAATTTTATGTGAAAAAAAATGTCTGTTTTTAAAGCTTACCTTTATACATCCTGAATATTGCTGCGTTTGTGCATGAAACCACTTTCAGCCATTGACTTCTTTTCCACTGATGATCATGTGTTTTTGTAGTTTGCTATTAAGTTACCCAGTTGATATTTGATCAATACCAACTGGGTTATTTGGGCAAAGTAGTAGGTTGTTGAGAGAAGCCCAAATCCAGTAAGGCAGCTCAACATTGTTTGCCATCCTCGATTTATCATCCTTCCAACTTCTCTTTGGAGGTGACCCTGTAAAGCCTCTCCCATGCACCTCGATGTGTACAGTTGCTTACTGGTCCTTCGACAGTAATTCACTCCCATTTGTCCGTTCATTTGTTAGCATTTTTCTCAATAACTACGCCTTGGATTTTTTTTGAAATTTTGCACAAACATTAGTCATGATAAAAGTAAATTTTTGCCAGAACGGATTTTCCGGGATAATGTTGGTTAATGAGGCCATTATAAGGGTAAAATTGCCCCCAAATTGTTTGTCTGTTTGTTCTCAATAACCACGTAATGGATTTTAAAAAAATTTTGCACAAACATTAGTCATGGTTAGCTTGTTCATCCATTCAACCACCTGTCATTCTTGTTGCCTTATCTATCTAGCCACTATGTTTGATGGAGTTTCACTAATTTTTTTTTCATTTCTCTTTTTAAACTCCCAAAACAGAATTCATTAAATTTTCAGTTTTCTTTTCTATTATCATTATTGACTCATCCCTTTTGACCCCATTTAAACGAATGCTATTTTTTCTGATCTTCTCGTAATGTAGCCGTTACAAACAAACAAATGGAAATAAAAAAATCTGTATCAGCGTTTTTTTTTCTTTTTTAACAAAAGCATTTTTTACTGTTACTCTCTCGTCTCGACACCATTTAAAATGTTTCTCGCCACCACATGTCCATCTAACCTTGCTGTGCTTCTGCTCCCTCTGACCGCATGCAAGCCACAGCCGGCCCATTCTTGCCTTCACTTTACACGTCCGTCTCCTTTGGCACTGACATTTTGTTCCTTTTTCTTTTCCCGCCAGCTTGAATACACTTCCTAATTTGCATACATGTGCAAAAGCTGCTGCTGCTAATACAATCGCTTGCCATGCATCCTTCACTACTGCTGATAGTTTTCCACAGGCTCCTTCAGTCTTGGACAGACTATGGATACCCATGAAGGGTTGCCTGCGCGTGAAATGTTTGTGGCAGGAGGTGCGCAATCTCCAACCACACCTCTCCTGAGACGATATTGTTAAATACCAGTGGCAAGTGAAGTACAGGACGACTGGAAACAAATGCCGAGATAAGCGGAGAGCACATATAGTACCTAGAATTCCTAAATGGTCACCCATTTAGTACTAACCAGGCTCAATGTTACTTAATTTCGGTGATCTGACAAGAACCGGTGTGTCAACGTGATTATGCTGTATAGTTTTCCACGCACTCTGTTACATCGGTTATTTGGGTAAAGTGGTAGGCTGTTGAGAGAAGCCCAAATCCAGCAAGGCAACTTAGCATTGCTTGGCATCCTTTATTTATTACTCTTTTAATTTCTCCTTGGAAGCAACACTGTGCAACCTCTCCCACACACCTCGATATCTACAATTGCTTGCCATCCACTGGTTGACCTAATCTATTTAGCCATCACGTTTGACGGATTTCAAAATAAAATTCATTAAATCTTCACTGTTTCCTTTTCTATTATCATTATTGAATCATCTCTTTTGACCCCATTTAAAGGAAGACGCATTATCATTAATGCTGTTATTCTGACCTTCTGACCAACATCATAATCATGCACTTTTAGTTTTCAGAAAACAGATTTTGACATTGAGATATATTTTCTCCATTTTATTTCTCTTTTTTCAAAATGATTTCTTTTTAGGATTAAAAAATACAAATAATTTCCGTTATTTGCATTTTTTATTTGTATTTTTTTTGTGAATTTACAAGTGCAAAGTACTTGCTTTTTCTTCTTTAAATCCTTTCAATCCTCCTTTGAGGCCCTAGCCACCTTGTCACAAATGCCTGTATATTTTTTTTGTCTGTTACTTGTAACTGGCATTGTAAGTCACATGATCCAAAACGTAGGTAAAACTTAATAAAGAGAAAAAAAAATTATTATTAAGACAAAATAAAAAAATAATTATTATTAAGACAAAATAAAAAAATAATTATTATTAAGACAAAATAAAAAAAAATAATTATTATTAAGACAAAATAAAAAAATAATTATTATTAAGACAAAATAAAAAAATAATTATTATTAAGACAAAATAAAGAAAAATTATACGCAAGACCTTACATTATTATGTTTCATCAATAATGTTCGAAACTGCTACTGAAATTTCACTTCAAATCTCTTTTATGTCACACAATTAAATCAGTTAGATCCACTTTCCTCATACGGAGCAACAAGTGAACTTATGGACCATTGTTTTATGGGTCATTAGCCGATTAAAATGATTCTTAAGGGGTCATAAAAGGTCAAAACTAAAAAAAAATCATTATACATTTTGTACATTCATCTTAGTTTATTTTTAATCAGTTCATATGCGTCTCACGTTGGTATAGTGGTAACATCACCAGCTTTAAATGCTATGGTTTTGCTTTTGGTTTCGATTCTAGCTGATGGCATCCAAATACTTTTTTTTTTACTTTTGAAATTACGACTCTATAATAATATATACGAAATCTAGATAACTTCAAATATCATATTTAAGCGTATTTTACGACTGTTGCAACCACCCTCTCCCCGCTCGTAAAATAAATAAAACTGTGCACAGATGGTGATGCCACAAAATGATGACGTCATCAATTAAAAGAGACGGAATATTTTTATTTAGACGATACATCATCTTTTGCAGCACCGATTTAAATGAACATTTCGACGCCAACAGCATATTATTACCAATAATTTACATCATTGTTTTTTTTTTTTTGTTTTTTTTTTTAGGAAAAATGAAGAATTGTCTCAACTTATCAACAAATCTGAAAGCGACATGAATGATGTGACTGACGAGAATGAATGGCTTCGAGAACAGCTCGGCATGGATCCGAAAAGACCTTTAGACTTGAAAGATTTCCAATCCAAGATCAGTGTGAAAAGGGAAGAACAACGGGCCCTAAACATCGTCTTACAGAAAGAGGTAAGAAACGCCATCAAATATGCTTGTATTCATTTATTTCAGTAGTCATATGCGGGATGACCCTGCCACCCCCTCCCCCCATATCGCCCTCAAAATGGGCCTCATGCACAATCGTATAAGCCATTCAAGACATCCCCAGACACATATACAGCTGAACTGATCAATGGGATGAAGAGTTAGTTCGGAAAAGTCTGAAACACCGTGCATGGTAATGCGCTGCAGACTCTGTACTCATTACTTATTATAGTTGGATGTTTTTGTTTTACGGCATATCAACCCTTTTCAGGTTATTTAATACCGAATCCAAAGATCTTGAAGAACAGCTTTTCTTTTTTTATAGAATTTTTTTTTTCAAGTCGGTTTCTATTTAACTCATAGTTGGGACCCTAACAAGTACTACCGCTTCGGGTTAGAGTGGACCTGGGAGCAATGGCAATTAAAGGGTGGCTCCACACTCCCCCAAAACCCGCAAGCTGGGGCCTCACCATCGGATATAGTTTAAAGTCATATCCAGGACTTTGTCGCTTATTGTAAAGTTTTGTTACAGCATTCCACATTTTAGAGCTGTTTTAATATTGGCTGAGAGAGAACTTTGGAAGGTGTGTGCGATCAGTTTCAAGACTAATTCTTAGTTTTTTTTTTTTTTTTTTACACGGTGGTCACCACTTATCAAGGCCCGGAAGCCACTCAGGGATAAGGGTTATTGCAAGTACAGTACGTTAGTGTGGAGATTTGATGAAGTGTTTACTTAAGGGGGCGGTTCATTAGGAATTTGTTAACGTTGGACTTGAAGACATCCAAGTTATAGTCAGGTGGGAAGCAGGCAGACGGAACAGAGTTCCACAGGCATGCAGTTCTAAGAAAGAAGCTTTGTTCATGGAATCCATGTTTTGATTTAGGTACAGATAAAGAGTGGGGAAATTTTTTACAGTGGATTCAGCTAGACGGGTGTTTTTCATGAAAGATTGGCGAGGGGGGACCAGAGATTGGAGTTCAGACGAGCACCTGCCATGGAAATAACGCTAAAACAAGGATAGGCTCGCAATGTCTCTTCTGTGGGAGAGAGGTTGCAGGGTAGAGAAAAGGGCATCCCCCACTAAGCCACGAAGTCTATTTTGTACTCTGTCAAGGCAGGATAAGCTGTTTTTAGCAGCTCCTGCCCAGATATGGCAGCAGTATTCCATCCTTGGACATACTTGGCTTTTATATAGATAGAGAATTGCATCAGTAGTGAGATATCTTCTGGAGCGGTAGAAGGATCCCACCATCTTTCCAGCGACCTTGGCAACAGACTTGATGTACGTGTTCCATTTCAGATCAGGAGTAAAGGACAAACCCAGAAGCTTGTCAAAACACGGGGCTTCTCCCAGACGAGAGCCATCCATTTCAATTGATGCCAGATGGGGATCAGAGTGTTGATGATGTAAAGATAGGAGTTTGGTTTTGGATGCATTAAAGGTAACTAGCCACATCTTCCCCCACTGAACCACGCGCTCGAGATCAGAGGAGAGAAAATCAGAGAGAACTTTGTCATTTACAGCCTTTGATGTGTTGCCGTAGATGGTCGTGTCATCAGCATAGATGTCAACGAATGATTTAAGTATGTGTTTAGGGAGGTCATTGATGTAGATCAGGAAGAGAGTTGGGCCCAGGATTGACCCTTGAGGGACTCCAGTATTAATACTGCAGGCCTCTGATTTTTGTCCATCGACCACTACTCTTATGAGCCTATCGGAGAGAAATGATTTAATGATTGAGAAAACATTTCCAGTTATACCGTAGCTGGTATTTCACATTGAGCATTTCACAGCTCATATCTTAGCCCTTCCTTGATTTCTTTCTCTGGGACTACCTTAAAGGCAAGAGCTTTTTTTTTTTTTTTTTTTTTTTTTTTACAAAGGCAACACCACATTATCAAGGCCCAGAGGCCACTCAAGGATAAGGGTTAAAGAGTGTACAGTAGAAATTGGTCAATATAGTAATCATTAGTAATGAAAATTTGGTAAATTTAATAACTTATATGGAACGGCTCATCAAGAACTTATTTACTTTAGACTTGAACACAACCATATTGTAGTCAGCCGGAAAGCAGGAAAACGGAAGACAATTCCACAGGCGTGCAGTTCTAAGAAAGAAGCTTTGTTCATGGAATCTACGTTTAGGTTTAGGCACAGATAAAGAGTGGGGGAAATTATTGATAATGTTTACAGCTAGACGAGTGTTTCTTGTGAAAGTTTGGCGAGGGGGGACCATAGATTGAAGCTCAGTTGAACACTTTCCATGAAAATAACGATACATCAGAGACAAACTCGCAACATCTCTTCTGTGAGATAGAGGTTGCAAGGAGGAGAAAAGGACATCTCCTACGAGGCTACGAAGTCTATTTTGAACTCTATCAAGGCAGGACAAGTCCTTTCTAGCAGCTCTTGCCCAGATGTGGCAACAGTATTCCAGCTATGTATGGGGACACAGAATGATCACAAAACTAAAGGAAGTCATAGTCATAAGGAAGGAGGTTTGTAAGAATATCATAGAATATCATAGAATATCATAGAATATCATAGAATATCATAGAATATCATAGAATATCATAGACAAATATGTGCAGTGCCTCAAGAAATACAAACATATGAGAAGCAAATAAAAAGAGTCCAAATTCTCGTATGCTTTTAACATAATAAATCAGCCAGCACAAAATTTCGTTTAGTTCTTACAGAAAATTAGGAGATCAGGTTCATTCAAAGTCGGACCTGTTTTTGACGAATAACTCTGCATAGATTGAAAGTTTTGTCCGTCTTTTAAGGTTGAATGAAACAATAAAAAATATTAATATAGATCCCATTCATCTTCATGTATTCTTTCTGTCATTAAATTTTTTAATCCTGCATTCATAAGATTCCATGGATTTTAAATAAAACAAAAAGGAAACGTACCTATTTCCGATTTCTTCTCATGAAGTAAGTCTCAATCCACTGTAATAATGTGGTAAACTGAAAGATGGTAATCTGTTGGTGCAAATTTTGGAGAATATGGTGAATGATGCATAATTTTCTCGTTATGCTACCTTAAATCTTTGGAAAAAGACTCCTACTCCATTCAGATGACTATATTGAGTTGATGTCCACTGTTTTCAAGCCATAAGGCCTTACATTTTATAACAGGATTCAGTTCTGTGTTATGTCTCCGTGAAAACCTGTAAATGTCGGTCTTGGAACTGCCAGACCTCCAAACTTCACCTTACTGTTCAAAAATGTGCCTACCGCTCAAATAATAGACGAGCTGAAAAAAGTAGATCACTTCCACTATAAAATACAAATAACTTATTCATTTTAACTAATGATACAATTAACTTGTATTAGTATAAAATGGCACAAAAAAAGTTGATTTAGTGTAGATATAAACAGTTCCGATCCTAATCAAGATATTCTAAATCCCCTTTGATATTACATTTCTGAAGTTTGGAGATAGGGATTGATTATTCGTATTATTTTGGACTACTGTTCTCATCTTGAGTGTCATTTTCACAACATTTCGGTTGATATAACCTCCAATCTTCTTCAGATGTATCTTGTTGAACAACTCAGGAATCTGGACAGAATTTCAAATGAAACCCTTCATTTACTTCACGGAGATAGCATACTATTGTTCCATCAGCCATGACTGGATAGAGGTTCTAAGTAATTCGCAATTATATTTTTCGGCCGCCCACACTGAGGATTGAACCTTCAACGTTCAGGAGAATATCACTTTTACAATTGATTTTTTCCATGTACTCTAACACTGTACGTTGGGTTAGAAGTCTGAAGATTCCAAATAAAACTCCTTTGATCGTTAATTACATTTGCCTTTGTTTTATGATGCTCTTATGATCTTAACAACAGTTACTGAACTAGACTAGACTTTAGAATTCCCTCCCTGTTTCCCTGACTGTATTGATATACAGAAATTTAAGTGCGATGTGAACAGACATCTCACTGCTCAACTCTTTATATAGTATCGCTACAAATTTGATCTCAAATAGTAGCTCCATGTGTTCATGTGGCATTGTGCCTTGTTTTTTTTTTTTTTTTTGAATTACATTTTCACCCTAAACAAGGCACATTGCCACTTTGGTTTAGGGGGCTACTATCAGGGGCAGCAACTGCTGGGGCACTATGTTGGGATTTGGGCAGCAAGATGTCGGTTCATGTTACACTTGAACTTCTGCATGTCAGTACAGTTAGGGAAGCAGGGATCTGGAATGGAATTCCAGAGTCTAGCAGTTCTGGGGAAGAAACTACTGAAGTAGAAAGATCTTTTACATCTAGGGATCTCTACTGTGTGGGGGTGGGATTTAGCTGCCTGTCGGGTTTGCCGAGGGTGTCTACATCGTGGGGGCACAAGTGTCTGCAGTTCGTCAAAGCATTCACCATTAAAATACTTGTAGAACAGGCAGAGGGATGCAACGTTTCGTCGATGGGACAGAGGCTGAAGCTTAGATGCCAGTTCAGGGCCTATCAGATTGGCGACTCTCTTTTGAACCTTGTCTAGGAGCGAGAGACTAGCAGCAGATGCACCAACCCAAATATGACAACAATACTCCATACATGAGCGAATGGTAGCCTTATAGAGATACAGGGTACTTTCAGGTGTCAGTAGTTTTCTAGCACGGTAGAGAGAGCCTACCTTTTTCGCAGTGGCCCTGGCAATGTTTTCAATATAATTGTTTGGAGTGAAAAAGCAGTAAAAAAAACATGCGTTGAGGATATTGCCAAAGTTGCTGCAAAGAAGGTGGGTTCCCTCTACCGTACTAGAAAATTACTCACACTTAAGAGTATCCTGTACCTCCACAAAGCTACAATTCGTCCATGCATGGAGTATTGTTGCAACATCTGGGCTGGTCCATCTGCCACTAGCCTCTTGCTCTTGGACAGGGCCAAAAAAAGTGTCCAAAAAGTCTCAAATTAATAGATCCTGCACTATCGGCCAAACATCACTGTGCCTGTTTTGATGGAGGTAATTAAAAGAGGAACCAGCATCCATGAGTGAAGATGGTGCTATGAAATCGAATGTTATGGATTTAAACCCATCAGTCCATGTCAACATCCGCATCACCACTGACAGTTCCCATTTTTGTCAAGATTTATGTTTTTCTTAAGATTATGTTTTCCAGAACTTTCTACACATCACTCTTACGAATTACGGCAATTTCATTATTGTTATTTTAATTCTATTTTGAGATGAAAATTTCTTGTTTGTTGTCTTTTCAGGTGGAACGATTGGAGGAGGAAAGACTTATGTTGAAACAGAATCTGAGAAAACTCGCCCAACAAACGGGACAAAGGTGCGTCTCTAAAAGAGTATATATTTTGTTTTTATTTTTGCGTGTATTTTTTTATAGTCCTCAGTGCATTAGTAAAGTTTGGCATGTTCTTTGTTCATTTAGTACGAATGTACACATATCCAATGGAATGGGCAGAAATCTTAAAAAAACAACTTTCAGTTTGTAGTGGAATAGAGCCATAAATGGATGCTAACATTTAATGCTACTAAGATTAAACTTCTTTCTTTTAGCAATTACAAAAACACCTTCTCAACCATGGATTGAAATGACAAATACCATTTTACCTGAGATGTCATCAGCTTAATATTCACAGGTAACATGAGTTGGAACAAATATATTGAGGACATTGCGAAGTCTTCTGCAAAGAAGGTGGGCTCTCTCTACCAATCTAGAAAGTTACTCACGCCTAAGAGTATCTTATACCTCTACAAAGCAACCATTCATCATGTTCGGAGTATTTTTGTCACATCTGGGCTGGTGCATCTACTACTAGTCTTAGACAGGGTCCAAAAAGAGTCTTGAATTTAACAATTCCTGCACTATTGCTCAAGCTCCACTTTTTGTTCCATCACTGCAGTGTTGCATTCTTGTGTTTCTTTTATAAGCACTTTAATAGAATGTGCTCTGACGAACACAACAATTGTTTCCTCAACGTATATACACCCAACCAACCTGACAAACAATAAAATCATACCCCTTCACTGTTGAAGTTTCTAGATGCTAGAAAACCTTCTACTCTAACGGTTTCTTCCCTCAGACTGCTAGACTTTGGAATTATCTCCCTGTTTCCTGTTTCCTTGATTTACTGAGATGCAGAAGTTTAAATGTAATGTGAACAAACATCTTGCCACTCAACTCCCTACAATCTCTTATTAGACATAATCTCGAATAGTAACCCCTTATGTTCAAGTGGCAATACGCCTTGTTTGAGGTGAAAAAAAAATCAAAATCATGTAATGGATTTTTATCACAATTAGAATAAGGATTCCAGACATAAAGTTTAGTATATTATTATATTGATTTGAATGTTTGTAAGAGGCCATAAAATGATGCAATATTGCTCCATTTGTGGAATTAATTTGACCAGGACAAATATTCTTATAGTATATATAAAACTCTATTAATGTACTAAGTACTATTTAAATAAATACTGTAAAAAAAAACACCCCTGAAATATTGAAACAGGTTATTGTAAATTTATATATAATTCTGTATATCAGTAAGTAAACTGTAGTCGAGGGTAACCCAAAGGCTCCCTTTTTATTAGTTACTACATTAAGATGTAGGGGAAAGTGCCATTCTTTTCCATGAATTACTCCACTTATCTTCCATCCTCATCGTATAATGCTGAGCGTTTAGCAATGATGCATCGAGTTTCATTTTTGAGTCTTTCATATGAGCAAGTATTGACTCCCCCCTCCTCTCGTGTTATTAGACAAATAACAATTATGGAAAAGAGTTCAAGTTATGACTAAAATTTTAATATTTTAAGCTATCCCCCCCATAAATAATAGCATAAAAAACAACTTTGCAAATTCAGGTAATTTAGACCTGAATTCTAAAACTAAACCAAATGAAGACAGTGGATTTTGTACATATAATGGACTCAATATCTTTTCTGGTAGAACTTCATAATTCAATTGATTCTATAAATATATGACATTATTGAAGAATATCATAAAATACTTCTGAAGAATGGATTACAGAAGTTCAGATCAACATGATCCGTTAGGAAAGTGGACTCAGGTGAAAAAAAATACTTTGTTTTCAATCCTTTTTTTTTTTACTTATAATTATAAACTACTGTTTACCGGCTTTTTTCAACCATATTTAATCAATAGGGAAGCAGGAGAAATTTGCTTTTTTTAAAAAAAGAATGTTTATTCTCCTTTCCAGTAGCTAACTGGTGGAGGTCCTTTCATAAAAATCTCCCAGTAAACAGGGCCTGGAATAAAATGATACAAAAAGAAAACTAGGAAAAATAAAATAAAGGCTTTCTCCCAGTATTTGACTCATTCACTGCATTATTTTGAAAACAAAATTTAATAAAGATTTATTACTAAATAATCAAGCACTCTGTTGAATTTTTCTACCTAATAAAACCAAGAATCATATATGTGTGTGTGTGTGTGTGTGTCACATTCAATGAGAGAACGACATAAGCGCTAGCAGTTGAAATTTTGAGATTTTTGTCGCAAAATGCATAAAATATCAAGGAGAATCTAATTACAAAAAAAAAAAATCATTGTTGACTTCAAAATATTTATGTGAAAATAAGTGTTTGAATATTTTATATATGTCTGTTGAAATGTGGATACTAAAGACGATGAATTTTCTTAAAATTCTCTACCTAATTATCTTTTATTTTTTCAAAGTTTTTCGGTATTGTTTCTAGCACTCATACTATTAGTGGTATTATTATTACTACTACTACTACTACTACTTTTATATGGAAGTAAAGATTCACCTTCCAGGAAATTCACGTCTGCATTGCATTGTTTTCTATGAATTTCTGTATAACAACTGTAAGCTTTTTGCTTCTTGTCACTATAGAGCTGTGGCCTTGGGTCTCTCCGCCGATGACATGGTCTCAATCCAAAATTATACAAAAAATCTGAAAGCATCAAAGCTCAACAAAACAGCGTCCCAAGATGCTCCAGAAATGGAAGTTCTGAAAGTTACGGTAAGGAAATTCTATGAAAACAAATATTTGATGCTTTTTCAGAATTCCCCCTGTATGAAAAAACAAAAATAAAAAAAAATATCTACGATGTGCGTACCTGTCATGAAAAGAAAATATCGTACACCAAAAATCACTTAAATTGATCATCAAGTGTAACCCAACCTGGGACCCTTCAATGTAAACAAAAGAGGCCTGGTCACGGGACCATAAATGCAACCCAACTTGACCTTAAATGTACTACTTGGGTACTAACTCTAAGTCCCGGTGGCTACACCTTTAACTTTGTCTAGTGGCGGACCCTTCAAGGGTGACCGGACTCTCACTGGTTACTGGAAAATAAAATTGTAAATCAGCCCATCTCGAGCTGTTTAATTTGATGCTATATGCTTCGTTTATCTTTTGTAGAAAATTTTTTTTACACATTTCTATGCATTTTTAACGGTTTGTATCTAATTCATACTTTTTGTTGAAATGCAGAATGTCGAACTCAACAAAGATTTAAAGAATAATCTTCATCAAATTGAAAAACTTTCCAAAGAAAAAAATGAACTACAATTTCGTTTTGAAGAATTAAAACAAGAAAACCAAAGTTTTCAAAAAGCTTTGAAAGAGATTCTTGATGATTTGAAAAAACGAAATTCTTCAGGTAAGATTTTAAAATTCTGATCCATTAAAGAATGTTTTAACTTGTGATACTATCGTGCCATTTTCATTGCAAGTCACATTTTTTTATTTGGAGCAGCAGTTGACCATTGTTTTGAATCCATATTGTATTTAGATCTTCAAGAGCTTGTGGCCTATCCGAACATATAATAACAAATCACATTAGGCAGTAGTCATTAATTTTCTTCAGAGAATTAATTATCTTGAACTCAGCTGAAAATGGAAAACTTGATAAAAAATGAATAAAGCATCTTTTATAGTATTTATTTTGTTGTTGCATTTCGAAAACCAACTAAACTCAAATCACCGGCACTGGGAAGCACATCTAATTTATCTATTGATTTCTTTACAAATGCTGTATTTTCTATAATGATGACAAAAAAAGAAAGGGTTCAACAAAAAGAAAGAGAACAAAATCGCCCATAGTGGTTTACACACTAGCCCTACACCTTAGCCGGTCACTAGTAACTGCCATTACTAGCTGTCAGTAATTTGATTGGCACTAAATGACAAGTTCTGAGTAGCAGCTTTATTAATATCCAACTTGAGGCCCTTTAAATTATATACTTTTTTTTTTTTTTTTTACATGGAGTTCACCACTTATCAAGGCCCAATGGCCACTCGGGGATAAGGTTTATTGTGTGTACAGTAATCAAAGGGATAGTGTAGCAATAGTATTGGAGAATTGGTAAGGTGTCATTACTTAAGGGGGGGGCGGTTCATCAGGAATTTGTTTGTGTTGGACTTGAAAACATCCAGGTTGAAGTCGGGAGGGAAACAGGCAAGCGGAACAGAGTTCCACAGGCGTGCAGTTCTAAGAAAGAAGCTTTGTTCATGGAATCTACGTTTTGATTTTTTGAGTGGGGAAAATTATTGACAGTGGTTTCAGCTAGTCTGGTGTTTTTTGAAAAAGATTGGCAAAGGGGGGGCCAGAGAATGGAGCTCAGACGAGCACTTGCCATGAAAATAACGATAGAACAACGACAGGCTTGCTACGTCTCTTCTGTGGGAGAGAGGTTGCAGGGTAGAGAAAAGGGCATCCCCCACCAAGCCACAAAGTTTATTTTGTACTCTGTCAAGGCAGGATAGGCTGTTTTTAGCAGCTCCCACCCAGATGTGGCAGTAGTACTCCATCTTTGGATGTACTTGGCTCTTATATATGGATATGGAGGAGTTAAAAGGATACAACAAATTGCCATGAAGCTTATATAAAATATCAATAAAATAAGAAAACGACAATATAAAAATATATACTAATGTATATAGATTTATTATTTATTCAATAAGGATGATATATCAATTACAGGTGTAGAGTAAGTGTGGACTCTTTATACCATGGTATTTCGAAGCCTAATGCTTCTCATCAGAAGAGGAGAGAAGATGCTAGGTAACATAATAGGGATGGGATGTCTAACGATAGTTACATTAGGAGCGAAATAATTGTGCAGTGAGAGATAAAGTATTGAGACTGTTTGGGGAGAGAATGGGAGAACTAAAGTGACTACTGTTATATGGTAGGAATATAACTTTGATTATATAATGGAGGTAAGTGTTTACCCCGTATGCCATGGTGGGTTTAATATATGTATACATATGCGCATCTAAACTCTCGGGAAGAATATAGGATAAGTGATTGAAAATGGATGTTTAATTAATCATATGTAATAATGGGTTATAACTATGGAAGGATTTACTTGAAGTAGGGAATTTATGCTAAGGCTTCAAAATAACATGGTATAAAAGGTTTCACTTATCCTACACCTCTAATTGATGTCTCATTCTTATAAGAACAACGAAACATACTTACATATTTGGTACCCTCAAAAATATATAACATATAGAGTATTAATAAAATAAGAAAAAAAAAGTATAAAAATATATACTGATACATATAGATTTATTATTTATTCAATAAGGATACATCAATTAGCGGTGTAGGTAAGTACAACTCTTCATACCATGGTATTTCAGAACCTAATGCCTAGGGAACACAATAAGGATGCGACGGCTAGTGATAGTTACATTAGGAGTAAAATAAATATGCAGTGAGAGATAAAGTATTGAGACTGTTTGGCGAGAAAATGGAAGAACTAAAGTGACTACTGTTATATGGTAGGAATATAGCTTTGATTATATAATGGAGGTAGGTGTTTACCCCGTATGCCATGGTGGGCTTAATATATGTATGCATATGCGCATATAATCTCTCGTTAAGAATATAGGATAAGTGATTGAAAATGGATGTTTAATTAATCATATGTATTAATGGGTTATAACTATTGAAGGGATTTACTTGAAGTAGGGGATGCTTTGTCCTTAAATATTAGTAGGGGTATCGGAATTATAATTTAGTATTAAGATGAATTAGAAATTATTAGAAATAATTAATATAATAACAGAATAAAGTGAGAGCATAAATTATAAAGGTTAAAAAAAATAAAAAAATGTAATTGAATAAGATAGAAAATAAAAAAATGGTCAAGAATACAAAGAAATATGAGATAAAAAAGTATAAAATAATATAAAATTATAAAATAATATAAAATTATAAAATAATATAAAATTATAAAATAATATAAAATTATAAAATAATATAAAATTATAAAATAATAAAAAATTATAAAATAATATAAAATTATAAAATAATATAAAATTATAAAATAATATAAAATTATAAAATAATAAAAAATTATAAAATAATATAAAATTATAAAATAATATAAAATTATAAAATAATATAAAATTATAAAATAATATAAAATTATAAAATAATATAAAATTATAAAATAATATAAAATTATAAAATAATATAAAATTATAAAATAATAAAAAATTATAAAATAATATAAAATTATAAAATAATATAAAATTATAAAATAATAAAAAAGTATAAAATAATATAAAATTATAAAATAATATAAAATTATAAAATAATAATAAAGGTATAAGAAGTACAACAGTTTTTCAGCATTTATTGATTTCCTCGTTATTCTGCCATTTTTTTTTTTTCGACAAGGAAATCACTGTTTCCTTTGTTGTAGAATATAAAAGCACCATCGCACGTGATGTTTGATTGCTAAGACAAATAACACCTTACCTTAGAGCTCATTTTTCAAACTCCTCAGCTTAAAATTTATAGGCAACATGAATTGAAACAAATACATAGAAGACATTGGCAAGGCTGCTACAAAGAAGGTGAGCCCCTTTTATTGTGCTCAAAAAATACTTCCACTTGAAAGTAACCTATATCTCTGCAAAGACAGCATTTAACCATGCATAGAGTGTTGTTGCCACATCTGGTCTGTTGCATATACCACAAGTCTCTCACTCTAAAACAGCATCCAAAAAAGAGTCTCAAATCTGATAGGTTCCATACTATCAACCAAGCTCCAACCTCTGTCCCATCGCCACAATGTTTCATCTCTATGTTTTACAAATACTTTAATGGAATGTACTCTCATGAACACGTAACACTTGCGCCTCCTCAACATATTTCCAACTAACCCAACAAGCAACCCCCCCATCCACCCACCCACCCACCTTCGCTGTTGAGGTTCCTAGATGTCGGAAAATCTTCTATGCTAATAGTTTCTTCCCTAGGATTGTTAGACTTTGAAATTCATTTCTTGTTTCCTGCTTCCCTGACTGTACCAACTTGCAGAAGTTGAAATTTTGAACCCTTAGCAGCTATTTTTACTGGCTAAAAACCAAATCGAATTTGTTCAATGGGTCCAAATCTCCTACATATAAAGTTTCAAGTTTGTAAATCAAAAATTGAAAAAAAAAATAGTTTGATAAAGTCCGTTCCTTACACAGACAAACAAGATCATTTTTATATATATATAAAATAACGGTCCACAAAAAATACAATCATTTAACTCGCCTTGCACTGATCTGCGGCCTTGCATCTTGGAGGAAATACAGTTTGAAAAAAAATGGAGACAGACACACAGACATAGTGAGTTTTATATATTAGATTACAAAGTTTCAATGTTTTAACTATTGAAATTAATCTCATGTGAACAATCAAATTTGCATTTCTGCATGTTTTTGAAAGGTGCTTGGATTTATTTTGATTTTTTTCCAACATTTTAGGCTGATTTCATTGAATAATTGTTTCCATTATGATTAATTTTCATTTACCATAAAATGTGATAAATTTGTAAGAATTTTTCAATTGTTCAAAACCTGCATTTTTAATAATATATTGTTATTTTTAATTATATATTGTTATTTTTAATTATATATTGTTATTTTTAAGTATATATTGTCAAAATTGGCTACTGAACCAGTAACTCATAAGGTTTCCATGCTTTTTGGACCCTGTTCAGAGAAGTTGACTAAAAAATTTTTTTCCATAATTTAAAATACCAATAGGGCAGCCAGAGATAGGCAGCCAGGTAGGCAGGCATTTGCCTTGTCATAAATAATTTGCCTGATAACGGGTGAATTATTTACTGCTTGTGAATTGATTGTGTCTGCCATTTCACAATAACGCCTCAAAGTTTACCTTCGTATATATAGGGAAATTTTGCATGGTTGGATTCATTTCGTTTCGTTCAAAATATTTACTAATT
Organism: Euprymna scolopes; assembly: GCF_053919585.1. NCBI lineage: Eukaryota > Metazoa > Mollusca > Cephalopoda > Sepiida > Sepiolidae > Euprymna > Euprymna scolopes. The sequence goes on from NC_136507.1 coordinate 106,108,687, forward strand.
TATTTTCATTTTTTGTACAAATACAAAGCGAAACTTTTTGAATTGTTTCCTTCATTTTGCTTTGTATATCAATAAGTATTTAATTGCAACCAGAATTTGGCAAAAAGTATCAAGGCTTAACAACAAAAAACTATTAAACATGAAAAGTTATAATTAGGGCAACCCAAAAATTGCATTTTTTAATCAGGTTGAGTAATTTGATAAATTAATTATGTAAAAAATTTCATAAATCAATTAAAATATTTAAATTTCACGTTATACGTGAACATTCAATGAGCATTAATAGCCATTTTTAGGTTGACCTAATTATAATAAAAAATGTACGAAATGTAACAAAACTTTACTAAAACGAACGAAACATCAATTTTGTAAAATTTTTGCTGGAAAAGTTTGATTCCCTCCTCTTTGGTCATTCCTGACTATGTCCCTGATAACACACAAGATGACAACTTTGTAATTTCCAACACACTATGAGTTATTATAATTCAATGATTAATTAAATAAATTTGCTATGATTGTTTATGTTCCTATTTACTTGCTTCCCACGAGGACAGAGTTAGACAAGGCCGGTTTTTAATGTGGAGAAAATCCAGCTTCCCAAAAAGTGCTACTCTGAATGGGAACAAAAATAAAAATTGTCTCAGTCATGAAGGATTTCTCCTCCACCGACCAAGGACAGAAAAGGTTAAGTGTAGCATCAGAACAGATATTACACTGTGATCTTTGCTCGTTAGATATAAAGAAAAAATAAGTTTTAGATACTTAATATTATAAAGGATCATATGTTTCCAAAAAAGCCAAGTACGTTCAAGGATGGAATACTGTTGCCATATCTGGGCAGGAGCTGCTAAAAACAGCATATCCTGCCTTGACAGAGTACAAAATAGACTTCGTGGCTTAGTGGGGGATGCCCTTTTCTCTACCCTGCAACCTCTCCCCCACAGAAGAGACGTTGCGAGCCTATCCTTGTTTTATCGTTATTTCCATGGCAAGTGCTTGTCTGAACTCCAATCTCTGGTCCCCCCTCGCCAATCTTTCACGAAAAACATCCGTTTAGCTGAATCCACCGTAAAAAATTTCCCCCACTCTATATCTGTGCCTAAATCAAAACGCGGATTCCATGAACAAAGCTTCTTTCTTAGAACTGCACGCCTGTGGAACTCTGTTCCGTCTGCCTGCTTCCCACCGGACTACAATTTGGATGTGTTCGAGTCCAACGTTAACAAATTCCTAATGAACCGCCCCCTTAAGTAAACACTTCATCAAATCTCCGCACTAACGTAATGTACTTGCAATAACCCTTATCCCTGAGTGGCTCCCGGGCCTTGATAAGTGGTGATCACTGTGTAAAAAAAAAAAAAAAATTTCGATCAATCAGAGTTTAAGGACCCTACCAAATAAAAGAAAGAAAAGAAACAACTTCCAGTCGACAATAGTTGACCTTGACCTTTATACATGCATCTGGCATCTGTAAACAATAGTTGACCTTGACCTTTATACATGCATCTAGCATCTGTAAACAATAGTTGACCTTGACCTTTTACATGCATCTGTAAACAAACCAAAAATATGAGTTGTTTCCCTTATTTGGTGAGGTCATTAAACCGTAACTGATCTAGTGATTTTTTAAAATCTATTAAAATGGTTAATTATTTATATATTAGCATGACTCTTTGAAATTTGAAAGTGATTTACAAACCTTTAAACTACCAAATAAGAAAGTAATTTCTAGTTTTAATTAAATTTTAATGGCTAAAGTCAAGTATTATGGTCCATTTGTGCTCTTAAACTGAAGGAAAAGGTTAACTTGTGCATGCATCCCTGTGATAAAAGAAAACAAAAAAATCAGATTAAAAAAAAAATTTTTTTTGTTTCAAATTTGACCTTAAAACTAATTTTTTGTCCACACAAATTGAATGGAATCTTCTGCATAGAATCGATTAACTAATTACAAGTAAAAATAAAATTGAACAAATTATCAAATTTTATCTTATGTTTTAGTGTGGAAAAGTTGTGTAACCAATATGACAAACAAGGGAGATAACCCTTGACTTAAATCAACTTAAATTTAGGATTTGCCATTTTTAAACAAAATATCATAACCTAATTTTGAATGATTTTTTTGTTAAATATACATGTCGCATATCTTCAACTGGATCAGTTTTTGTACTTTTTGGAATTTATACTAATTTCAACATGACACATATGTAATAATGTTTTCACCAGAAATGTGTCTGTAAAAAAGATCAATCTACACAAACACCAGAAAAGCTGGATCATGCTGGAATGGAAGAAACAAAAGCCTGAGAAGTCGGAGAAATTTATTGGATGAAAAGAAGAAAAAAAACCCAAAAAAAATCAGATTTAAAAAAAAAATTGTTGTTTCAAATTTGACCTTAAGACTAATTTTTTGTCCACATAAATTGAACGGAACCTTCTGCATTGAATCGATCGTTGAACTAAAGAAGAATTTTATTTTGTTAGATACCAAGAAGACGATTATTGAGTGTCCATCTTTGGAGAAAATGATTGCTGTAAGTTGATCAGTTTTTCATTTCCTTTTTGAATAATTTCTTAGCAGATAAGAATGGCTTTTGTTGGAGTGTATAATAGAAGAAACTACTCACAAAAATGGCAGTGCACCTATTAGATGCATGAATCATGGAAAGAAAAAGAGATAAAGATGTATTTGTAGTTGGATATTTTATATGTGCCATTCATTTGTATACGAAGGGGAATAGCTGCTTTAAGAAGGATGAATTGAGGAGGACAGGCAATTGAGTGTTTGAGAGTCGAAAGAAAACATTTGAACTGATATTTGTTGTTGTGAATTGCGGTGTTGATAAAGAGGAGTTCCATCAGTTGCCGTCCTTTTTGGATTATAGAGTGTGTCGATTTTTAGCGGATTATTTGAAATTTCATACACCTTGGTGGCCGAGAGAGTTGTAAACTAAACTGAGGCAATAGCAGACACCTAGCGAAGCATGAAGTGCTGGTCATGGGGGTTTTGCAAGCTGAAGACTGACTAACAACCAACAATGACAACACGATTAGCCATTTGTTGTGATCTATACTGAGCAGATGTTGGCCAGCAATAACATTTCAAATAAAGAATATAAATAAAGTAGCTTATATTTCTACGGAAATTTATTATCAAATAACTGTACCTACTTGTAATGCAATTTCTTTTGCTTTACTTTTTCTCAAGTATAACACTTTTTAATTCTCTAAATATTTTTGCTATTCCAATTAAGAGTATTTAACTCTGTATGAATGAATACAGGATTAAATGACTTTTTATAAAATATTGCAACCATTTGAAAATATTTCTGACCCAGACAAAGTATTTTATGGAAAGAATTAAATCAAATTACATTTTATTCTTAACAACATGCTACAACAATACATAAGAAAAATTGACAAATCAGAATCAAATATTAATTTTGTAGGAAGAAAGCTATTAGTGGACAATAGTCTGAAAGATGTAAATATAAATAATAATACTTCACCTCATCAGGAAATCAGAGGAATGATATGTGGCAAGTAAACGAGAGATTATATATCATTTTTATTCTTTGGAATTCTTTGAGATGAGGTCTTCATAATTTATGTATTCATTTATTTATGGACTGTTATCCTCATCTTCATAGTTGTTGTTTCACCATGTTTTGGCCAACTCATCCTCTGGCCTTCTTCAGGTGGTTAACCATGATGCAATAGGAATGCTGAGTCTTGCAACTGATCCCCAGTGATTACTGCCTTCCTTAGCTTGAGATCAACTTCCTCCCAATGCGGAGTAATATTGGATATTAGACTAATACTAATATGTAACGAAAATAATGCATAATAAAACTGGACAAAAATGGTTGAGGACATGTGTTGCATGGAGAGAAATGATATAAGAATTATACAAGGGATGTGTAATGTTAGTCTTAAACACAGGCTTAGAAAGTTTAAATCTAGACAGTATAGGGAGTTGTGTACAGAACAGGAGACTTTGATGGTATGGACACGGTGAAAGAATGGGTTAATAGATATAGAACAACTGAGTCAGGGAAAAGGTTCAGTTTATTAGGGGAAGACCAAGGAAAACATGGGAAGAAGTTGTAAAAATGGAATTGAGAGAAAGAGGGATAAATAAAGACCTGGCCTGAGATAGGTTATATTAGTTTGGAAGTTTTTAAAAGCCTTCCAACATTTGCCAGCATGTAAAACAGACATTACATTGATGATGATGATGACGAAGAAGAAGAAACATGACTGGGTCTGCTGCTGCTGCTGCTGCTGCTGTTATAATCAACATATATACTGTTGCATCAAAGAAACAACAACTTTTAAAAGACAAAAAAAGATGACAGAAAAACTTTACATACTCTTACCAATTCTACTACTACTACTACTACTACTACTACTACTACTGTTACTATAATGTTAACAGTACTTCTGCTATATGACACCATGCATTATAACAGGCACGAGGGGAAGCTTCTTTCCTTTAATAATTACAAGAAACCTTCTCAACCACCAATAGCCATTGCAAGGAAGGTGGGCTCTCTCTACCGTGCTAGAAAGCTACTTATGCCTGAAAGTATCCTGTATCTCTACAAGGCCACCATTCGCCCATGTATGGAGTATTGTTACATTTGAGCTAGTGCACCTGCTACTAGTCTCTCGCTCCTGGACAAGGTTCAAAAGAGAGTCACCAACCTGATGGGTCCTGCATTTAATCAATGAAATGTTGCATCCCTCTGCCTGTTTTACAAGTATTTTAATGGTGGATGCTCCATTGAACTACAAGCTCTTGTACCCCATTGATGTAAATACCCCTAATAAACCCGACAAGCAGCAAAGTCCCACCCCTACACAGTAGAAATCCCTAAATGTAAAAAGGCTTCTACTCTAATAGTTTCTTCCCCAGAACTGCTAGACTTTGGAACTCCCTTCTGGGTTCTTGCTTCCCTGACTGTACTGACATGCAGAAGTTCAAGTGTAATGTGAACAGACATCTTGCTGCTCAATTCCCTATATAATATCCCGGCAATTTATGCTCCAGATAGTAGCCTCCTACATCAAAGTGACACTGTATCTTGTTTGGGGTAAAAATGCAATAAAAAAATGACACCATTAATCATTTGTTGTCGGGTGGAAGTTCAAAAATAGAAACATTGTGAAATTTTTAATTTAATTGTTATATTTTCTTTTCTGCAGGCTTTGGATGCAAGAACTACTGGCAGCAATTCCGATATGTTATCTTATGCAAAAGCCAAAGCAGATGCATTGCAAAATGAAAATGAGGAACTGACAAAGGCCGTTCAAAATGCCAAACAGGAAGCACATTCTGCAAAACTTGAAGCAGCAGAGAAAGTAAGTTGAAAGAATTTAGTGATCGATTTGTGTTAAAAACAATTTCGTCCCTTTTTCATTTTTTTGTTTTTTTTCTATTATTATTGTTCTAATTAATATTATTTCGGAATCGGAAAAATTTTCAGCCTAATTTCCAATGCCCAAAAAACGATTTTATTAATTTTTTTGTTTATTGAAAACAAAATCTTCCATTGTTAATGATAAAATAATTATTTATTGATGTTAACCAATAAAAGGTGCTTCTACATTATTGGGACGAGATTTTGTAGTCGATAAATGGAGTTTTCAGATAAAAAACAATGGTTTCAACTGATTTTTTTGTCAATCCTAATAAGTTACAATGGTAGCTTCCAAAATATGCAGTTGAAATTACCTGGATATTTACTGAATTATTGAAAATAAACTTTAATCGTGTTAGCAGGTGAAAAATTGCTGCCATCTTTGTTTAATTCAAACGGAAAATTACCTCCCTGTTGAACTCCCATGTGTCTTAAACGATCGTTTTTATCCAATTCTATTTTTCATTTTCTTTGCTAAAAAATTTTCTACCGCATCAATTTTTGTAATTTTTGGATATAATCATCTTCAAAATATGAGGAATACGTAGGTACCATTGTTTTCATGTGAAATTCAGTTTTACGATTTCCAAAAATCTCATCCCAGTTCTGTAGAAGTGCCCAATAAAACTAAAAATTATAGATTGCTTCCACACAAAAGTGTATTTTTGTATTTACTAAAATTTATGTACATAATACATGGGTTTTTACGGTGATCGAAAAATTAATTGAAGCAACTCTGTAGCTAAATATTTAAAGATTTTAAAAAATTTGGAATCAGGAGTTTAGAACAGAATCAGTAATTGTATTGGAATCTAAAAAAATTTTGAGTCATTCCATCACTGATTTCTTGATTTCTTGATTTATGTTGCGTCTAAGAAACATGATGAAATGATAAATTTACTAGAATAGGAAAGACTGCAAGATATAAAATATAAAATATAAGATATAAGATATAAAATATAAGATATAAAATATAAGATATAAGATATAAAATATAAGATATAAGATATAAAATATAAGATATAAAATATAAAATATAAGATATAAAATATAAAATATAAGATATAAAATATAAGATATAAGATATAAGATAAGATATAAAATATAAGATATAAGATAAGATATAAAATATAAGATATAAAATATAAGATATAAAATATAAGATATAAAATATAAGATATAAAATATAAAATATAAGATATAAAATATAAAATATAAGATATAAAATATAAGATATAAGATATAAAATATAAGATATAAGATATAAGATATAAGATATAAAATATAAGATATAAGATATAAAATATAAGATATAAGATATAAAATATAAGATATAAGATATGATATAAAATATAAGATATAAGATATAAGATATAAGATATAAAATATAAGATATAAGATATAAAATATAAGATATAAGATATAAAATATAAGATATAAAATATAAAATATAAGATATAAAATATAAGATATAAGATATAAAATATAAGATATAAAATATAAGATATAAGATATAAAATATAAGATATAAAATATAAGATATAAAATATAAGATATAAAATATAAGATATAAGATATAAGATATAAAATATAAAATATAAGATATAAAATATAAGATATAAGATATAAGATATAAAATATAAGATATAAAATATAAGATATAAGATATAAAATATAAGATATAAGATATAAAATATAAGATATAAGATATAAAATATAAGATATAAGATATAAAATATAAGATATAAAATATAAAATATAAGATATAAAATATAAAATATAAGATATAAAATATAAGATATAAGATATAAGATAAGATATAAAATATAAGATATAAGATAAGATATAAAATATAAGATATAAAATATAAGATATAAAATATAAGATATAAAATATAAGATATAAAATATAAAATATAAGATATAAAATATAAAATATAAGATATAAAATATAAGATATAAGATATAAGATAAGATATAAAATATAAGATATAAGATAAGATATAAAATATAAGATATAAAATATAAGATATAAAATATAAGATATAAAATATAAGATATAAAATATAAAATATAAGATATAAAATATAAGATATAAGATATAAAATATAAGATATAAGATATAAGATATAAAATATAAGATATAAGATATAAAATATAAGATATAAGATATAAGATATAAGATATGATATAAAATATAAGATATAAGATATAAGATATAAGATATAAGATATAAAATATAAGATATAAGATATAAAATATAAGATATAAAATATAAGATATAAAATATAAAATATAAGATATAAAATATAAGATATAAGATATAAAATATAAGATATAAAATATAAGATATAAGATATAAAATATAAGATATAAAATATAAGATATAAGATATAAGATATAAGATATAAAATATAAGATATAAGATATAAGATATAAAATATAAGATATAAGATATAAGATATAAAATATAAGATATAAGATATAAAATATAAGATATAAGATATAAAATATAAGATATAAGATATAAAATATAAGATATAAGATATAAAATATAAGATATAAAATATAAAATATAAGATATAAAATATAAGATATAAAATATAAAATATAAGATATAAAATATAAAATATAAAATATAAGATATAAGATATAAAATATAAGATATAAAATATAAAATATAAGATATAAAATATAAGATATAAGATATAAAATATAAGATATAAAATAAATTATGGTCAATCGATTTATTTTTACATTCTTACCTGTGTAATATTATATTATACTTATTGCTGTTGTTGTGGTTGTTGTGGTTGTTATTGTTATCATTGTTATCATTGTTGTCATTATTGTTGTTGTTATTGTTATCATTGTTGTCATTGTTGTCATTATTGTTGTTGTTATTGTTATCATTGTTGTCATTATTGTTGTTGCTATTATTTCATATTTTTAGATTCGAAAACTTGAACAGGATATTTTATTGTACCAACAACAACGAAGCAACCAAGCCGACGCATTTCAACCTTTGCTTCTTCCTGAAGGCTTACCTGCAAGTAGTGCTCAAGTGATTGCAAACCTCAATGAACATCTCATTATTACTTTAGAGGTAAAAAAAAAAAAAAAACCTTTTTCTTCTCTATCTATTTATCTATATCTATATATATATATATATATAAAGTGACCTTGTCCGTCTGTCTAAGAAACGGTCTCTACCAAACTCCCATCAATTTTTGGTTTACAAACTGGAAACTTGATATATAGGGGATTTGAACCTGTGAAACAAATTCGATTTTGTGTTTAGCCGATAAAAATTGTTTCTATTATTTACGTTATTTGAACTACTATTCTAAATTCTTGGTTCAGAATTTTTATTCCCAGGCCTTTATTGCTAATCGCTTGAAGCGCCCTCACCAGTGAATACTGATGGGGCTGCCCAGGCACTTTATGCAGGTCAGAGTGCCCCCCCCCCTCAGTGGCGTTGACTTCTCAATCCCACTTTCAAACCCTGGTGTCGAAGTTTTTTAAGAGATGTTTTTATATGATTAAAAATTGAAGTTATATAGATAAGCAATATAAACTAAGAATTACAGTTTTCTTAAAATGATTTTAAGCGATTAGTAAGAAATCGTAGGTGTTACATGTTTGAATTATCTCCCTTTGTTTCTTCAAGATGGTGATGAGAAAAGTTCCTCTTTGCTTACTCATAGAATTTGATTTTCTGAATTAAAAATAAAAGTACTTGATCAATTTATATGAATTTTGAAAAAAATGACATTTTTTGTTCCATCATGAGTATGTACGTCATAGAGATTTTTTTTATTTTTGTTTTTTAATATAGGTGCAATTCTGGACAAGAACCACAAATTCTGTCTATTTTTCTCCTTGTCTTCTTTTAAAATTAAAATCAGTTTTTTTTTTTGTTGTTTAGGATATGTTTAAAAAAGATGAACATTTTCAAGAAACAGAAATTTCTTTGGAGAATTACCAAAGCAAGATGGCTGTCATAAAACATCAACTTGGTTTATTGTATTCTGATTATCTTCAGGAGAAACAGGTGAAATTACTTGAGACACATTTTTTTTCTTTTAAAGTTAATATTTTAAGTGCATCTGTATCTATCTACATAAAGTTAGGTATGTTTATATCTTTTTTTTTATTTGTATCTCCAGGGTTAATATTTAAACTAGTTAATTAGTTTGTTGAAGGTTATCAAGACAAAAGTCCATACAAATTGGTCCAGTAGAAAAAGTGGAGCAAACAAACAGACAGACAGAGGAAAATATAATATAGACTAATTATATTATAATTATAATAACTTTAGACCCATAGAATTCAAAACCTATATTCTTGAAACTGAACTAACAAATATGCGAGCCTGTTTGACTGCAGAACTTTCGGTGCCAACACAAACAAATGTAGCAACATTCAAGAGCTGTTTACCCTTCTTATCCTCCCCCTGAAGAAAAGATAGATTCTTGAAATTTTGGAGAAATTCACGTACCTATCATCTTGTGCAACACCTATGTTCGGAAATAAATATATAATTGAAAATTCTTGAAATTCCTTTAATATTGTTATCATTATTTATTTTACTGCATAGACCGTTTCCATACACTGCATTGCTATAGCCCTACAAACACGATCCTCTCATAGACTATTGACCACTGTACACTCATTGACCCTTATCCCCGAGTGGCCTCTGGGCCTTGATAAGTGGTGATTTTTTTGTAAAAAAAAAAAAATTTATTTAAAAAAATATAAATAAACCAACTTTTCACTGCCAAACGTTTCTCCCATGCCTCCGACTTTGTTTTGACTTGAAAGAAAAAAATAAGAAACAGTATGATTTACAGGATGAGTTTTCAGACTTTTTTTTTCCATATGGGAACTTTTATTGACAGTACATAGATGAAACTCTAGTTCCCTTCAAAGTAATCTCCTCTGGCTGCAATGCACTTGTTGTACCATTCCAACAATTTAGGGAAAGCCTCATGGAAGGCCTCTTGTGTGATTGTGTCAATGATTGTCACAGTCTTTTTCTTTTCTTTAACTGTCCTATAATGACAGCCTTTAAGGTTTTCCTGGAGCTTAGGGAATAACCAAAAGTCACAGGGAGCAAGGTCTGGACTATAGGGAGGGTGAGGAACTGTCTTGATGCTCATCTTGGTCAAATAGTCTGTGACAAGGATAGAGTTATTGACTGGTGCATTTGGCCAAATCTTCTGCATTTTCAGTTTCTTGTGAATATTTGTGTGCACAGTTCCCACACTGACATCAAACTGTGCACTTATTGTCTCTATAGACACACGATTGTCTTTATCCATGAAATCCTTTATTTGGCCAATCAACTCTGGTGTTCTGACTTCATTACTCTTACCACACCTCTCATGATCTCTCACAGACTTCCTGCCTTCCTTGAATCTCTTATGCCACTCAAAAACTGATGCTTGATTCATGCAAGATGGCCCAAAAGCAGTCTAAAGCATTCCATACATTTCTGCAGCATTTTTTCTAAGTTTAAAATAGAATTTTATTGGATATCGTTCTTCTAAAGTGTCTTCACGCCAAGATTGCATTTTTGAAATTCACCAGCTGTGACAATCAGGCTTTAGTAGAATGTATTCCAATTCCTGCTGTAGCTGTTCATTTGAACATGAAATCATAAAAATTGGTCAGTCATCTCATAAGATGTACAGCAATAACATACTGAATTTTCAAGAGTCTACAACAATTTTAAATGCCTGTACAAAAAAGTCTTGAAATTTATTGAAGGCACTTTGTATATATTAAATGCAATGGAGACTTTAAACTTACGCAGTTGCTACAACAGTTTAGCGTGCAGCATTTAGAGACAGAAATTGTGAGTTTCGAAGTTCAGCTGGGCCGTATTTACTTTTTACTCTGATTTTGTCCATAAATGAACCTGTTCGTTTCAAATTGCAATACTAAACACTTGTTTTTACTTTTACTCATTTTATTTTAATCTACATAATTTACTGGAATTAAGATCCCAGATGAGACCAGGTAGCCTTGCTTGTATTTGATGTAGCTTTAAAACTTTAAGTCATATCTTGCATCTTTTTTTGTTTTATCAACAGGAATACGAGAGCGAGACAAAAAAGTTAAAAGAAAAACTGGAAAAATTGGAAGAACTTCGACAACACGATGAAATTCAGCTGAAAGAATTTGAAGTAAGTTTTTTTCTTTTGTGTGGTGATGCATAGAATAATGTTGGATTTGATAATCAAATAAAAAAAAATGTTCTATCTTTGCAGCGTTGCCTTGATACTTTGTCGCACGATGATGTCGAAGTCCGCAGACGATTAGCAGAACAGACGCGAAAGATCACAGTTTTACAAATCAATGAAAAAGCTTTAACGAGAAGATACAACAGTTTGGTCGAAGTGGAAGGAACGATGAGAAAAGTAAGTCGAAAAGTAAAATCCAAACTTTTCTAAAGATGCGGGCAATATTTGTTGCTCGCAATTTTTAGCTGCTAATTTTATGTTTTTTACGTCATCGTCTTCATGAAAATATATTTTCACTTATTGTTTTGCAGAATAATCGATTATAGATAATTTCAATGTTTATGAAAGAAACGCAGAGTTTTTTTTTTTTTTTGATTATTTCCACTATTGTTCCTATCTTGAGTGAAATATTTTCACAATGTTTCAGTCAATGTAATCTCCAACTATCTTCAGGTGTATCTTGTTAATCTTAAGGATCTTTCTGAATTGGCACAGAATTTTGAGCAAAACCCTTTATTTAATCCATGGGGGTAGCATACTTTAATTCCATTAGTCATGTCTGGGTAGAAGTAATTCACAATTGTATTTTTGAGTGTTGCCCACACTACAATTGTGAATTACTTAGGACTTAGTCATGGCTGGTGGAATGAGAGTATATTACCCTCGTGGATTAAATAAAGGATTGCAGATTCCTGAGTTTGACAGAAAGATTCGCGAGTTCGTTAACATACAGCTTAGCTGCAGCTCGGATCAATTCAGGGTTTCACTACTTTGTTTAGAACATGGATATAATTATCAGCATTCAACCTGAAACACTTAAGGAAGAAATGGGGTGGCACAACGTCACCTTCTGCAGCAAACTTTGATATTCTGATTGGTGATCATTTGTTTTTCTCTGATATCATCTGACACAGATGCAAATGACCAAGCCATGGTGCAGACATGGCATCATGGAAATAAATGGATATATGGACATCGGGATTGGAGGAAGACGAGAGAGAAATAAAGAGAAAAAAGGCATGTCACAGTAACAGCAACTTTGAAGCATAGGGGAGTCTTTTTTAGCCACGTGGCAATACAACAGGAGCTTTTAGACAAGATGCGATCTGAACTTTTAACAAGATTTTTGGACGGCTTTATACAGTGGAATGAATTGGACACATAAAAGCTGGTTATAACTACAGACTAAGCAACTAATTGATCATATTGTGGCTAGCTTGGAAAATATGTGTCAGTTGGCTTAGTGTGGAAATGACCAGTAATAAATGTCTTGTTTTCAAGTGAAAAAAAACTTGTGTCAAAATTCTTTCCTCGGTTTCTTTGCAAGACTTTCATACACAATGTCGCGTCCATGTTAACATGTAACAACCATGTTACATGTTAACATAATTTGTATTATTTTGATTATTTGGCTTACTGTTCTCATCTTGAGTGTTATTCTTACGTTTCAGTTGATGTAACCTCCGACTGTCTTCAGGTGTATACTGTTGAACTTGGGAATATTTATGTTGAACTTGGGAATTTGCACTAATTTCAAATGTAATTTAATCCATAATATACAGACACAACAATTCTGGTAAATCTTAGGGTTTTATTCCATAAAAGATCTTGTGCTGCAGCTGAAATAGAAATATCAAGCAACTCTTTGAAAACAGTAAAATCAGAATGAGGAATTGGTCGGAATTGTTAAAGAATCTTCTTTCAGTTCTTTTTGAGATGAGGATTGATAATTCATCTTATTTGTATTATTTATGAACTACTATTCTCATTTTGAATATTATCCTCACGTTTCGGCCAATGTAATCTCTGATCTGCTCTAAGTATATTTTGTTAAACTCAAAAATTTATCTGTCAAACTTGGGAACCTGCACAAAAATTCAAACCGAACCCTTTATTTAATCCGTGGGAGTAGTATGCTCTTCTTGTGTCAGCCATGATCAGGTAGAAGTCCTAAGTAATTTGCAGTTGTAGCCTTCATATCATCAGCACTGAGGATTGAACCTTCAACCTCCAGAAGACTGTCATTTACAACTGAATTTTACTTGCAGTTGTATTTCAAAACTTTTAACATGATAAAATTATAAAGAATATTTCTTTTGTAAAATGTTTATTTGGATAACAAACTTGAAATCGAAGCAGAAGAGAGTAAAACAACTGTTAATGAAGAAGGTTGTATAACGTATTCATGATTTGATTATGTTTTATTTTGACGTTTTCTTACATTTTATAATTCCAGGAAATTTCCAAATTAAAAAGTGAAAGTATTGCAATGGAGAAAGCAGTTGCTGAGAGATTTGGTTATTTGCAACGTTTTAAGGTTTCTGAATATTTTATGATTGTTCTTTTTATGTATAGCTTTATTATTATCTTAATGTAATGGAGCTTCTGTGTTTGTATTTTTTCTAATTAAAATTTGGAATATCGTGAACAGTGCATGTAACTCTGGGAAGGGAAGAAACTTATAAAATGATGTCCTCTATAGATATGGTCCCTAATTTACAGTAGCCCGCCCCTCTCTCCCTGTCTCAGTGGCATTGGTGTGTCGTGTTCAAAGAAATATCATAATTGAGAAATTTTTTTAGCTTTTTTCATATTTTTATTATTTGAAATTGACAGATTTACTTTAACTATCAGTTATATGACATTCGTTTCGGGATCAATAAAAGTAACAAAACAACAAAAAAAAACAAAACAACAACATTTAAATTGAGAAATTTTTTAGCTTTTACATATTTTTATTATTTGAAATTGATGACAGATTTATTTGAGCTATCAGCTATATGACATTCATTTGAAATAAAATGACAAAATATCAATATAAATGTAATGGGTTGAGCTGATCTGCCCATGTCCGGAATAATGGACTTACCCAGAGAATATAAAAACATTGATGTTACAATTTGTGGCTCCAGAATCATAGCGTGCACTTCTGTAACTTTTGCTAATACACCGTTTGTTCACTATTCCACTGTGTTTGAGGATTACAAGGCTACAACAATAATCAAGTTAGTCACAGTAAAGGTGAGAGATGGTCGTTCTAGAGAGAGAGAGAAGGCATGAATTTGTGTTTCTCATTAACGGTCAGCATTTCCATGTGGCATGTTATATCAACATTGTCATAGGAGGATATTTTCCTCATAAAAGTATCAAGATACTAGCAAAGATACCTGCGCTTCACTTGGGACTTTGCTGTACACTCGGGTACCTGTTTCACGGCCACCTTTGCAGTAAGTAGATGTTGTAAGAGAAACTATTGCTTAAGGTGTTTAAAATTTTTTAACAACCTCCTAAAGTGACAGAAATTCAACCATGAACTTTAAAGCAAATAGATTATATAAAAGTTAACACTTATATTATTACACATAAAAATTGAAACAATTACAAAGAATCACAATCGTTAACATTTGTTTAGTATCACAAACACATTTTTATTCAAGATACCCCAACTTGGTGTGCACCATTCCTAGATGGGTTAGTTTATGAAGAGCCGCACCAAATTTGGCCTTCACCATTGACCTTGACACTGAAAAATGATGGGCACCATCCCTAGGTGGGGGACCATCATCATGCCAGGTTTGGTCATGCTCGGTCCAGTGGTGTGGGCTGTAGGAGAGTTGTACACGCAAACACATGAACTCTACTACTTTATATATATAGATTACAATTTCTTATAATAATATTAAAATGTATAATTATGAGTATTAAAATATTACATTAAAATTAGAATATAAAAATGTTCTTTTTAAGACTTTCCAGAGAGTTATCAGTATAGAATATAAAAATATTATTTTTCGGGAGCTTCTGGAATGTTCTAAGTTGTGGTGTTCCATTCATCAAAACTATAAAAGAGTGCTGATAACGACAACTCTTCAGCTAGTCAGTAAAAAAGTCAGATTGAGTCATTACGCCACTCCAGGTCCAAAGGACTGCTGCAAAGAAGGCGAGCTCTCTCGATCGTGCTAGAAAATTACTTACACATGAGTGTCCTGTACCTCTACAAAGCCACAATTCGCCCATGTATGAAGTGCTGTTGCCGCATTTGGGTTAGTGCATCTGCTACTAGTTTAGTCTTTCATTTTTGGACAGAGTTCAAAAGAGAGTCACCAACCTAATAGGTCCCACACTATTAGCTAGGCTTCAACCTCTGGACCATCGAGAAAATTTTTTACAAGTATTTTAATGGTAGGTACTCTGACAAACTACAAGCCATTGTACCCCTATATGTAAATATTCCTGACAAACCCGACAAGCAGCAAAATCCCACCTCTACACAATAGAGATCCCCAAATGCCAGAAAGCCTTCTACTCTAATAGTTTCTTCCCTAGAACTGCTAGATTTTGGAATTCCCTTCCGGGTTCCTACTTCCATGACTGTACTGATATGCAGAAGTTCAAATGTAATGTAAACTTGCATCTTACTGCTCAACTCCCTACATACAAATTATGTCCCAGATAGTAGCCCCCTACATTAAAGTGACACTGTGCCTTGTTTAGGTTGAAAATGCAATAATACACAAAAAGTGAGAAAAACTAACAAAAAAAAGAAAGGCTAGTCTGAATAAAATAGAGGTATGTCAGATGAATTACTATTTGGGTCTAATTTTGAAAATCTGAATGACTTATGAGAAATAGTTATTTTGCTTTAGGATAAATCATTTGTTTTCAAAAAGGTTAATGTAGTTTTCATTGGTTTTCTTTTTCAGTTTTTCTTCAAAGAATGAATGTGTTGCGTGATGTGGAGACGATAATTTAGTCAAGTTTCTTTATTTACAGGATACGGCCATGTTTAAGATAAGTGCTTTGCAGAAAGCGCTCGAAGAATCCGTACCATCAGTTGATTTGGAAAGAGCCAATAAAGAATATCAGAATCTCACCGAAAAATACAGAGATCTTCTTGAGAAAGAAAACCTTTTTGTATTGAAATCGGAATCAGTAACAAATCTTGAGGTAAAGTTTTCTTCCTACCATCGTTCACAAAAATGAATGCACGATAATCCATTGGTATTGGATCATTTTTGTGTACTCGTTTCACAAGAAGAATAAAAAATAAAATTGTTCTTTGACCATTAAATCTAAAATATTAATCTGTTATTTAAAAGATATAAGATAAAATGTTATGTTTTGTCAGAAATGTTGTGCCAATGTTTTGAAAGCCTTATCAATCAAGATTTTAAATATAACTAGCAGGGGCGCCCAGCATTGCCCGGTTGTAAAATCTGTTTAAAATGATATTTTAATTAATACAGATTTCATATTTATTATTATAGAGTCAATTATTTCTACATTATATTGTACCCAATATATAGTTATGATTGCAAGTGTAAAAAAAAATAATATGATTTAAGTGCCATCAGCTTGAATTGAAACCGAAACATAAAACATAGTTTCATGATTGAACACTGATGTTAATAATTAGTATTGATATTTTAATTTGTCCAGATTTTGTATATATTATTACAGAGTCGTGATTTCAAAAGTAAAAAAAAAAATGATTTGAGTGCCATCAGTTAGAATCGAAACCGAAACTTTTAAATGTGTTTTCTAATTAATTTGATTACAGGAAGATGTCAAAAAACTATCGTCTGAGAATGATCTTATGAAAAAAGTTCTAGAAATGGAAAAGGATAAAGTTCACACTTTAGAAGCAAGTTTGGAAAATTTGTTCCAAAAAGGTAATACGTTTTGGAGATCGGCCATTCATTTTGCATGTACCGAAGTAATATTTTTAATATAAAAATGATTTTGCATGTACCGAGGTAATATGATGTTAAAAATGATTTTAGCAATAATTTATTACAAGGATATTTTCTTATCTAAAATCCATCATCTATTTAGACTTATTTCTTACTGTTTGTGTTTAAATCATAGCAATTTAAAGATAATGCCTCATTCTTATTTCCTACTAGCAGGCTGCCCGGCGTTGCCCGGTCATAAAACATGCATAATATTATATTTTAATTCGTACTGAAACTGAGACGTGTGCGGATGTTTTTTTTCTAAACAGTTCACTTCTTGTAAGTAAAAAAAAATACTTCAGCTGAGATCGAAACCAAAACCTACAGACAATGAATCAAGTACAATAACCATTTGTATTATTTGGATTCATTGGATTACTGTTTTCATCTTAAGTTTGATTTTCACAACGTTTCGGTCGATGTAATCTCCGACCTTCATCAGGTGTATCTTGTCGAACTCGGGAATATTTAGACGGAATTTCAAACAGAACCCTTTATTTATTTCATGGGGTAGTATGCTCTTGTTCTGTCAGCCATGACTGGATAGAGGCCATAAGTAGTTCCTAATTGAATTTTTCAGTTGCCCACATTGAGGATTGAACCTTCAACCTTCAAGAGAATATCACTTTTACAATTGATTTTTCCAAGTACTCTAACCACTGTGACACGGGCCCTTGCAAATAATACGAATAACCAATCCTCATCTCAAAAATTCAGAAATGTGATAACCATTAGGTCAGCTTGACACAACCTTTAAAATGTGTTTCCAAATCTACTATTTAACATAAGAAAGCTATCATGTTTCACAACTGTGCATGCGCATTCGCGAAACTGTTGAAAGATAAAAATCCGATAACCTCCGTGTACCATATTTTTCAATTTGGACCTGGTAGCAGCCCCTTTTTCCGGATGAAAATGGATTAAAAAGTTTTCTACATATCTGAATACTCTATATACCAAATTTCCAATCTGTACATAAAAAATTTGTTGAGTGTATAGGTTGAGAAGAACATTCTCACTGTTATATATATAGATGAGTTATATATAGAAAATAAATCACAATAACAAATGACAAAATTGTAACTCATTGTTTTGTTTATTAAATCCATGTGTTTTTACTTAGTTTATAAAAAAGGAGTCGAGTGCCATCAAATCTTTACCTGTAAGCATCGAATACGCAAAAAGTGCAGTGAAATTACGTTTATGTGCAAGAAGTGTAAGACAATGGATGCAAACTGAAATGCGGACAAAATATATCTGGAGGTAAAGATATTGAGGTAGCAGTTTGGTTACCTTGGTGATATCATTTAGGCATAGGGTGGAACAGACGCTAGCAGGATTGTTAGAATTGTTAGTTAGATTGTTGGAACTTACCATTGTCAATCAGGCATGTGTTTGCAGTACATATAATGATGCATGGAAGTGAGGATTGAAAACATTTGTTGCATGGAGAAAAATGATATAAAAAAGATATGATGGATGTGTAATGTGACTCTTAAAGACAGTTCTGATGACCCCCCCCAAATATTAAATTTAAACAAAATATAGAAAAATTTTAACAAAGTATAGAAATATTAATTTTAAATAAAATATAGAAATATTAATTTTAAATAAAATATAGAAATATTAATTTTAAATAAAATATAGAAATATTAATTTTAAATAAAATATAGAAATATTAAATGTAAACAAAATATAGAAATATTAAATGTAAACAAAATATAGATATATTAAATTCAAACAAGGTATAGAAATATTAAATTTAAATAA
The DNA here is from genome assembly GCF_053919585.1 of Euprymna scolopes. NCBI lineage: Eukaryota > Metazoa > Mollusca > Cephalopoda > Sepiida > Sepiolidae > Euprymna > Euprymna scolopes. Next base: position 106,127,862 of record NC_136507.1, read on the forward strand.
AATATAGATATATTAAATTTTCACAAAATATAGAATATTAAATTTAAACAAAGTCTAGAAATATTAAATTTAAACAAAGTCTAGAAATATTAAATTTAAGCAAAGTATATTTAATTTTACGTTTCCAAATTTTTGAGCCAAGGATTGGTTATTTGTAATATTTGGATTCTTCAAACTTTTTGTTTTCATTCTGAGTGTTTTGAGAATTATTCACAAGGACCCATGGCATAGTGGATAAAATACTTGGTAAAATTCAGTTGTAAAGTTATACTTTTTTGGAAGTTGAATGTTCAATCCTCAATGCGGGTGATATTCAAAATATAATTGTGAATTACTTAGGACTTCTACCCAATCACGAAATGAGCGCATGCTACTCCCGAGGATTAAATAAAAGCTTCTGTTTGAAATTCTGTGCAGATTTTCAAGTTCAACAGAAAAATTCCCAAGTTCAACAAGATACACCTAAAAATGGTTGGAGGCTTCATTGACCGAAATGTTGTGAAAATAACACGCAAGATGAGAACGGTAGTATGAAGAATCTAGATAATATGAGTATAGAGAGACATGTGCAGAACAGGAGACTTTGGTGGTATGGTCACATTGAAAGAATGGTTGAGAGTTTTTTTGGTCATTAGATGTAGAACAGTTGAGGTAGCAGGTCCAGTTCACACAGAAAGATCAAGAAAAACATGAGATGAATAAAAAACCTGCCAACTTAGTTTGTCAATTTTATTAAAGCCATACAATATATTTCAGCATGCAAAATGAACGTTAAACCGAATTATGATTTCATTTTATAAATTATTTCAATTTTGTTTTGATTAGGAGTAGCAACATCAGAAGACTTGCATGTCAGCGATAATCTTCAATCGTTGGCCAAGAGAATGGCGATGGTTGAAATGAAAGAGCTGCACGAACGCCAACGAGCCGAACATGCCGTCCACATGTACGAGAAATACAAAACGGTGCTTAGAGATTTGGAGAGGAGAAACACAGAATTAGAAGAGAATTTGTCGAAGGTAAACAAATATCATTTACTTATGTTATTGTTGCGGATCTGTGAAGGGTTTGGAAGAAAGACACAACTTGATATTTAATGGAAACAAAATATATCAAAGAAAAAAGACAATTAAAACAAATAAAGAAAGTGGTTATGCATCAGTTTAATTGCCAAGCATGCATAAATTGTGCATAATATATTCTTCAACTAAGTGTTGCCTGGTTGTACAATATGCTTAAACATGATATTTTAATTTTGCGTACATATTATTATAGAATCAATCCTCTATTGAATATTATATACTAGCCTGGGTGCCCGGCATTGCCCAGGTGTTTGCATGTGTATGTTGAGCAAAAATAAAAAGTGATAGTAGGCAGACAGGCAGGCTCAAACCCGTATCGTGAAGGAGGAAAAGAATGTGAAAAAACAAAAGTGACATCTTTGCTGTTGCATCCATCTCCAAACTGGAAGTGACAAAAGTTTAAATTAAGGATAGTCAATCGAAAAGAGAGGATGACTTTTGAAAATATCTACGAAAAAAGCGACTCCTCCCTGTAGAAAAATGCCCAGTTGAGGGTGAAGGAATTAATGTTTTTAACCAATTTTCTGATATCTGTCGTCTGAAGGTTTGAGCTTTTTTTATTGTTTTTGTTACATTTTCACACCAAACAAGGCACATTACCACTTTGATGTAGGGGGCTACTATCAGGGACCTAAGTTGCGAGGGTACTATGTAGGGAGTTTAGCAGCAAGATGTCTGTTCACATTATACTTGAACTTCTGCATGTCAGTACAGTTGGGAAAGCAGGAAACCGGAAGAGAATTCCAAAGTGCTGCAGTTCTGGGGAAGAAGCTATTAGAGTAGAAGGCTTTCTTACATCTTAAGATCTCGACTGTGTAGGGGTGGGACTTCGCTGCTTGCCGGATTGTCAGGGGTATTTTCGTTGAGGAGGTACAAGGGCTTGTAGTTCGTCAGAGCATCCATCATTAAAATACTTGTAAAACAGGCAGAGGGATGCAACATTTCGTCGATAGGACAGGGGCTGAAGCTTAGATGACAGTTCAGGACCTATCATGTTGGCGACTCTCTTTTTGACCCTGTCCAGGAGCAAGAGACTAGTAGCAGATACACCAGCCCAACTGTGACAACAATACTCCATACATGGGTGAATGGTGGCTTTGTAGAGGTACAGGATACTTTCAGGCGTAAACGATACTGATCTTGTGAAAATCCATCGCCTCTGTCGAAAGTTTTAGGCAGACATACAAACAAACATACATACATACATATATTTAAACAGACAAGTGAGATTTATATTATAGATTACTAGGAATAATTTGCCCAGTAGACTAATTTGCAAAAAAAAATAAATAAAAGATTTTTTTAAAAATGGCAAGTGAAACAGTCACTCTTCAGATACTCATAAAATTTGATTTTCTTATTTAAAAATAAAACTATTTGATCAATTTACATAAATTTTTGAAATATGATATTTTCATTTTGTCATGGGTATGTACATCATACAGACTTTTCTTTTACTTTTGATTTTTAATATAGGGGGAATTCTGGGCAAGAAGCAAAACGTCATTAGTTTTATAAATTATATTCCAAAACTGACGTGGGAAATTTCAAAAGATTAAAGAAAGTTTAAGGAAATGTAAACTTCAGTTATTTCATAATAATTCGAAAATAGTCTTGCATTAAAACTGCAAATCTCTTTAGAAGCAGTGATTTATTGTTTTATTTTCATTTGAGACAAAAAAGGGTTTTTTTTGTGTTTCCAAGATAGAAAAAATATTGGCCAAGAGCAAAAGAAGTATGGGGAGTAGTCATCTTTAACACTAAAAATTAAAACGAAAAGACCAAGGAGTTCTTATATATTATTTAATTGGAATTCATTATTGAGATGAGGATTATTTATTAATTTTTATTTATTGCGGACTATTTTCCTCATCTACTTAGTTTTTTAGGCTGTGACAACTAAAAAGATGAGGATAACAGTCCGCAATAAATAAAAATTAACAAGGAGTTCTTGTTTGGTACAAAGATTTCTTATTTTATGTTTTGTGTTTAAATGCAAAACAAATCATTGAAGTTTCCTTTTAACCAATCGGATTCTCTTTTTTTCATATTTTATTTTTAATCTCTGCAGGTTTCACAGGTGAATCTTGAACTTCAAAAAATTGAAAGAGACCTGAGGGATGAACTTGCAAGTGAGTTGAAATCAATGCGCTTTTTGACTTCCTGTATTACTTTAACGAAAAAAAGATTTTCTTTTTCTTTTGAGGACAAATATATTTTTGTTAGAATGTATCCAGATATATTATTTCTAGGATTAGCGTAATCTTCAGTTACACAATATATATGCAGTTGGATATTTACTTGCAGTTTATTTTGTTTTTATCTTTTGAAATTATATCATTTTTTTTCGAAAATATTATATTTTGTTCCAATCAAATGAAAGTAGCTCTGTATGAACAAATACAGTATTGTATCCCTTTTTTTTAAGATAGCAGTCATTTAAAAATAATTCTGATCTGGACAAAGTATTTTCTGGAGGGAACTAAATCGAGTTACATTTTATTCTTTTTACCAATATGCTGCAATAAGCCATAAGAAAAGCTAATAGGTCAAAATGAAATATATTTTAAATTAAATATTAGGTGTTAGAAAATTCCACTGGAATTATTTATTTCTCATAATTTTTAAAATGCATTTGACATGTCTGAATCAAGTCAAAATTTAATTGTCTTTTTTCTGTTAATTAAATTTTTCTTGATTTCATTGCATCATTTCTTTAAACAGATTCCGTCACAAAAGATGTGAGTGATGCTGATCGAAAAAAAAATTTGCAGTTTGAAGAAAATGAAGTAAACTTGAAGAATGAAATTTCAAAATTAAAAGTGAGTTTTTTTTGTTTTTTTTTTAGGATATTTGTTATATTTTGTTGTTGAATATCAGGTTTAGGGTGTCGGAAATAACAACTGGCTGGAAAAAATAAAACCAGGTTGATTGACACAGACAATTACTTGGCCAGAAAATAAACATCTCATGATTTGATGCAGAGATACCTGCATAGGTCACCTGCAGATACAATGGACAAAAATATACCTGTCGCTAAATCTATGTATATATCTATAAAAGTCTGTGTGTCTGTCTGTGTACATTTCCCTACCAAATCACTCTGTCAATTTTCAGTTTACAGACTCAACATTTGACATAAGGGGTATTGAAATTTGACAAAATCTTTTTAATCGGTTTTCAGCCAGAAATTTGGCTGTTAAGGGGTCAGAGTTCAACGATTTGACCTTTGAGAACTCTACCAAACTCCTCCACCAATTTTGGGTCTAAACACTTGAAATTTTAGTAGATTACTTGGACATGGATCTAACTTTATAATTTGACTTGAGCCCAAAATAAATGCTAAGGGGTCATAATTGCGGTCAAAGTTAAAAAAAAATTAACCTCTGCAGTCTCTACCAAATTACTCAGCCAGTTTTTGGTCTAAACATTTGAATTTTACATAAAGTGTATTCAGACATGGGCAAGCTTTTTAATCGTTTTTTTTGCTGAAAATTTGGCTTCCAAGGGGTCAAAGTTCATAAGATTTTACCTTTGTGGTCTCTAGCAAACTATTCAGCCAATTTTGGGTCTAAACATTTGAAATTTTATGTAAAGGGCATTCAGACATACAGCAAGCTTTTTTATCAGACTTTGGGCGAAAATTTGGCTGCCAAGAGGTAAAAGTTTACAGAGTTGACCTTTGCAGACTCTACCCGACTCCTCCGCCAATTTTGGGTCTAAAGACTTGAAATTTTAAATGTAGGTTACTTGAATATGGGTCAAACATTTTAATTTAATTTGAGTCCAAAACAATAAATGTTAAGCGGGGTCAAAATTGGGGTCAAAGTTTTTAAAAATTGACCTCTGCGGTCTCTACCAACTTTTCTCTATGGTAATTAAGGAAGCCTATTATATAGAAAGGCATTACCGTACATATTCAGTTTTTGATATATACGTATGCACATAAAGTCATGAACAGTACATAGGATCTGAGCAAAGCCGGGTTGAACTGCTAGTATATTATAAATATGAAATTGTCTATCTGTGTGTGTACATTTCCCTACCAAACTACTCTATCAATTTTCAGTCTACAGACTCGAGATTTGACATAAGGGATATTGAGATTTGGGAAAAATTTTTTTAATCGGTTTTCGGACAGAAATTTGGTTGTCTAGGGGTCAAAGTTCAACAATTTGACATTTGAAAACTCTACCAAACTCCTCTGCCAATTTTGGGTCTAAACACTTGAAATTTTAGATGTAGATTACTTGAATATGGATCAAACTTTTTAATTTGATTTGAGCCCAAAATAATACATGTTAAAGGGTCAAAATTGGAGTCAAAGTTAAAAAAAAAATTTGACCTCTGCAGTCTCTACCAAATTACTAAGCCAAGTTTTGGTCTGAACATTTGAAATTTTACATAAAGTTTATTCAGACATGGGGCAAGCTTTTTAATTGTTTATTTTCTGAAAATTTGGCTGTCAAGGGGGCCAAGTTCAAAAGATTTGATCTTTGCAGTTTCTATGGGTCTAAACATTTGAAATTTTACATAAAAGATATTCAGACATGCAGCAAGCTTTTTAATCGTTTTTGGGTTGAAAATTCGGCTGCCAAGATGTCAAAGTTGAATGAGTTAGCCTTTACAGATTCTACTAAACTCCTTTGCCAATTTTGGGTCTAAACACTTGGAATTTTAGATGTAGGTTACCTAGACATGAGTCAAACTTTTTAATACATATAATGCAAAGCCGGGCTGAACTGCTAGTAAATAATAAAATGGATAGAAGCCATGTCGGGTTAGGGTTAGGGTTGCATTGAGTGTATAGAAGAAATTCTGGAATGAGCATTTTAATTGTTGAGTGATGTTTTTGAGCATCATTTCTTATGAAATCAGATGATTATTGTTGGTACTTATTTCCCTAATATCTGTCTAGTTAGAGTCTGCTGTGAAGAAGATGGGCTCCCTCTACCATGCTAGAAAGTTACTTATGCTTGAAAGTATCCTGTACCTCTACAAGGCCACCATTCGACCACGTATGGAGTATTGTTGTCACATTTGGGCTGATGCATCCGTTACTAGTCTGTCATTCTTGGATAGGGTTCAAAATAATAATAATAATGACAAGCAGTCTACGAAAGATTAATGCAACGTAGTCACTAATTTTGTCTTCTCTGTGACAGCCTCTCGAACCAAAGATTCTCAAGTCCTTCGCCACCCTTACTCAAGGTACGCCTCCATGCTGGTCTATCTTCGGCTAGCTTCTCCCACACTTTCACATCGATGCCAAGAGTGATCAGATCCCGTTTGGCCATGTCTTTAAAACGTAGCACCGGGTGACCATGGCTTCTTGATCCATTTGCCAGTTCGCTGTAGAGGATATCCTTAGGGAGACGGCCATTGGGCATTCTGCACAGGTGTTCAAGTCAGCGCGATCGTCGTATCTTGAATGTCTGGAACAAGGACCGGCTGCCGGCACGTCTTAGCACCTCTTCGTTGGTGATTCTATCTCACCAATTGATACCCATGATATGCCGCAAGCATCAGAGATGGTAGACGTTCAGTCTTTTCTCATGACGAGCATACGTGGTCCAAGTCTCCACTCCATATTGTAGGGTACTCAGAACACAGCATTTGTAGATGCGGCATTTTGTGCGAGAAGTGAGGTATTTATTTAACCATGCTCTTTCACGTAGTCAGTTGAAAGTAGACACTGCTCTACCTATGCGTTTGGTGCAGAGGAGGTCGTACAAATGCAAGAGCAGGAACTTATCGCACTTGAGCAGCTCTGCTGGAATCTCGTCGGTACCTGAGGCCTTCCCTACATTCGTGTGTTGGAGAGCTACTTCAAGTTCTGACATAGTTGGAATGTTGTCCAGTTCGACTAGGGTGTCGAAGTTCGGAGTGGAATTTAAAGCTGTGACTGTGATATTGCGTGGTTCGCCATATAGTACAGCGTAGTGCTCCACCCAGCGTTCAAGCTGCTTCATAGGATCAGTGATGAGCTCCCCTGTAGTAGATTTTAAGGGGCAAACTTTCTTTGCGCTCGGTCCAGTTGCCTAGCAGAGTCCACGGTACATCACACGTAGTTTCCCGCAGTCAGCAGCAGTCTTGATTTCGTCGCACAGGTTGTTCCAGTAGTTGTTTGTACAGTGCCGAGCAACTTTCTGGAATTAACTGTGAGCCTCTTTCAGCTTGGACAGGGTGCTGCGTATCGGCCTGCTCCCATAGTTCTTGTGAGCATCGTTTTTTGGACAGTAGTAAAGGTTCTAAGATTTCTGCATTCTCAGCCATCCAGTCTTCGCAAGGCGGCTGCTTGGTTCCAAAGGATGTGACTGCAGCGTCATGCATCGCAGTTTGCAGGATTTCCCAGGGTTTATCCAGGTTCAATGCTTCCGCTGGTGCAGAATCTCTCAGCTTATTTTCGAGCGCAGTGCGAAACTCACTGATGCTGTCGTTGTTCTTCATTGCAACCGTGTTGAGACTACAACGTGGTCTTGGCTTATGTGGTGCAGGTTTCTTGTTTGGGAGATTGAGTTGTGTCAGCACGAATGAGTGGTCGATATCACCATCGGCGGAGTGGTAGGTTCTTGATTGTTTGACAGAACCGATGTCTCTTTTTCTACACAATGCAATATCCAATTGGTGGCAATGTTTGAAACGAGGGTGTCTCCAAGAGACACGATGACACATTTTCTGTTTGAACCAGGTGTTTGCAATACAGAGTCCCTGTTGACTACAGAGCTCTAGAATTCTAGGAGGTGATCGCTGGCTAGGATCCTGCTCAGTATTTCGTTGAGACAGTCGTAGAATTCATTCATCACATGATCTTCACTAGGCAATGTTGGCGCATAGACGCTGATGAGGTGTACTGGTGTATCGGCACAGTTGATCTTCAGTGTCATAATTCTCTCTGAAATGCTGACCGGAGTGTCGACTACATGTTCTCTGAGTAATTTGTTTGTCACTGCAAAACCTACTCCATGGATGCGATATTCCTCTTCTGCTTTGCCAGTCCAGAAGAAAGTGTAGTTTTGTTCCAAGATGGAGCCAGTTCCAGCCAATCTGGTCTCCTGTAGAGTGACAATGTTGACAGACAGCTTGGCAAGTTCACAGTCTTACGAGGCAGACCTTGTGCATGAAGGTTGAGATCCGGGTCATTCGTGAAACCCGGGCACAGTGTACGAATGTTCCAACTTTTGAGTCGGAGAGTAGTCTTTGAATTGTGATTTGTAATAGGTGAATGATTTACGTCCGTGATTGCCTGACCACCCCATCGAAGCAGCGGATGTGACGGGGTAGCACCTTACTGACCAGGGGCTGCCTGGTTTGAGGTGGACGGTAGCCACCCACTGGGTCTAAATAGCCCCTCTCACCGTTGCGGAAGATCCGAAGTGCCTGGTCGCGACGTCAGTTTGACCAGACTTTTAACTCTTCCACCGTTGCGAGAGCCTGGGCAAAGAAACTCGTGCGTTGCCCAAGCGGCACGAGTGGCACTTGACCAGAGCTGGTAGAACCCAAGGAAAGACAAGGTCGATACATTGGTACCGACTCTGGCTGCAGGAGGTGGCCATTGGCTCATAAGAAGCTCATCCGGCCTTTGATAGGTCTTGTTTTTGATCCTGCTAGGTGTCCCCACACCCTCCTCACTCAGGTTACTCCGGGCGAGGCAGCCAGTTTAGTCGCCGACGACCCAACCATGAGGCAGCTAGCCCTGGGTTACACGGTACCAGTGGAAGTCTAAGACTCAGCTGACATGTATAGGGTTCAAAGGAGAGTCGCTAATTAATCCTAGACTGTCAGCTAGACGTCAACCTCTGTCGACAAAATGTTGCATACCTCTGCCTATTTTACAAGCTCTTGTACCCTCTCAGCGTAAATACCTCTGACAAACTTGACAAGCAACAAAGTCCCACCCCTACACAGTAGAGATCCCTGGATTCTACTCTAATAGTTTCTTTCTCAGAACTGCTAGACTTTGGAATTCACTTCTGGGTTCCTGCTTTCCCAACTGTACTGACATGCAGAATTTCAAGTGTAATGTGAACAGACATCTTGCTACTTAATTTTTTTTTTTTTTTTTTTTTTACACAGTGATCACCACTTATCAAGGCCCGGAAGCCACTCAGGGATAAGGGTTATTGCAAGTACATCACGTTAGTGAGGAGATTTTATGAAGTTTTTAATTAGGGGGGGCGGTTCATTAGGAATTTGTTAACATTAGACTTGAAGACATCCAAGTTGTAGTCCGGAGGGAAGCAGGCAGACGGAACAGAGTTCCACAGGCGTGCAGTTCTAAGAAAGAAGCTTTGCTCATGAAATCCGCGTTTTGATTTAGGCACAGATATAGAGTGGGGGAAATTTTTCACAGTGGATTCAGCTAGACGGGTGTTTTTCGTAAAAGATTGGCGAGGGGGGACCAGGGATTGGAGTTCAGACGAGCACCTGCCATGAAAATAACGATAAAACAAGGATAGGCTCGCAACGTCTTCTGTGGGAGAGGGGTTGCAGGGTAGAGAAAAGGGCATCCCCCACTAAACCACGAAGTCTATTTTGTACTCTGTCAAGGCATGATAGGCTGTTTTTGGCAGCTCCTACCCAGATATGGCAACAGTATTCCATCCTTGGCCGTACTTGGCTTTTATCAGTAGTGAGATATCTTCTGGAGCGGTAGAAGGATCCCACCATCTTTCCTGCGACCTTGGCAACAGACTTGATGTACGTGTTCCATTTCAGATCAGGAGTAAAGGTCAAACCTAGAAGCTTGTCAAAACACGGGGCCTCACCCAGACGAGAGCCATCCATCACAATTGATGCCAGCTGGGGATCAGAGCGTTGATGATGTAAGGATAGGAGTTTGGTTTTAGATGCATTAAAGGTAACTAGCCACATCTTCCCCCACTGAACCACGCGCTCGAGATCAGAGGAGAGAGAATCCGAGAGAACTTTATCATTTACAGCCTTTGATGTGTTGCCATAGATGGTCGTGTCATCAGCATAGATGTCAACGAATGATTTAAGTATGTGTTTAGGGAGGTCATTGATGTAGATCAGGAAGAGAGTTGGGCCCAGGATTGACCCCTGAGGGACTCCAGCATTTATATTGCAGGCCTCCGATTTTTGTCCATCTACCACTACTCTTATGAGCCTATCGGAGAGAAATGATTTAATGATTGAGAAAACATTCCTTACATAGTATCCCTGTAACTTATGTCCCTGATTGTAGCCCCCTCCTCCGCATCAAAGTGGCACTGTGCTTTGTTTTGGGTGTAAATGTAATAAAAAGAAAGAATTCTAGGAAAATATCAGGTACTTATGGGAGAGACCATGTGAAGGTTGCCAACATCTCTAAGCAAAAATGTTTCTGTGGAATGATTTGGACTTAAACTTGACACACCCAGGTTGTCAGTCTGTGTTGTTAACCACTTAATCAACATCACCTGCAGTTGTTGATGAATGGGTGTTCAAAAATGTTATGCTAACTGGCATGAATTGAGATTGCAAAAAAGGTGACTGGTTAAGAAGATTTGAGGGATCGTCTCCGTCAACTCTTGTGTGTTTGTCACTCTATTTCTGAATCTACTCCTTCCCCACAACAATAAAAAAATATCATTTAAAATTTAATGGTTAGAAAGACAAGATGAGTCTGAAACTGTTTTTAATAAAGATTTCTATTTATTAAAATGAAATTGAATTTTCTTTTTGTCTTCAAATTTTTGAATAATAAAACATTTATCTTCAGGAAATTGGACAGTTCTTTTTTTTTTTTTTTTTTCTTCCTCTTATATGCCATGATGGTGGTGATAAGTCCTGGCATGATTTGAGGTGCTTGGAGTAAAAATGATGTTTATTTTATGATGTCATATTAACTTTTGTTACACACATGCAAGAAAAAGAAGAAGAAGAAAAAGAAAAAAAAAAACTGTCCAATTTCCTGAAGATGAATATTTTATTATTTGAAAATTTGAAAAAAATTTTTTTTATTTTTAATAAATAGCAAAATTTATTAAAAACTATTTCACACTTGTCTTTCTAACCATTAAATCTTAATTATTAAGTGTTTCAAACAGTGAATTCCTTTTAAAAATATATTTTATTTTTATGTATAAATGTTCATTATTATTATTATTTTCAACACAGCAACAAACAACATTATTTTAAGATCATACGTGAATCCAAATCAAGAAAATTCTAGAAGCAAAATCTGGGCATAAGCTTAAAGTACAATAAGTGTTTTTTTTTTTATTTTAATTTTCTTGAAGTTTCATAAAAATTGTCCAATAATTATTCATTATATTTTATTTGAAACAGAAAAAAGAATATTGTTTTAATTTTTCAATTACTTTTTAATTCAATTATCTTTGTTATAATAGAAACAATATTTTTTCATTAAAAAAGTTGGCCAGCATTTGTGTGAAAAAAAAATGACAAAACTTTCATTCAACATTTTCTGGTATTTTATGTAAACTGGCTAGAAAATTCTGACAATATGACAATAGCACAGTCCTTATTTTGCATAAGTACCCAAACTATACATTGACAGCATGACTAAATATTTGATATTAAGGACATAAAGCATAAAAATTTATGAACAAATTTTTAATTTTGGTGATTTCAAGCAAATGAATTTTTAAAGTATTTTGTTTTCCCCATAACCTGTTTCAATATATATTATTCCTTAATTGGAATTCATTTTTTTTGAGATGAGCATTATATATATTAATTTATTTTTATTTCCGACTATTATTCTCATCTTTATTAGTGGTTGTTTTTGATCTTTTATTACTTTTTCTAAATAATAAAAATAAATTAACCTGTTTGAAGTCATACTGAATCAAAATATATTTGTGATTGTAACTTTAGTAGTTTCAAAATTTAACTGGATGTACAAAAAGATGGCATTATGTCTTTTCTTTTTATAATAAGTTATCAGTTAGCCGTAAATATTTTCCATCCTGATATGTTATTTCCATTTGTTTTTTTAACAGGAAATATCAGACATCGCCACATCCCAAGTGAGAGCATTAGAGACGCAACAGATATCACGCGACAAGGAAGTTATCTCCCTTCAACAACAGCTGGTTGACTTTCAAGGACAAAGTGATGAAAAAACGGTGATAGGTATTACATAAGACTTTATAGATATTCGTGCACAAATTGTTGTGTAAGGAAGAGCAGCAAATGAATTATCCCCTCTCTAAAAATGTATTTCATTTTACAGTTTTTAGAGGGAACTATCAATTATTCAATTATACACAGATTTGATAAACTATGATTTTTTTTTTCAAATAAGTATAGGATGTTCCCATCCCTCCAGAATAAGTGATCCGAATTAAATTCCACCTAAAGAATCCTTTCTACAATGCAACCTAATAAACTTCAATCTATGCCTGACTTGTCCACCAAGTTTCTATCATGAATGTTTAACAATCTTTTATCACATATGTTCGAAATGTGCATCTCTGTGTTGCAAGAATGTGACAGGATACAACATGCAAAAACATCAATAAACTCTCAGCCACTCTTGACTCTGTTGCGTTTAGCATTCAAATTTAAAATTATTCCATGGGCCTTGAATATGTGAATCCGCCTGGATAGGATTTATTTAGAATGGTAACTGGGTAGCAAATCCTACTTAAAACATAAACAGAGTTCTGCGAATGAAGAATTTAGAAAAACAAAATTTTATAACAAAACATTTTTATACAAGAGAAAAGAATATAAAAATTTTTTTTATGTAAAACAATGTTTCTTATCTGATACTATGTTTTTATGTCCTGGTCAGTAGAGGACAAATCCTTCTAGATTGCGGCAAGTTTATTTTTGTTAATTTTTATTCATTTTGTGGGATGGTCCCTGGTTTTGGTAGAGGTCGTTTTCGAATATTAATAACATCTTTGAGTTAACCAAGAAACAAACATAGAAAATGAATGGATCATATATATATATATATATATATATATATAGTCTTTGAAGTTTTTAACCTTTAAAACTATACAAAAAATTATTTTTTATCATTCGTTAGAAAACCATCTAGTCAGTAAGTCATTTAATCACCTGCAATCACACACACACACACACACATATATATATATATATATATATACGCATGCATAATAAAATAGATATAAATGAAACACTGAAAAGAATAGAAGGGTCACTAGGTAGCAAAAAGTGCTACCTAAAAACATGAACAGAGTTTTTTAAATAAAAAATAAAGAAAAACAAAATTTTATAACAAAACATTTTTATACAAGAGATAATAATATAAAAATTACTTTTTATGTAAAAAACTGTTTCTTAGTAAAAACACATGTTTGAGTAAAAAAAGTTGATTGAATAATAATCACAAGTGAAAATTTTCATAGACTGAATAATATGCATGTGTAAAACTCAGTGCAGCATCACTTTAGTGATTTAATGAGAAACGATGCGTCAATGTAATTAGGATGAATATGATTTTATATTTTATATATATTTTCATTAAACAAGTTTTTTTTTTTAACTTTTTTCTAAGATTTTTAACTTTAGTATTGGCATATTATTGGTTTATCTAAGTTTAGGAAATATTTTCTCAAAATAAATGCTGATATTTGATTTTGTCAAACTATGAAGTGCTTTCAATAAGTTTCCAGACTTTTTTCATATGGATACTTTTACTGATAGCACACACATGAAAATCTAATCCCCTTCAAAGTAATCTCCTGCAATGCACTTGCACCATTTTAACAACTTCTGGAAGGCCCCATGTGTGAGTGTGTCAATGATCCTCACCACAGCCTCTTTCATCTCTTCAATTTAAATCAACCTCTAAGGTTTTCCTTGAGCTTAGGGAATAACCAAAAGTCACAAGGAGCAAGGTCTGGATTATAGGAAGGCTGATAAATTGTCTCGATGCCAATTTTGGTCAAATAGTCTGTGACAGGGATAGAGTTGTTGACTGGTGCATTCGTGCGAATCTTCTACATCCTCAGTTCCTTCCGAATAATTGTGTGTACAGTTCCCACACTGACATCAAACTGTGCACTTATTGTCTCTATAGACACACGACGGTCCTTATCCATGAAATTCTTTTTGGCCAATCAATTCTAGTGTTCTGACTGCCTTACTCTTACAACACCTCTCATCATCCGTCACAGACTCCTTGCCTTCCTTGAATTTCTTATGCCACTCACAAACTGATGCTCGATTCATGCAAGATGGTCCAATAGCAGTCTGAAGCATTCCATACATTTCTGTGGCATTTTTAAAAAAGTTTAAGACATAATTTTATTGCATATCATTCTTCTAAAGTGACCTGACTATTTTCAGGGAAACTCCATCGTCACATCGTGCAGCTGCAAATCAGCGAGGGCACAGCTCTTCAAAAATTGGAGAGTGCTCTTCAGAAACTGAGTAAATGTGAATCGCAGGTGTTGCGCTTGGAACAACAAATTGACGAGAAAAACCAAACTATATATCACAACCGAACTGAAGCTCAAAATAAAATCAAACACTTAAAACAGAATTTATACGTAAGTATTTTTGGTTTTTCTTTCTTCGCTGCTTGTGCAGAATTTCACCTACATTAAAAAACAAATATAAAATAAATACAAAACTTAAAGTATCATGAGTGTTTTTTTTTTGATTTGACTTTTAATTTTCTTAAAGTTTCATAAAAATTCTCCAATAATAATTTTTTTTTTATTGTATTTTTTCATTATATTTTTTTTTCAGTTTTCAATCAATTTTTCATCCAATTATCTTTGTTATAACAGAAATAATATTTTTTTTTCAACGAAAAAATTGACCAGCATTTGCAAATAAAAAAAATAAAAAAATCACAGAATTTTCATTCAGCACCTTCTGGCATTTTTTGTAAACTGCTCTTAAAATTCTGACGATAGCACAGTCCTTATTTTGCACAGGACCTAAACTATACATTGACAATATGAATAAATATTTGATATTAAGGACATAAATCTGTTGAGATCAGTGTGACCGATCCGTAAAAATAAAAAACGTGTTCCAAAAAGTCCGACTTCAAATTAATGCAACCAAATACCGAGTTAGAAAATTTACAAGAGACATTTATTTATAAGAAAGTAAAATAACATGAAAATGTTTTTGTGATGTACGCAAATAGGCATGAATAATTTGAAAGATTCATTGTGTGTACCAAATTGAATTTTGAGTTTTGTCTTGAAAAGGCCTTATTTTTTATTATTACCTTGACAAGACCTTGAAAATATGGAAAACGTCTTGAAAATTGTATGCTTGATGTCCAGTAAAAGTGAAGAGAGAGAAAGAGAAATAATTTATGGCTCTTGTCCAGAATTCCCCTTATATATAAAATGAAAAATTAAAGAAAACTGTATAATACTAATTTGAAAGATTCGTTTAGTGTACCAAATGTTAATAAAGTTCGTTAGCATTGTTGTATTTTAAAAATAATTGTTCTCAATAAGTTATTATGTTCGATTTTTTTTGGTCGATTGTTTTTGGTCGATATTAATATTTGTGAAGGACCAGATTGCCTTACCTTGTTTGTTGCTCTTTGAGTGCATCTTCATAGAGCGTGTGAATTTTGACGTGTGACCAACTTGGTGACGACGTGAGAGAGTGAAAAGAAGGAAAAGAAACGGAAGACTAGGGTTAAGTGTCACCGGAACTGAAGGTCAGGCCATGTCATTCATCGCATATCCTCACATTGCTTTGCATGTGTGCTACACACGTATAGCTTGCTTTGTGTCTGTGTGTTCGAGCTAGACACAAAGCGAATTTAATGGTTGTAACGCTTCACTATAAATCTGTATGATGTACATACCTGCAACAAAAAGAAAATGTCATATTCAAAAACTCACGTAAATTGATTAAATAGTTTTTATTTTTATAAAGAAAATAATTTTTAAGCAAATTTGAATTTTTGAATGTTGTCAAAAACGATTTTTTAAAATCTCACAAGTTTGAATTATTGTTTTAAGATAGCAGCATGATATTGTCACTGTTCATTTGATTTTCTTATCTAAAAATAAAACTACTTAATCAATTTTTAATGTACAATATTTTTTCTTTATTAGTTAGCACAGGTTTGAAAAGGCCTTATTTTTATTATTACCTTGAAAAAACCTTGAAAATTGTATTCTTGATGCCTAGTAAAAGTAAAGAGAGAGAGAGAGAGAGAGAGAGAGATAATTTATGGTCCTTGCCCAGAATTCCCCTTATATATAAAATGAAAAATTAAAGAAAACTCTGTATGATATGCATACCCGTGATGGAAATAAATTATTGCATTCCAAAATTCATGTAAATTGATTAAGTTGTTTTATTTTTATAAAGAAAATAATTTTTAAACAAATTTTAATTTTTCAATGTTCCCATGTTAAAAATGGCTTTCTAAAATCTTGCAAGTTTTAATTATTTGGAGTTATTTCCCTTGTTTTCAAAATGGCGGCACAAGATTGCCACTGGTAGTTTATTGATAAAATTTGATTCTCTTATTAAAAATAAAACTATTTGATCAGTTTATGTAATTTTTGGTGCATGATACTTTCTGTCATGGTTATTTACATCATACAAATTTTTCTTTATTTTTCTTTTTTTTTCAAATATAGGTGGAATCCTAGACAAACACCATTTTTTCTTTTCTTCTTCTTTTCCTCTTTAATAATAATTATGTTTTCAGTGCAAAATTTTATGCAGATCATGGCACACAGGAGACTAATTCGTCTTTATTGAGATGTAGAAGTATTTTTAAATATGCGGCAGTTTGACAAAATAGTGCAATAAATTTGAATAGCAGATCGTTTTATTAACATTTTATTTTACAACATCCATTTTTGTTTTTGCTTTCATTAACCTTTTACCATCAAAATGTACTTCTAAGTCGCCTTTCAAGAAAACAATATTTCTTACTCTTATGTCTTGTCAGCTGAACTGGTCTTCAAAGTACATATCTATGTATGGTTCAACACGTGAAATGAGGGTTTGTTTATATTAGTGTGTCAGTTGCATATTAACTTCCATCACGTGTGAGTTTCATGATTAAAAAAAATTATTTATTGCAAAAAAAAAAAAAAAAAAATTCTGACCGTAAAGGGTTAAACTTTGTAAACTTATCAAAAATAAGCTGAGAATTCTTTGTTGAAAAGAAAATGTTAGAACTTTAAACATAATTTTCTTCTTTTATTTGTAGGATCTTCGTCGGCAGTTTGCAGGAGCAGTGCCGCTTTCCAAGCAAGAAACATTTACGAGGAACATGGTTCAAATTAGGGAAGATAAATTAAAGACAGAAGAAGAACTGCTACACGTAAAAAATCAATTTTCATTAAAAAAAAAATTTCTAAAATATTCGATGTGGCGGATCTGATGAGCCAAAATCTGGATCAAGCAGTGGAAATAGACTTGACTTATTGCAAGCGTAAAAGAACTTGGTGCTTATCATGTTCAGATAAATATATTAGGATCGCTAGATATGATAATAAAAAATATACAGACTTATTTGTATTAACCCATTTTATTCATATTAAATTATTTACATGACGATATTGAGTATCCGGCATGTCGCCATCTTGCTCATCTCTCCTTCTGCCTTTAACTCTTCAGTTGTCAAGGGCCGTAACTCAGAGCAAAGGGAAATAATTCTTAACTTTCTTTATTTAGAGTTATGCCCCCTTTTTGATCGCTATAAGACTGCTTATTTAGAATTAAACTTATTTTCAAAAATAAAAAATGCGAAAAAATGTTTTAAAAAATATATACTGTATGTACGCATAACAAAACGAAAATATCATGTTCCAAAAATCATGTAAATTAATCAAATAGATTTTTTAACTAAAGAAATAAAATTTCATGTCGAAGTGAGATGTTATGTTTTGATCCACCATGTTTTATAAATACGGGGGAGACAACTCAATTCGAACTATTGAGATCAAAATCAGCTACAATTTTCTCTTAAAACCGCTAAAAATCATAAAAAATAATTTCCTGTACAAAAAAAAGCTATTTAATTAATTTATGATTTTTGGAATATGACATCATTCAGTGACAGTTACGTATATCATTAAGATATTTCAGCAATTTTACTTTTTTAAAATAGGTTTGATTCTAGATAAGCACTAAAAAACAACTTTATAATGTAAAACCTCAATTTGAGAAAAAATAATCCCATACTGGAACTAGAGTATTTATATATACTAGCGGGACCTGTGGAAATTCCACAGTAGCATCTTTTATATGTAATATATTGTTGCTGGGCACTCTGTGGACATTCAGTATGAATGAAGGACCCCATGATATTATTGTACCTATTTACAATGCCTCCCCACGTGACAGAGTTAGACACCAGGGTCGTTTTTTAATCTGGAGAAAAGTAACAAAAATTAAAATTGTCTCAGTCGTGAAGGATTTCGCTTCCACTGAAAGAGAACGAGAAATGAAAGTGCCGCATCTGAAGAACAGATACTACACTTTGATCTTGGCCAAAAAGCCAGCGCTTTTGTTAAAACTGTAAAAGTATTTACCTAAGTAACTTGATTAATGTAACGTCAGAATATATCTGGTTATTATGGTCTATCTGCAATATCCTTATAGGAGTCTGTGACATATTTTCATTGTATGGACGCCCCATGCGGACAAAAACCTCACAATATCATTATACTATATTTAGACAGAACAGATACTACCCTTTGAACCTAGCCAGGAAATCAAGAAGGTATATTTTAGTTTCATGTACGGCCCAAAAGCGACACCATTTTTTTACATTGTATCTTTGGTGATCAGAAGATCCTATTTATTAAAAAAGAAAGATAGAAGGTCATAACATACTACGTACATTAAATTAGCACATCTATATATAAATAATTTAATATTCGTAGTATGTTATCACCGTCTATTCTCCTTTTTAATAAATAGGATCTGCCGATTAAATAATTTATAATCTGGAAACTGTAACACACATATGTATGTTAAAGGTGCTACAGTATTAATGCATACATTGACCAAGTGTGGTCAGTATACTTTGCCATCCATAAAAGATGGCCTTAATGAAAGTCAACAAAAGGCATTTTAGCACTTGAACCAAGATTTATTTACATTAGACTTGAAAACGACTATGTTGTAGTCAGTTGGAAAGCAACCCCACAATAATCAAGATGAAAATAGTGTGAATAATTCAAATACAAATTAGCAATCTTCATCTAAAAATTTTGAACCAGAAATCATATTATATTGCCTTCCTTAGTCATATTTTCTCCTCCCCATTTGCCATTTTGTGTAGAATTTTATGATTCCAATTCTGCTTTTTTTTTCTTTTTTTTTTCAGTCATAAAATGTTTATAAGTAGAACAATTAGAGCAATTATTTGTGGTTTTTTTTTTTGTCAAGGTTCAAGAGCAGCGTAGACAAATGGAGGACAAGGTAGCTGAATTGCAGCTGATCCAGTCAAGCCAGAGGGAATTACTTGAGGCAACCGTAAAGGACAGCCAGACTGGCTCAAACAAATTAGTAGAATGGCACTCAAAACTGGAAGTATTGCGTCTTGCGGAGCTGAAACAAAAAAGACTCATTGTTCAGTTAGAAGAAAAGGTAATTTATTCGCTTCGTTTATTGTTTACATTGGTTTCCCGATTCACTCTAGAATCAGGTTAGACCACATGAAGGTTGCCAACATTTATGAGTTAAGTAGATGCTATGGAGCTGATTGGACTTGAATTTGACACACCCAAGTTGCTTGTCTGTCCATATCATTATTTAATTCACCACTGTTTTCAGTGCATTTTCTTTTTTTTTACTAGGAGGTCACCATTTAAATAATTGTCTAATCCAGCTAAAATTTTGAATGTGCAGTGATTTATATCTCTATGGGTTATGTGGCAAATTACAGCTCTGAACTAATTGTGGTTTTTGATTCATAAGTGTTTGAACTGAGTCAAGTGTGAAATGAAGCCTGTTGAGTGTTACGCAGTGATCTGGGTTTTTTTATTTGAAAGGATGCACACCACCAGAGAATTTTAATGAAATGAAAGAAATGTATGGTAATGATATCCCATCATATGACCTTGTAAAACGCTGGAAATCAGTGGAAACAGCTTCCAGACTTGGTTACTCTCCCATCTTCCATTAATGAAGTCTGTCAGTCAAATTGAGGCTGCTATTTTGAAAGATCAACGCATGACTATTTGCCAAGTAGAAGTCAAGTTTAATAAAGGATCCATGGAAACTACCATTCATGACCATTTGCATACAGTGTCTGCCAGATTGATTCCCATGTTGCTGACATGTTTCCAGAAACGAGAATGCATCGAGTTTGCAAGGATGAATTTGGAGATGTGCCAAGAAGATGAGCCAAAAGTTTTTTTTCAAAAAACTGATTACACAGGATGAAACCTGGGTCTATCACTATAATCTGGAGACTAAAGCTCAGCTAATGCAGTGGAAGCACTTGAAGGCAAGGGTGTAGCCCTCAGCTTGCAAGGTCACACTCACAGTCTTCATTGACGAATCAGTGCTGATAGATTTCTTGGTAAAGGCTGCCACAATTCCAGGAGTTTATTATATTTCATTTTTGACGAAATAAGCCAATCAAAACAATCATAATCAAAAGGTGGGGTAAGATCTTGCATGACAACGCTCCATTCAACAATGTGCATATCACCAGATCATGAGTGTGTGACTATGAAATCCTTCCCCATCCTCCCTACTCTCCTGACCTTGCACCCTTTGACTTTCATCTCTTCCCAGCCATGAATTTGTTTTTGAAAGGAAAGTGTTTCCCACATGATGTAGTCTTGACTTCAGAATGTTTCTACAAAAATGGTCTCCAGAGCTGCATTAACAATGGGAGAAAATGCATAACTCTGGGTTATTCTTATGTAGGGAAAGACTAATATAACTGTACCAAGTTATGTTGCTCTACTGCTATGAGAAGTGGGTAAGGGGCATTACTTATTGAACATCCCTTGTATGAATCAAATATCAATTGAAATTAAAAATAAAGGCTCTAAGTCTGTCATCTGGAAATATGCTGCCACTCAGAGAATGCCAGTCAAATTGTGTTATTTCTTTTCATATAAAATGTTTGATATGAATTTCATGAACATGAAGTTAATTTTTATTTTTTTTAATTTTTTTTTTTTAAATTTCAGATAAGTTTTCTTGAGAAAACAAATGGACATCAAGAACGAACAATCAATGAACTTGAAAGAAATTCTGTCAGGGTTTCTAAAGTAAGCCGATTCTTATTTAGGTTGCATAGTTTTGAAAGTTTTTATTTTATTTATTTTCTCTAAAAATTCACTTTGTTATGTAATCATAGGAATATCATTTCGATAACATTCTTATGTGATCATTTAGTTTTTTTTATGTTTTAATCACTTGAAATCATTTAGTTTTTTTTAAAATATTTTAATCACTTGAAATCATTTAGTTTTTTTTTATATTTTAATCACTTGAAATCATTTAGTTTTTTTTTAATATTTTAATCACTTGAAATCATTTAGTTTTTTTTTTTATATTTTAATAACTTGAAATCATTTAGTTTTTTTTTATATTTTAATAACTTGAAATCATTTAGTTTTTTTTTATATTTTAATCACTTAAAATCATTCAGTTTTTTTTTAATATTTTAATCACTTAAAATCATTCAGTTTTTTTTAAATATTTTAATCACTTGAAATCATTTAGTTTTTTTTTATATTTTAATAACTTGAAATCATACCTTCGTTGCTGACAACCAGCATTCTGCATGAGTGTTTTATCATCTTCGTCAATTAGGGTGAATTCCATGCCAAAAGCTATCTGAGATACTTCTTTAATATATTTATTAGTGTTGGGGCAATTAATTAGAATCAGGAATTAGAAAAAAATGGAACTTTGTGGGTATCAGAATCAGAAAAATGATGCCTATTTTCCAATGCCAAAAAAAATTCTTCAAAGTTTTTTTGCTTTTAAAACTTAATTTTCTATTGAAATGAAAAAAAGATGCCCCTGTTATTCATGGCAATCCAGCGATGCATTTTGAGGGTGCTGGCAATGGTTCTGCTGCCATAACTTGGATTAATCGAGAGCATGAGTTGTACAACGGCATGTCTCCGATCTCGCTCACTGAACATTGTGTCACTTTCAAACACGATAGAAGGCTCCTATCACTCTTGGGATTTGTACACAACTGGCTAACTAGTAGATTGTTTGCAACAAAAAAAAAAAAAAAAGAAAACCGGTTTTCATCAAACAGAAATGGAATTATGTCATCTTTTCTAGGGTAACAATTTTATCATTTTACCCTGTAATCTTTTTAAATGAGGACTGGCTGAATCTAGGTCTATTGAAAAAATATTTTTAATATTCCAATGTGTTTTCTCATTGTTTTCTTTGATGAATTTTGTTGTGTCCAAAGAAATGGGTTGTCGGAATCATGGAATATTTGAAGATCATTTTAGGTCAAATACTATTTATTACAGTCGAAACACAAATTATATTTACAGCACGATATGCACATGTTAGCGCAGCCGGCATCTTGTCCATTCTTCCTGGACCTCTCTGGTCTTTTTCTTTTCATCTATATAAGGGCAATAACTCTTACTTCCTTTATTAGAGTTATTTCCCCTTTAGCTTTATCGATCGCTATAACAAATTGAATGTATTTTTTGTCTGTTATGTTTTTGTTAGGAATTTGAAGAACGTCAACTCGTCTGGGAACAAAGAGAATTAGAGCTCGAACTAGTTATTAGCAGGATGGAAAAGCGCGCCTCCGATATTGCGGGTGTTGCTGCAAAAGTAAGTACATTCTCTACTTTATTCAATTTATTTATGCTTCGTTTGGCAGACGGCGATAAAAAAGTACTGATCCCATCTAGTAGGTTAGTAAAAATTACCCTTTCCCACTTATATTGTCCTTTTTCTTTTCATCTTTTTTCCCCATTATTAATTATCTTTCCTTATTCAATTGTAACAGTATCTGATGTGAATCTTTTTTCCCTTCTCTTTTTTTACATATTGTAAAAAACAAATGTGAAACTACTTCAGAAATACTGAAGTCTCATATGAAAAAATGAATAAAAAATGAATAAATTTTTATAGAAAAGAATTTTCTAGCCATCTTTTATATCGTGTGTGTGTGTGTCTCTATATATATCTGTAAAGGTGAGGATGTGTGTGTGGATAACTCTCAACCTATATACTCAACAAATTTTTGATTTACAGACCGGAAATTTAGTGTAAAGGGTAATCAGACATTTGGAAAACTTTTTAATTGATTTTCATCTGGAAAAAGGGCTGCTAAGGGGTCCAAATTGAAAAATTGGTACTTGGGGTGGGGGTGGGGGTGGGTCGTCAAATTTTTATCTGTTTGTCAACTGTTTCCCAACTGCACATGTGCGAATCATTCATATGACGACTTCCTTATGTTAAGAATAAGTACGTTTGAAAACACTTTTTAAAGATCATGGCAAGCTGGCCTAATGGTTATCGTACTTGACTCACTGTCTTTAGATTTTGGTTTCGATCTAAGTTCAAGTATATATTTTTTTACTTAAAAGAAGTAAGCTGTTTAGAAAAAAATATAATACTTTCATGCACAATTTCTTTCCATTTTTTTTATCTCATTTTTTAAAAGGAATTTAATGTTATGTTTAATACCAGGCAATGCTGGGTACATCTGCTAGTATATATATGTAAAGTGATTAAAGTAAAATGCTTACGTAAAAATCCAAACAAACCAGAAAAAACAAAAAGCAACACCTTAAAGGTACGAGATGAAATAATGGTGGAAGTCAAATAAATCGATGAAGTAAAGATTTTTTTGCACATTTTTAAATTTACATACAAAAAGAAATAAATGATAAGTTTCCTTTTTTTATTTTCATTTTAGTAAATCTAAAATCAATAATGTGTAATTATAGTTTTGCATTTTTGAGATGAGGGCTGATTGTTTATATTACTTATTTTGATCGGACTATGGTTCTCATTTTGAGTTTTATTTGTGCAACATTTCGGTTGGTGTAACCTTCGACCTTTGTCAGGCATGTTGGTCGCTATCTTGGAAAACTGTCAAACTTTATTAGAGTTATCTCCTCTTTGTCAACAATTTTTTTTTCACATATACAAAACCATGGCAAAAAAAAACAAAAGCAACTCCAAGAATACAAAACCATCTACGGAGCCAGTAACTTTTCTCTTTTCTTTTCCAAGATAATGACCAACATGCTTGACAAAGGTTGAAGGCCATACCGACCGAAATGTTGCACAAATTACACTCAAGATGAGAACAATAGTCCAATCAAAACAAGTTATACAAATAATGTGTAAGTTACGTATAGGTGAGAAACACGCACACAAAAAACATGCAAAGTTATCGCATAATGTTATTAATATAGTGAAAAGATAGCCAAAGAAATGCTTATTTAAAAAGGAATAAGTGCTATTTTCATTCTTTCAGTTAAAATACAAGTTAATGTTTACGTATGCCTCAGTACAGAGTTACTTCCTTTTAGCAAACACATTCAAATTTAATTTTCTACCGACCTGTAGAGTTTTAATCTTTTGAAACTAAGTTTTGTTTCAAAATTTTTTCTGTTACTTTCATGTAGTTAAACTTGAATCAATCAAAGATGGCAGTTGATTTTTTGGTACTTGTGCATGATAATCAGATATCTAAGATACATTTTAAAATACATTTTAAATAAAAATACAATTACTTAGTTATGTTTCATGTCGAAATTAGTAAAAATTCCAAAAATTATGAAAAACGATTCAGTAAAAAAAAAATACAAGAAATTCTCAGCATCATCATTTAGCGTGGGTTGGATGGTTTTTGTCTAATGACTCTTCTTCAGGCCTCTTGGTCTTGTGCAAGGCCTGATCATAATCTCAACTTTCTAAGTTTCCTAAGGTCATCTTAACTAACCGACTCCATGTTTTACATGATTTAACCCTCCCTCTAAATCCATCAACCTCAATAAACCTACATCTGCTGACTGAATTTACCTCATTCATCCTTTCGACATGTCCATATCACCTCAAACTATTTTGGCATAAAACATTGACATCTACAAGGTAGAGCAATAAAAATGTTTCCCTAAAGAAAACATTTTATTTTAAGACTTTTCCGCAAGCGTCGGCAGGAGCTTGGCAGATACTCAGCGAATGGCGGCAATCAGGCTGACTTTGGTGTTGTGGGAGGTTATGTTGGTGATGCTCTCAATGAATGACCAAACGAAGTCCAGTCGGTTCAGATTGGAGAAAGAGAGAGGTCAGTGAGAGAAAGATACAAGGTCATAGCACTCATTCTGAAGCCAAGCCCAGGTCTCTTTGGACTTGTGAGCCGGGACCAGTCCTGCTACCACACCTAGGTTTTGACAGCAGCCACCTGATTGCACCATAGGATTACCACACTCTTCAAAACATCCAGGCTCACTTTGGTGTTGACTTTCAAGCCGACTTCGAAGATGTGAGGTGGCATGATGTGGCCCTCACTTGAAACCACACCAAAGACCATAACTGTGGCTAGAAATTTTGTTTTCATCACCTGGGCATGTTCCTGTTATTTGTGCCAATCTAGCGATGCATTTTGAGGGTGCTGGCAATGGTCCTGTTGTCATAACTTGAATCAGTAGAGAGCATGAGTTGTACAGCGGCGCATCTCCAATTTTGCTCCTTGAATATTATGCCATTTTCAGATATGATAGAAGGCTCCTATCATTCTTAGGATTTATACACAACTGGACAACTAGTAGATGGTCTGCAACAAAAAGAAATCCGGTTTTCATCAAATGGAAATGGAATCATGTCGTCTTTTCTAGGGTGACAATTTTATTCTTCCACCCTTTATGTTTGTGAATGTGTAATCGATTCCTCAACTATTCTGATAACTTCCAATCACTGAAACTTACACCACACATCCACATCACCATTTGCATATCTCTTCTAATAATCTTCTGAACAGGTTCGCATTAGTAAGGGCATATAGCTGTAAAAACTCACTTCAAAATTTTGTCATGATGGTTGAATTATTTACTAAAAAATAAGAAAAGAATTTATCAAATAATGTAGTTTCGCCTGTTTTTCTATTGCGATCACTTCTGTATGAGTTATATCCCTTGTCTTCATTTAACTTTCGCTATTTTAAATAAGAAAATCGTGGCTTGATAATAACTTTATTTTTTGTAAAAAAATTGTTCAAGCTGATCTTCTACTCAATCATTTATTGTAATTTTTAAGATTTTTACTAATTTTGACATCGCCTGTGCTTACCTAATCGTTCCTAATGATGGAGGTCTAAATAGAGCTGAAAGGGAGAAACAGACCAAATATCAAGGTCTCATGTATGATATGAAAAGAAACTAGAATCTCAGGGAGATATCAATCATACCAGTTATTATAGGTGCTACAGGGCTTATGAAGAAGAACCTGAAGTCCTACCTAACTAATATTCCTGGTGAACCAAGTGCAAAAGAGATCCAGACAATTACACTTAAGGGAACAACGAGGATACTAAAAAGAGCTCTCGGTTTGTTTCAATAAAAAGCAGGGCATTTTTGGCAGCTCGTTTGGCTGCCCCATACCCAGCATTACAATCGTCAAAGGAAGAAAATTAAAAAAAGAAAAATGTTTTTACTTAAAATGCATTTCTTTGATATTTTAAAACATCTGATTATAATGTACAGACACCAATAACATAACTTTTTTTGAAAAACATTAACAAAAGGAAATAAAGCAGTGCTTTTTAAGATCGAGTTGACAAATCAGTTTTTTAAAATATATCATTTTAAACAAAAACATTACTTAATTGTCATGTTGGAAATAGTAATTTATCCAAAAATTACAAAAATTCATTAAGTAAAACAACTGCTATTGTGTTTTTAGTAAAAAAAAGTCTATCAGTATTGGCCAAAACAACACATCCGCCATTACTGTAATGAAAAGGGAGATAATGATGTCTGTATTCGCAATCTTCAAGGTGTTTACATCTAGGGGAAATGTCATTTCCCCCAATTTTCCATAAAAAATTACTCTTAACTAAAAATAATTTTCTACTCAATGAATTTTTATAATTTTTGGATATATTACTATTTTCGACATGACAAGTAAGTACTGTTGTTTTAGTTTAAAACAACAAAAGATCGATCTGTCGACTCTATCTTATCAAGCTATTGCAAGTAATACTATGAAGCAACACTGAGTAAAATTGAATTTTTTATTTTATGTTTTTTTTTTTTTTTAATTTATGTTGTTTTTTTTGCTAGTTTGGTAAAACTGTTGGCAATATTCCCGATGCAAGTGAACCTGTTGCTGTTCAGTTGGAACAAGCCATTTCGACAATTAAACAAAATATGAAAACAATTTCCGATACTCAAGCAGAATCGCAAGTATTAAAACAAGTAAGAATTTTGATCTTTTGTACCACTCCAAATTTTTATTTTCTGATTGACCACTTTTTTTTGGAGGAGGGGTCCTTAATCATATAATATTTTCAAGTCTGCACATGTGAGTTTTCATGTGTGAGCGATCAAGTAACAAGCAACAAAACAGTCTTTTTTTCTGTTGTATATTCGCTTTGGCTGTCAAATATGCTTTTCAGTTGATATGATTTCTAAAAAATATGATTTCTAAAAAATATGATTTCTAAAAAATATACTTTCTAAAAAATATGATTTCTAAAAAATATAATTTCTAAAAAATATACTTTCTAAAAAATATGATTTCTAAAAAATATACTTTCTAAAAAATATGATTTCTAAAAAATATACTTTCTAAAAAATATAATTTCTAAAAAATATGATTTCTAAAAAATATGATTTCTAAAAAATATGATTTCTAAAAAATATACTTTCTAAAAAATATGATTTCTAAAAAATATGATTTCTAAAAAATATACTTTCTAAAAAATATGATTTCTTAAAAATATTATTTCTAAAAAATATGATTTCTAAAAAATATGATTTCTAAAAAATATGATTTCTAAAAAATATACTTTCTAAAAAATATACTTTCTAAAAAATATGATTTCTAAAAAATATGATTTCTTAAAAATATACTTTCTAAAAAATATGATTTCTAAAAAATATGATTTCTAAAAAATATACTTTCTAAAAAATATGATTTCTAAAAAATATGATTTCTAAAAAAATACTTTCTAAAAAATATGATTTCTAAAAAATATGATTTCTAAAAAATATGATTTCTTAAAAATATGATTTCTAAAAAATATACTTTCTAAAAAATATGATTTCTAAAAAATATGATTTCTAAAAAATATACTTTCTAAAAAATATGATTTCTAAAAAATATGATTTCTAAAAAATATGATTTCTAAAAAATATACTTTCTAAAAAATATGATTTCTAAAAAATATGATTTCTAAAAAATATACTTTCTAAAAAATATGATTTCTAAAAAATACGATTTCTAAAAAATATACTTTCTAAAAAATATGATTTCTAAAAAATATGATTTCTAAAAAATATGATTTCTAAAAAATATACTTTCTAAAAAATATGATTTCTAAAAAATATGATTTCTAAAAAATATGATTTCTAAAAAATATACTTTCTAAAAAATATGATTTCTAAAAAATATGATTTCTAAAAAATATACTTTCTAAAAAATATGATTTCTAAAAAATATGATTTCTAAAAAATATGATTTCTAAAAAATATGATTTCTAAAAAATATGATTTCTAAAAAATGATTTCTAAAAAATATGATTTCTAAAAAATATGATTTCTAAAAAATATGATTTCTAAAAAATATGATTTCTAAAAAATATACTTTCTAAAAAATATGATTTCTAAAACATATGATTTCTAAAAAATATGATTTCTAAAAAATATACTTTCTAAAAAATATGATTTCTAAAAAATATACTTTCTAAAAAATATGATTTCTAAAAAATATGATTTCTAAAAAATATACTTTCTAAAAAATGATTTCTAAAAAATATACTTTCTAAAAAATATGATTTCTAAAAAATATACTTTCTAAAAAATATGATTTCTAAAAAATATACTTTCTAAAAAATATGATTTCTAAAAAATATGATTTCTAAAAAATCAACTTTTGCCATTGCCTTGATATATATACTTGGCAGCAAAATATAAACACACACAGCTGGTTATAAAATATTTTATTTATTCAAAACAACTTTTCGATTTCAGTTTGACAGTTATGACATTAGTGATGGCAAGCGTGACGGAGGTTGACATGTTTTGCAGTTGAGAAAAATATGTCACTTAGTTTTCCTGTATCGTCGTTCTCTTTCTTTGTCTGCTGCCTCTATTTTATTGGCACAGATGATGTCAAAGCATTCCACCACGCATTGTCTTGAAATGTCGGTCACTCTCACTGACTTAATCTCCAGGGGTTCTATGTCCCGCATTTTGATTTCTTTGACGTCATTCCCAGGCACCTGGATTATCCAACACATACGTGCGTGGTTGTTGGTCTTCATTCTCTGGTTGTCGCTTTTCCATGAGTGGGCCACTGGTCCCCTTGTGGTTGTTGATCTTCTGTTTAACTTAAGATGAATTTACTCATGCATGAAAAAGTGGAGACTTGCTGAGGTTTTCCAGAGTTTTATTCAGCAGGTTTACTGTTTGGAGGAGAGATCTGCATTTTGAACATGTTTTTTCCAGGGAGTTAACCTTTGATTCCCCCACCCCACCCACTTCAATCACACCAGCTGCATGTGTGTCTATTTCTGTTTGCCACTAGATTATACTGACATGTACTAATATGACTTTTGCCAAAATTCATACTAGTTAACATAATCTCTAATTATTGACATAGGGTCCCAATATATAACAATCAGAAAGTCTTTTTACATACATGTGCGGTCGCTGGTCTTTGTTCTCCTATCGTCGCTTTTCCATGAGTTGATCCCCTTGTGATTGATGAGCTTCTGTTTAACTTAAGATGAATCTATTCTTGCATGGAAATACAATGGAGACTTGCTGGGGTTTCAAAGGTTTTATTGGGAAGAGAAAGTTTGTTCACGAGGGGGAGAGACTAACTAGGCTAAAATTAATTACTTCTTACTTATTCTTCCACTTGGGGATTGAAAGATGCTTTCTTATTCTAGTACGTTCTTTCCAAAAACTGCAAGCTTGTAGAACCTTCTTCCTGCTGACTGTTTTCCTCCTGCCTATAACCTTGATCTTTTCAAGGGTTAATAGGCATTGTATGTCTTTGTGATAATCATCTTTCATTTTTGTTAGCTCCTTACATCAAGTAGCTTCAGAACTTGTCCGGAGCAGTTTCCATAAAAAAAAGAAATTTAACGCAACTCTGAAAGCCATCACGTGACATAAACAGATATGGCATTAAGAGATCTGCCACTGTACCCAACAAACGACTCCTGTTCAATTACAATTGTTATTTAATATTTTCTTTTCCAAAATAATAAATGTTTCCTTTTTTAAAAGTTTCCTAAATTTATTTCTGCTTTCCAAAAACTTATCAAGGTAGGTAGAAGAGTAATTTAACTTGCCTTTGGTAATATTAATTTATATATTCGCTTTTATCCACTTTTTCATTCTGTTGTCAATTGTAAAAGATACCTAGGCTTTATTCTTATTATTGGTATGAAGAGATTTGAAAAGGTTGATATGCCACTGTACAAACCTATTCAGTACATTGCAATTGTTTTTAATATTTTCTTTTTGTAAATAATGTTTTGTTTTTCACAAGTTTCTTAAATTTACTTCTGCTTTCCAGCAAACAAAAAAACTCGAATCCGCACTACGAGAAGCTGAAAAGGCTCTCATCGAGAAAGATAAGATAATATCTGAAATCCGTCTTCGTATGCCCGCCACAACAGATCGTGATACTATCCTCAGGAGAGCTACAACCACAGCAATTCAAAGCCATAGACAAGATCCACACTCTAATGACGTCGACAGTGGTGAACAAGCGATGAAAGTTGCTCAGTGTGCAATTTCCAGCCTCAAGGTAAACTTTTTTTTTTTACAAAACTACATTCGTCTTCTTTAACATTTGTAGAACTGTTGGCGGACGTGAAGAATCTTGCACTCCCTATTTTTTTATTTTCATCTTTTTTTTCAATTTTTTCAGTGGATTATTATCGAATGGGCACTAGTCTACCAGATTATCAAAAAAGAAAAAAATTATAAAAAAAGTCAATATTTAAATATTTGTAGGGTTGCTCAGTTTCTGATACAACCGTCTAGTAAATCGATCACCCAGTTTAGAACAAGTCAATGTTTTTAGCGACAATTTTGCAGGTTTAACCTTTTAAAATTTAGTTTAGCCTTTTTTTGAATTTCACTTTTTAAAATAATTTCCAAAAAGGCAAAACTAATTAAAAAAAAAAAAAAAAAAAAAAGGCTAAATTTGCAAAATTTGGTCTAAAAAACGTTGAGTAGTTCTAAAATGGGTTATTTAATGTTACATTAGAAACTGAGCACCCCCTACAAATATTTAAATATTGACTTTTTTCATTTTTTTTTATTTTTATAATCCGGTAGACTAGTGTCCAGTCAATAATAATCCACTGAAAAAAATTGAAAAAAAAGATAGAAATAAAATAGATATAGAAAGGGACTAGATTTTTCAAGTCTTGTTGAACTTCAATGTCCACCACAGTAACTGGCTAGGATTCTCAAATCACACAGACGTAGCTGGTAGCGCCACATATAGCTTCTCTATATCTCATTCCCTATCTCAGATGGTTACATTTCCGACACGTTTCCCAGACCAGCACGATCAACATGCCTCACTTCTAGATCTCTTTCTGACAACAGTTCCCAATGACTGTACAACAAATGCCCATAGCCCACTCGGGAATGCTGATCACGCTGTGATAATGGTAGAAATCAGCCTAAATTCTCGCCCTAAAACTGAAGACCCACTACTCAAAACAACGAGGTATTACAAAAAGGCTGATTGGGAAGCCATCAGGGAGCTCATCAGAGATGCCCCATGGCAAAATATCTTTACTCTTCCAGCGGAACAGTGTGCAAATGAGACAACTGAATGGTTCAAAACTGCTATTGAAGCACATGTTCCCGCACGGAAATACTATAGCAAGCCCCACTCCCCCCAATGGTTTACTTCTGCTTGTGCAGCTGCCATTTGTCAAAGGCAGCATGCGTTCCGCAGATTCAACCGACATAAGTCCAGCTCAAATAAACAGAAGTTTATAGAAGCTAGAAATAATTGTAAGAGAGTGATAGACACAGCTAAGTCAGATTACTCTGAAACCACCAGAAAGCGCATCGAAGCACAGAAATTAGGAACCCGGGATTTTTGGAAAATCTACAACAGCGTAGTTAATAATGGACAGTCAATTATTCCCCCACTAACAAACAATCATGAGGTTGCTTGCACGGCAACTGACAAGGCTAATCTGCTTGCCAGTCGGTTTGCCTCAAACTCCACACTGAACTCGGTACACCACTCACTCCCTGATTTTCCTCTGCGAACAGACGCCACACTTGACGACTTGAAAATCACCCCTTCTCAGGTACATGCTATTATAAAAAACCTAGACACCTCTAAAGCATGTGGACCAGATCTCATCCCGGCTGTGCTATTAAAAAAATGCTCTGCCGAGGTTGCTCCAGTTCTGTCCAAACTTTACAATAAATGCCTTAACGAATCTTGTTTTCCCGACTGCTGGAAAACCGCCTCTGTGGTACCAGTCTTCAAGAATTCTGGTGAAAGAACTGACCCACTAAATTATCGCCCCATTAGCCTCCTCCCGCTTTTCGCCAAAATATTTGAGTCCTTAGTTAATAAAGCCCTAGTCCAGCACCTAACAGCTGCTAAACTCTTGACTGACAAACAATATGGATTCAGGCAAGCCCGTTCAACAGCAGATATCTTAACTGTAGTTTCTGAACGTATATACCGTTCATTGGATAAAACAGGGGAGGGTAGAGCGGTGGCCCTTGATATATCTAAGGCTTTTGACAGGGTATGGCACGATGGTCTTCTAAGGAAAATTAGATCATATGGAATCACTGGAAGAATTCATAACGTAATTAAATCCTTCTTAAGTAATAGAAAAATCAAAGTTGTCCTCGACGGACGTACATCCAAACAATATGACATAAATGCGGGAGTGCCTCAGGGGTCTATCCTTGGACCTCTATTGTTCCTGATATTCATAAACGACCTCCCTGATAATATTGTTTCGGAGATGGGTATATTTGCCGATGACACCACTCTCTATAACAGATATGAGGGGAAAACAAATGAACACATATCCAAGAAAATGGCAGAAACACTAGAGGATGACCTCCAATCCGTAGTGGAATGGGGACAAAAATGGTTGGTCTCATTCAATGCTGCTAAGACTAAGCTTGTTTCCTTCAATAACTACAAGAAACCTTCTCTACCACCAATAGCAATGGCCAAGAACACATTGCCTGAAAGTACTTCTTTTAAACTCCTCGGCCTAACGTTTACAGGGAATATGAACTGGAATAGATACATTGAGAGCATTGCCAAGGCTGCTGCAAGGAAGGTTGGCTCCCTCTACCGTGCTAGAAAACTACTTACGCCTGCCAGTATCCTATACCTCTATAAGGCAACCATTCGCCCATGTATGGAGTACTGTTGTCACATCTGGGCTGGTGCATCTGCTGCTTGTCTCTCGCTCCTGGACAGGGTTCAAAAAAGAGTCGCAAACCTGATAGGTCCTGAACTGTCATCTGGGCTTCAACCTCTGTCCCATCGACGAGATGTTGCATCCCTCTGCCTGTTCTACAAATACTTTAATGGTGAATGCTCTGACGAACTGCAAACACTTGTACCTCCCCGACGTAACTACCCCCGACAAACCCGACAAGCTACTAAGTCTCATCCCTTTACAGTGGAGATCCCTAGGTGCAAGAAAGCCTTTTACTCCAATAGTTTCTTCCCCAGAACTGCGGGTCTTTGGAACTCCCTTCCGGGATTCTGCTTTCCCAACTGCAATGATATGCAGAAGTTCAAGTGTAATGTTAACAAACATCTTTCTACTCTTCTCCCTTCATAATGACCCCGCTAATTAATTCCCTTATAGTAGCCCCCTGCTTCAAAGTGGCACTGTGCCTTGTTTGGGGTGAAAATTGAATAAAAAAAAAAAAAAAAAAAAAAAAACTAAACACCATGAATCTTTGATGGTATAAATAATAATAATAATGATATATATAATAATAATAATGATATATATAATAATAATAATAATAATAATAATAATAATGGTATAATAATAATAATAATAATAATAATAATAATGGTATAATAATAATAATAATAATGATATATATATAATAATAATGATATATATAATGATAACAATGATATATAATAATAATGATATATAATAATGATATAAATAATAAGAATATATATATATAATAATAATAATAATGATATATATAATAAAGGGATGATATGTCATGAAACCAAACATCATGAATAATCGTTTCAAACCAACTGCGCAATTAAAATTCAATATTTTTATAAATCAAAATTAAAACATTTTGGTGCTTTTTCGTTACAACAGTGAAATCCAAAAATCCAAATATTGAATTTCAAGTAAAACTAATGTCATCTACTTAATTGTCGTGTTGCAATAATGAACATATCCAAAGATTATGAAAAACGATAAGGTAGAAAATTAATTATTAATGAAAACAGTTTTCGAAGACAATTAGCAAAAATTGAGTTTTGCTTAAAAAAAAAAGATCTAAATTGAATATTTCGAATCATAATAAGGGAGATAATTATTTTCTGAAAACTGAAAGTCTTTGGCCAGTTTAGCACACGTATACATATAACATGTTTTTTTTTTTTTGGTGACTATATAACATTGCTACTGAGACGCTAATTAGGGCCAGATTAATGGGGGTATCTTTAGTGGGGAGTTGTGTAGAAGGATGTTTGTTTACATTTAAATTTCTGCATGTTGGTACAGTTGGAGGAACTAGAAGCAGGGAGGGAATTCCAAAGCTGTTTGAGGAAAGAAGCTGTTAGAGCAGAAAGCTTTCTGGCATCTGGAGACCTCTACAGTGAAGGGGCGGGATTTTGCTACTTGTCGGGTTGGTCAGGAATATTTACATTGAGGAGGGGGGGGCACAAGTGCAGCAAGTCCGTACGTACACATTCCATCGCAGTACTTATAAAACAAGCACAGGGATGCAACATTGAGATGATGGGACAGGGGTTGAAGCTGAGTAGACAGTGTGAGACTGATTATGTTAGAAACTTTTCTTTATTTTTGAATATTGTCTAAGAGGAAGAGGCGAATGGCTGGTGCACCAACCCAGATGTGACGACAATACTCCATAGATGGGTTAATGGTGTTCTGTTATGATTCAAATTCTCCGGTTTGGATTTTTTTTAAGTAAAACTCAATTTTCACTGATTGTCTTCGAAAATTATTTTCATTAATAATTGATTTTCTGCCTTATCATTTTTCATGATTTTTTGATATGTTTATTATTGCAACATGACGATAGTGTTATTAACACTAATACCATTTTGTTACTATTATAATAGACATGACATTAAACAAGGTCATAACACTAATAATATAAAGGATAAATTTAGAACCTAAGTTAAATACACTTGTAAATTATTGTTGGAAAGAAATAAATGTATTAATCAAATAAAATGGTCAACTTAATTTCAGATCTCCACCTTAAAAAAAAATTAGGGTTTGTAAATGAATTTATACCGAATATATGTTAGCCAATGTCATTGAGCAAGTTTCTAAACAGTATTTTGTATATTTTTTTCATTTTTAACTCATTTTCCCAAACTTACCATGTTCAGCAGAGAGTCCGGTGCCATTTTAAATTTTCCAATACATCGGTAAACACTGTATGTTTTTCGATCTGAATAAACATCTTACATTAAATAAAATCACTAAAAAATTACCCAGTTACGTAGAAAAGTAACTTATCTTGCTTTTATAACATTTATTTTTGTTTTTTGACAACTTTTTCTTATCTATGTGTACAGTAATACAAACCCAAAAATTAATTTACAAAGCTAACATTAAATACGCTCGTACGTTTATCATTGAAAGAAAAAGAAAAAACATCTAAATTAACATTCCCTTAGATCGAAAGTGTGATGTTTAGTAGATTAGAATAAATTACACGTGTAAACTTGAGTTGAAATAAAATACATGCTTATATATTCATGTACATGACTTCCTGCACTGATGATTCCAGAAGGATGAAACATGTGTCTGTAGATATTAAAAAATTATTATTTATCATTATATTTATAAAGATGTACATATATATTGTTTAAAGGTTGTTTATTATATTTTTTAAAAACTCTTCCCCTCTAAAAAAAGAAACCTTGATGTTTAAAAGAATGGTGCATTTATCACTAGTCTCTCCCTCTCCAAGAAAGTCGTCAGTCCTAATCGGCCCCACTTTATCAACTAAGCTCCAGCCCCTGCCCCATCGCCGCAATATTGCATCGCTGTGTCTGTTTTACAAATATTTTAATGGAATGTGTTCTGATGAACTCGTTTCACTTGTACCCCCTCGACGTACATATCCCCGACAAACCCGCTTAGCAATAAGATCTCACCCCTTCACTGTTGCTGTCCATAAATGCAAGAAAGCTTTCTATTCTAATAGTTTCTTACCTCGAACAGCTAGACTTTGGAATTCCCTTCCTGTTGCCTGCTTCCCTGGCTGTACTGATATGCCTGGTGCTACCAGATCAGGCTGTCTTTTGGCTTCCTGAGACGAAATGCACCTACATTGATGTTTTTTGTTTTCTGATCTTTTTTTGTAAAAATTAATTTTGTTCTGCAAAAACAAAAACAACAGCCCCCCCCCTTTTTTTAATCCCCCCCCCCTCCCAGACCCTGTTGGTGGAGTATCAGAATACACCGACTGCCCCCCTGCAGAGAGTAAAAGTCCCTCAATGGGGCCACCTGTTGGCCGTAGGTGGCGACCCGTAATGCCTTAGAACGGGATCCTGGTGGCTGAGCAACTCACGACCTTGGAACCAAATGGCCGTGATTTAGCAACACTCCACTTTGGCCCTTACTTCGGCTAGACGGGCGGTCGGGCAGGCTCGACCCGACCAACCGGCTAGTCATGACAGTCCCTAATAATAGTAAACCCCCATAAAGAGAAACACAAACACATACTCATATAAAAAAAAAAAAAACACACACACATACTATCATTAGAAGGCGATGGCAAGGGCCAATCAGATGGTGAAAACTGATGCTATTGACAACTACCTCTTTCTACACCTTGCTGGGTCCAAGGAAATGAAAAAAAATCGTCATAAGCAGCTATACTCACTGTTTGAGTATATCATCATTGTATCCCTGAGATGCTTGGGCGAATGGGTTTCCCCCCAACCATCTCCCAATTTAGGGCTCCGAGGAGGGTGGGGAGCAAGGATGATGAAAAAACAAAAAATATTCTATGGCTTCCAAAAAAATTAAAAGGCCCCATCCAGAAAGCGATGAAGATGAAAACACACACTTTCCGGAGTATATAATCTTGGAATCGCAAGATAACACACAATGACAAAAATGTCCCCATTCAAAATCGAAAGAATTATCAACAAAAATCTGAACACAAAACAAATAAAAAAATTAAAAAATGGAACTTTACTTATACAAGTAACTACTAAAAGTAGTGCCGAAGAAATTTTAACATGGACAAAGTTCCATGATATAAACATCAATGCCTACCCTCACAAAACCCTTAACACCTCAAAGGGAGTCATCAGATGTCCAGAACTAAACACCTGCTCTCTAGATGAAATAAAAACAAACCTAAAAAATCAAAAAGTTATAGATACTAAAAGAATTACAATAAAAAGAAACGGACAAACAATTAATACCAACACATACATATTAACTTTTAATACTCCTACTCCACCAACTGAACTCAAGATTGGATATATTAACATTAAAGTAGAAACATATATCCCCAGACCACTTCGCTGCCTAAACTGCCAAAAATTTGGCCACTTCAAAGAATACTGCACCAGGAAAGCAGTATGTCCAAAGTGTAGCAGTAACGAACACCAGGAAACAGAATGCCAAGGAAATATAAAATGCCCAAACTGTGGAGAGAACCATCCAGCATACTCATCGCTCTGCCAAAACTGGATCAAAGAAAAAAAAATAAATGAACTCAAATATACCAAAAACATAAGTTTTCCTGAAGCCAGGAAAATTATTGAAACGACCACCACAACAGAACCAACTAGATCATACACAGGTGCAACCAAAAATCAATTAAAAACAATAGAAAACACTGAACTAAAGGAAATCTCTACCCTCATAAAATCACTTTGTGAACTAGTTGAGACATTGAGGGCCACCTTACGGCAACTGCCGTCAACTCCAGCTGTACTTGGAAATAACTATCAAACAATTGAGAGTAAAATCTCACCAGATCCAAAAAACCAAACACAATCCTCTAACAAAAAACCCACACAAACCGAAAACATCCCAAAATCAAAAGAACACTCGCCTAGTACCCTCCGCAAAGGAACCAGAAAAGAAGAAAACCAAACAGTAGACATTCAAAATAGATTCCAAATTCTAGGAAAAATGGAAACCGAAAACACCCTGGAAAAAAAAAAGAAACCAAACACAAGCAATCAAGAGGGAAAAAATGAGCAAGAACCCAAAACAGCAACATCCCAAGCAAGACCCAGATCAACGTCCAGATCCAAACAAAAAAAAGAAAAAACCCTCGAAAGCCATGAAGTCATGGAGATTGAGGAATCCAACAACCCAAAACAAAAGAAAGAAAATATAAACCATGACTAACAAAATCCTACAGTGGAACATAAGAGGATTAAAAATTAATATCGAAGAAATACAAATACTTATCAAATCCTTATGTCCTGCAATAATTTGCCTACAGGAAACACACTTAAAAGAAAATGACAAAATCAACATAAAACACTACTCAATATACAACCACATAAACAAATTATCATGCAAAGCCACCGGTGGATCATCAATACTGATAAACGAAAACATTCCACACAGCACAGTGAACTTAAAAACAAATATGCAAGCTGTTGCAATAACTGCAACACTACACAAAACAGTAACCCTGTGTTCACTCTATATACCACCAAACGAAACAATAAACGAAACAGAATTTAACAATATAATCAAACAACTACCTAAACCTTTTCTACTCTTGGGAGACTTCAATAGTCACAATATATGGTGGGGCAGTAAAAAAAACAACAAAAGAGGCCAAACCATAGAAAAAATAATTAACCAAAATGATCTATGCCTACTCAACAACAAAGAGAATACATATATGCACCCACCAACGGGAACACTATCAGCAATCGATATAACACTATGTGACCCAACTATATACATGGATTATAGCTGGAGAACACATAAGGATACATGCGGAAGTGACCACTTCCCAATCATAATAGAAAACGAGAATCCCAAGCTAGAAGACAAAACACCCCGCTGGAATTTACAAAAGGCAAATTGGGAAAATTTCCAAAATACATGTCAACACAGATTAATACCTGAAGCGAATCCTAACTTAGAACACATCACATATTTCAGCAACACCCTACTCACAATAGCCGAGGAGAACGTACCAAAAAGTTCCACTACTACAAAATATAACAAACCCTGGTACAATAAAGAATGCAAAGAAGCTATAAGAGCCAGACGTGCAAACCTAAGAAAATTCAAAAACAGTCCAACGAAAGAAAATTTGAACACCTATAAAAACAGCAAAGCCAAAGCACGGAAAACTATCAAAGAATCAAAACGGAACACGTGGAAAGACTATGTAACAAAAATTAATCAAAACACAAAACCCAAAAAAGTATGGGAGATGGTCAGAAAAATAGCAGGAAAAAATACAAAGAACCCTATTAAACACCTTATATGCGACAACACGAAGATTACCGACAAACAAAATATCGCAAATAAATTAGCAGAACAATTCTCAATGAACTCATCATCAAAAAACCAAAATAAAAAATTCCAAACTATAAAGAAAAATGAAGAAAAAATAAAAATAAACTTTAAATCAAAAAATGAAGAAAACTACAATCAATTATTCAACAGTGCAGAACTAGAGGAGGCAATAAACAAATCTCCTGATACAGCAGTCGGCCCCGACGAGATCCATTATCAATTCCTCAAAAAACTACCAAAACCATCACTAGACTACTTATTACAAATTTACAATGAGATATGGATAACTAACAACATTCCAAAAAACTGGAAGCAGGCAACAGTAATCCCAATACCCAAACCAAAAAAAGATCATACAAACCCAACAAACTACCGACCCATTGCACTAACTAGTTGTTGGTGCAAAACTTTTGAAAGAATGATTAACGAAAGATTAAATTGGTACTTGGAAAGCAAAAATCTAATTACAGAAAGCCAGTCGGGTTTCAGGAAAAATAGAAGCCCCACCGATCACTTAATAAAACTGGAAACACGCATAAGAGAAGCATTTGCAAAAAAAGAACATCTAATAGCAATTTTTTTTGACATGCAAAAGGCGTATGACACCGCTTGGAAATATGGAATCCAAAAAGACCTGTATGAACTAGGACTTAGGGGTAGAATGCCAGAAATTATCAGAAATTTCTTAACAAATAGAAACTTCCAAGTACGGATGGACAACACTTATTCAGTCCAAAAAGATCAAGAAATGGGGGTCCCCCAAGGCAGTATCCTGTCTGTCACCCTCTTCAACATTAAAATAAACAATATCATAAAAACCATAGACCCAGGAATTGAAAACGCCCTATACGTGGACGACCTACTTATATACTACCAATCAAAATACATACAAACAGCCGAACGCAAACTACAACTTTGTCTGAATAAAATAAACAAATGGGCCATAGAAAATGGATTTACATTCTCAGAGGAAAAAACTAAATGCATCCACTTTTGCAAATTACGAAAATTCCACCACGACCCCAACCTGAAACTGGATAACAAGAACATCCCACTCACCGACCAACATAAATATTTAGGTATTATATTCGATAAAAAATTGAACTTCATACCACATATAAAATATTTAAAAGCAAAATGCCAAAAGACAATGCAATTGATCAAAGTCCTAGCACACACCGATTGGGGTGCAGACAAAGTCACATTATTGAAATTATACCAAACTCTAATCAGATCTAAAATGGACTATGGATGCTTCATCTATGGAGCAGCAAGGAAGTCCTACATAAAAGAACTAAATACAATCCATCATCAAGGATTAAGATTAGCCTTGGGAGCATTTAGAACTTCTCCAGTAGAAAGCCTCTATATAGAGGCCCATGAGCCTCCACTGATTCTGAGACGACAGAAGTTAGCGCTACAATATTACCTAAAGCTGGTATCATGTCCAACAAATCCTGCATACCAATGTACCCTCCACCCACAATACACACATCTCTTCAACAAGAAAGAAAATATCATCAAGCCCTACAGCCTCCGGATAAAAAACCTTCTCACAGAAGCCCAAATGGACATTACAAAAATACATAAATATAACAAATCAAAAACTCCACCCTGGATGATCAAACAACCACACATAATATTAAAATTAAATAAATATCCCAAAACGAAAACCCACCCATCAACCTTCCATGAAGAACTACTTACCATCCAGAATACATACAAAGAATATACACAAATTTACACTGACGGATCAAAAGATGGAGATAAAGTAGGATGCGCAGCCATCCACAAAAAAATAAAACTAAAGAAAAGGCTCCCAAACGAATCTTCTATTTTCAGCGCAGAAGCAACAGCCATAGATTTGGCACTAAATATAATAACCAATGATGACCATCAAAAATATATCATATTTACTGACTCACTTTCAATACTCATATCTCTAAAAGAAAAAAAAATGACAAACCCACTTATTACAAAATTGCTAAACAAAATAGATGCCATAACCATGGAAAAAAACATTATCTTTTGCTGGATACCAAGCCATATCGGCATCTACATGAATGAACAAGCAGATAAGGCAGCAAAGGAAACTCTGCAACAAAACCACATAAGTGGAAAAATCCCCTATACAGACCTAAAGACTAAAATAAACATATATATGAAGAGAAAATGGCAAGAAAACTGGAGCTCATGCACCAAAAACAAATTATTCCAAATAACACCAAATATTGGAACGAGAGACACCAAAAAGTTAACAAGAAAGGAAGAGGTAGTAATGACCAGACTGCGAATAGGTCACACTCACATCACTCACTCACATCTACTAAAAGGGGAGGAGACACCAAACTGTATAACGTGTCAAGAACCCTACACAATACACCATATACTGACAAACTGCATTGACCTTGAACAAATCCGAACAAAGTATTACCAAGAAAAAAATCTGAAAACAATATTAAACAAGATTGATCCCCAAAAAATTATCAATTTTCTGAAAGAAACTAAAATATACTCAAAAATATAAGGAAAGACCCCCCCCCCAAAAAAAACCTTAAGAACAAACCAATATTTAACACAACATAACGAACCTTTCGGCATTAAATGACCCCAAAGTGGTTGATATGCCGTAAAACAGAACAAACAAACAAACAAACAAACAAACTGTACTGATATGCAGAAGTTTAAATGTAACATAAACAAATATCTTGTTAGTCTTTCATAGACATGGCCCCAAATAGTAGCCCCTTACGTCCAAGTGGCGATGTACTTTTGTAATAGGTGAACATGATTAAAAAAAATTTTTTTTTAAATATCATAAACTGTATCGTTTAAAATACAGTGTTTTTATTG
This sequence comes from Euprymna scolopes, assembly GCF_053919585.1. Taxonomy (NCBI): domain Eukaryota; kingdom Metazoa; phylum Mollusca; class Cephalopoda; order Sepiida; family Sepiolidae; genus Euprymna; species Euprymna scolopes. The sequence goes on from NC_136507.1 coordinate 106,170,669, forward strand.
TTATGATTTTGTTTCAGCTTATGATAATGCATTGGAAATTTGATTTTGTATTTTTGCAAGGCTCGGATCAAACTGAAAGAAGAGTCCATCGAAAAACTTCAGGACCTTTTAAAGACGGCTCACGATGATATGGAAAAAATGAATCGCAACCATTTTGAACAGCTGCAACAGATGCAGCTAAAAATCCACGAAAATAAAGATAAATCTTTCCACAATTTTAAAGAAGCCGCTCGAGATCTCGTCAGCAAAGCGGACACTGATTCTGACTTTCATCAACAGGTCATTCAAGTTTTATTCTTATAATAATAAACTAGCAGGGTTATCTAACATTGCCCGGATGTTATATAAAAATAATATAGATGATGCATGAAAAATGATCTAATTGTTAACATGAGACAAAAATATCAATTATTCATAATTTCTGCTGCTACCAGGTCAGGCTGTCTGAAGATATTGGCTTATCGACTTAAAATGTACCAAACATTGATGTTATTATTTTTTTTTTTATTGTTTCCCTTTGCAAAACTCAATCATGTTTTGCAAAGCGAGATACAAAAACAGCAATTTTTTTCTAAAAACAACCAAACTAAGCGCCATGAATTTGCAAAATATGAAAAACTTGAAGAATAAACCTTTTTTTTCAAAATGAATACGTTCGATATTAAATAACCTGAAAAAATGTTGATATGATGTAAAACAACCAAACGAAACCATTTACTATATATTTATTACAAAAATTTATTACATATTGTGTTTTCTTAATTATTACTTTCGACAGCCTCATGCTTCTTGCTTCCATCCTATATTGTTCTTTAGTCCTCAAATTCCATAAGTAATGTTTCTGACAAAGGTAGAAAAATTGCTGTTTTTTGAGTCAGTTGTTGAGTAGGTGATATGTAAAAATTTTCATAGCATTCATCATCATTCAACTGAAAATTTATCCCTTTCATTTATCCCTTAAATTCTTGAATGAGTTTTGGTGTTGATAAAATTATCATTAAAAAAACAAAAAAATAGCATCAGTAATATATTCAGAATTAAGACCTAAAAATATTTCTTTTTTTTATCCACCCTAACTTTTGAAATGTTAAAAACATCTAGCCATATTGTTTTTTTTTTTTGTATTTTTAATATTATTGCATATTTTTGAAATTCGTTTTGCGGCCACCAGATTTATTTTGTATGGTAAGATGTGGTTTAAAAATATGAAGATATTAATAAAAAGGTAACTCTAATAAAGTTTGAATATATATATATATATATATATATATATATATCTGTGGAAATATGATTTTTTTCAATTAAATTTCACTTTTTATATATACAAATTCTTAATTTAAGAAGCTCAATGTAATTACAGAGCATATAAAAAATAAACGACAAAAGTCTATATTCCAGATTTCACTAGTTTACAAAAAGAAAAACAAAAGCAAATTACAAGTAAATACGATGTCAGCTAGTTTCAAATTAATTCAAAATTTTTAGTACATTTCAATAAAAATTTGTGTTTTGTAAATCTTATATTAATTATTATGACATGAGACGAATTATAATATTTAAAAGTGTTAATTTCTCACAGCTCAGTAAAATGGCAAATCTCGAAGAATTAGTAGCTGAACATGAAGATGCTTTAAATGGTATGAGTGAAAGACTAAAGGAGAAAGAAGCTGAAATTTTGATTTTACGTAAAAAACTTCAACAAACAATTCAACAAAAAGATCAAGAGAAAGAAGAGTAAGTGAAAATTGTTTGAATTCGTTAAATAATTTCACATTCTGTTTTTTTATTTCGTTAAATAATTTCACATTCTGTGTTTTTATTTCATTAAATATTTTCACATTCTGTTTTTTTATTTCATTAAATAATTTCACATTCTGTTTTTTTATTTAATTAAATAATTTCACATTCTGTTTTTTTTATTTAATTAAATAATTTCACATTCTGTTTTTTTATTTCATTAAATAATTTCACATTCTGTTTTTTTATTTCATTAAATAATTTCACATTCTGTTTTTTTATTTCATTAAATAATTTCACATTCTGTTTTTTTATTTCGTTAAATAATTTCACATTCTGTTTTTTTATTTCGTTAAATAATTTCACATTCTGTTTTTTTATTTCATTAAATAATTTCACATTCTGTTTTTTTATTTCGTTAAATAATTTCACATTCTGTTTTTTTTTTATTTCATTAAATAATTTCACATTCTGTTTTTTTATTTCGTTAAATAATTTCACATTCTGTTTTTTTATTTCGTTAAATAATTTCACATTCTGTTTTTTTTTATTTCATTAAATAATTTCACATTCTGTTTTTTTATTTCGTTAAATAATTTCACATTCTGTTTTTTTATTTCATTAAATAATTTCACATTCTGTTTTTTTATTTCGTTAAATAATTTCACATTCTGTTTTTTTATTTCGTTAAATAATTTCACATTCTGTGTTTTTATTTCATTAAATATTTTCACATTCTGTTTTTTTATTTCATTAAATAATTTCACATTCTGTTTTTTTATTTAATTAAATAATTTCACATTCTGTTTTTTTTATTTAATTAAATAATTTCACATTCTGTTTTTTTTATTTCATTAAATAATTTCACATTCTGTTTTTTATTTCATTAAATAATTTCACATTCTGTTTTTTTATTTCATTAAATAATTTCACATTCTGTTTTTTTATTTCATTAAATAATTTCACATTCTGTTTTTTTTATTTAATTAAATAATTTCACATTCTGTTTTTTTATTTCGTTAAATAATTTCACATTCTGTTTTTTTTATTTAATTAAATAATTTCACATTCTGTTTTTTATTTCTTAAATAATTTCACATTCTGTTTTTTTTTATTTAATTAAATAATTTCACATTCTGTTTTTTTATTTCATTAAATAATTTCACATTCTGTTTTTTTTATTTCGTTGAATAATTTCACATTCTGTTTTTTATTTCATTAAATAATTTCACATTCTGTTTTTTTTATTTAATTAAATAATTTCACATTCTGTTTTTTTATTTCATTAAATAATTTCACATTCTGTTTTTTTATTTCATTAAAAAATTTCACATTCCGTTGTTTGTTAATTTCATTAAATAATTTCACATTCTGTTTTTTTTATTTAATTAAATAATTTCACATTCTGTTTTTTTATTTAATTAAATAATTTCACATTCTGTTTTTTTATTTAATTAAATAATTTCACATTCTGTTTTTTTATTTCATTAAAAAATTTCACATTCCGTTGTTTGTTAATTTCATTAAATAATTTCACATTCCATTTTAAAAAATTTCCCTAATAATTTTTCATTCTGTTTTTTTTTTTTTAATTTGCTTTAATTCTTTTCTCATTCTATTTATTTTTATTTTATTCAATAATTTCTTTCAATAACTCTTATAAAATAATCTTATAGAATTACAAGTAAAATGTTATTATAAAAATATTATATTTGTGAGATTATTTTTTGTGGAAATTTTAAAAATGCATTATTAAATGATAATATTCTGGTAAATCATTTTTTATATTATGTAATTATATTTAAAAAGATATTTTATTGTTAACATCTACAGTGTTTTATTCTCATTTTTTTTAGAGATATAACTGAGATATAACTCTTTATACTGAAAGCCATGTTTAATTTCACAAGAGTTTCCAATGGGTAGCTATTCTGTACAAGTTCTGGAAATGAAGAATTTTCAGTGGGTAGCTGTTCTGTACAGGTCCTGGACTTTATAATTTTACAAGCAAAAAGCAAAAGATCTTTCTCTTGTTGACACAAAAAAATTGTGTGCTGGAATGCTAAAAGATTCAATATTTTTATGGAGCAATTCTGGTTTCTGATTGGTTGCTAGCAGAATGTGGTTTAATTTGGTTCATCAGTTCCTATCACCAGTCTATAAGTAGAATCTCCCAACTTATAGTAATCATACCATCATCATATTAAAAATATTGCAACAATAACTTTAGTAGAGGTGTTTTTTGATTAAACGATTATTTCTTTTTTATGAAGTTCCCTAATAAAATAATAGATTTATTATATTCTGTGATCATTATTTAATAAATACTAAAGATTTCATAAGAATTGGTTGATTCCCATAATTTTGGTGAATTTTTAAATGAAGGGAGGAATCATTTTTTTTTGTTTTTTTTTAAGGATTGACCATTCATTTTGTTCATAGTTAAATAACTTAATGTCGAAAACTATTTTTGTAGTGTTTTTCAGAAGAATTCAAACAGTTGCATCCCTGTGTTTGGTTTATAAGCACTTCCAAAGACTGTGTTCTGCTGAAGTTACTGCAATTGTACCCCCCCCCCAAACAAAAATACTCCCAACCTATCTGACTATCTGCTAAACCTCACCTCTTCACTTCAGAGGTCCCTAGACATTGAAAATTGTTTTATTCTGATTGCTATTTTCCACAAATAATTTATTTTTGGAATTGACTTTCATCTCTCTCTTTCTCTGATAGTACAGTGTTTTAGAAATTTAAATGTAAAGTAAACAAACATTTTTCTACCTAGGTGACCTTCTTATAAATCTGTCTTCTATCACTGTAACCTCTTGTTCTTCAGTGACGATATACTTTGTTCGATGATCCAATCTTATTTTTTTTTTCATAGACTTTTTTTTACTTGTTTTTAAAATTTGTGCTTTTTTTTTCATTTTTTATTCAAGTCTGTTACAGCAACATGAAGATTACGTAAACGTCAACTCTGCCGAAAATGAGAAACTGACTGCAAAAATAAAAGACCAAGCAAAAGAAATTGAAATCTTGAAGGAAGAAATCTCTGCTGTGAAAGAAGCCAACAGTCGATCGCCAAGTGCCAACATGAAGAGATTGGTGGAACAGTTACGAAACCAACTTTCATTAAAAGAAAGCCAAAATGAAGTATGTTTTTTTGTTCTTCTCCAAAATTCCGTTTATTCAAAAACAAAAGTAAAGAAAAATCTGAATGATGTCAATCGTGATTGAAAATATTCCAAAAATTAAGTAAATCGATCATGTAGTTTTATTCTTAAATAAGGAAATCAAATTTTATGAGTATTGGGAGAGTGATTTTGAAAAAATAAACAAAATCTAAAAAAAAAAACAAGGGAGATAACTCATCAATAATTCAAAACTTACAAGATTTCTGTTGTAATGTCTACGAATTTTCATTAAAATTTGATTTTCGTTATAAAATAAAAATTTTATCAATTTATGTGATTTTTGGAATATGATATTTTTGTTTGGTTATGGTACGTAGATCATACAGATTTTTCTTTCTTTATTTTTAATATGGAGAGAATTCTGGACACAGGCTTATTTTTTTGCATGTGTGTGTGTGTGTGTGTGTGTGTGTGTGTGTGATATATTTTGTGCATAAAAATCTGATGAAATGTTTCAGTGAAATAAAAATGTGAATACACAATCTCCACCAGATGTTCTGTAATCTTCTGGTTGGCAGAAAACAACTGAATTTCTCGTTTATATGTTGTAAGTAGTTTGCTAAATGGATGGTAATATCTCTCTGCAGGAACAGAGTGTTGTTGATCTTTTCTTTTTTCTCCATGGCTGAAATTATAGAAGCAATTAAAAAAAAAAAACAATTAATAACTCCATAATTTACTTAAAAATTTTTTTTTTTTGTAACAAATACATCTAGATAAACTTCACCTTCCTGGGTAACCTCTATACATACATACATACATACATACATACATACATACATACATACATACATACATACATACATATAAATATATATATATATATTATTCAATTTAGGTAAACAAAATTACCATTAGTCACAACACTAAATCTACTCTTTCAGTCTAAAAAGACTTCATCACTTGAGGCATGACATTTTAATGAAACTTCAAACCAAATATGAAAAAAAATTAAAAAATAAACAAAAAAGAAGAAACAGAAAGAAAGCAACTTCTAAAACTTTTTTCCAAAATTTATAACTGATATATTTTGAATTTGGGCATGTTCCTTAACCTTAAGAGCAGGTACAATAATTTAATCAGTTACTACAAATTCAATGACAGTATCTCTTGTTATTTCAATTATGTCAGACTCTGCACTCATTTAAATGACAGGAAATAAAAAATTAACTACTGGGAGAGGAAGAGGGCGTATTCCCAGTGTTTCTGCTTTATTTCCGTGGTGAAAGTTTCTCTCGCATTAAAGATAAGATTTCTGGATTCAATAGAATATTTGTAATATATTTCACATATAAAATATTTTATGTTAGCAAAAAAAAAAAATCTGAAAAAAAGGTCAATTAACGTTTTCAAATTTAAATTCCAAAATTCTTTTTTAATACAAATTTAATTGGTAGGGACAAGCAAGGACAGGATTTGTACAGACTTGAAAATCCTTGAATTTTTAATTTTTCCTTGAAAAGGCCTTATTTCTATTATTTCCTTGAAAAATCCTCAAAAATATGGAAACTGTCTTTAAAATTTATTGAAAAGGCCTTGAAAATTGTATTTTTTAATGTCTGGTAAAAATTTGTGTCAAAATATTAAAAATGAAATCGAAATAAATACTAGTAAATTAATTTTTGAACATTAAAAAAAATTATGATTAAAATATTTTTAAAATATTGAAAATAAAATTGAAATACCTCAAATAATTTTGTGATAAAAATTGAAATCTCCATGTAATTTTATTTTATAACTTTTTTAAGAGGGGAAGAGTAGTGGCAACTGCTATAAATACCCCCCCCCCGGCCTCTGAAAAAATATATTCCTTGCATGGACAGGGTTCTCCAATGATGAATCCCACCTTCCCCTGCCACAAAAAATGTGATAATTTAAAATTAGGCTGACCAGGCCAAAAAAAAATAAAAAAAATGGACAAGATGGCAACCATCTTGGTTGAAAATTACAAGCCGTAAAGAAAGTTAATATTTGAGAGGAAATCAAAAACATTTAAAACTACTTAAAAACAACAAAAATGATGCAGGTAAATTGGCAAAGTAATTTTTATTGGCTGTGGTAACATTTATTTGTTGTATATTTTATTTTTTTTATCACTTTTTTGAATTGCTGTGGATTGTAAAACAAAACCCCAAATTTTGTTTTGAAAACTTGAATTTTATCTTGAAAAATTTTGAAAAGTCATTGAAAATCTGTATGAACCATGATATAAAGATGAAAAAGTCAATTTTCAATTTTAAGGAAACTAGAAACCATTATCTAAACATCAATCAAAAAGGACACTAATTCTGCTAAACAACAAGCAGAAATTAAAACTTAACCATAATTGAAATAACTTTGATCCACCATTTATATCATCTTTTTAATTGAATTTGTTAAAAAAAATTGTATAAAGTAAATTTTTGCATGTCATAATTATTTTTTGTTGTTCTAGAAATTTCTCCTCTTTTCAAGAGCTACATTGATTTGAAAACAAAATTTCTTTTTCAGTCGTTGGGTAAGGCCTTGGCAAAGATTCGTGCAGAAATGGTGGAGCAGGCAGAAGAAACCTTGAAAGCTCACCAACATGAAAAGAAACAAGAACAAAATGTGCAGGCATTGGTGGAAAAACACACAGAGGGACTCAACGTGAGTGTGACTAAAAGAATTACAATTCTACGATATGTTCATATAAACTTTTGGTAGACGTGTATAATGTAATGTTTTCATTAATGAGTAATCAACAAACCAAATAAGTTTTATACACACATCTACTTTGCTAAAAGGCTACTCACACCTGAGAGTATCCCCCCCCCCTGCAAAATATCACTTATAAAATCAGCAATCAAACCATATCAACCAAAAAGCAGCGGTCACGTTTAATTTTTTTTTAGCATTAAATGTTAATATTGTTGGCACAGCCAGTGCACACTGCTTGACATTAAAATTAAATTAAAAAAAAATCTTCAATGTTAATGCAAGTCTCTCCTAACAGAATCTTTAGTTCTTATCTAGAATCCTCCCTATATGAAAAACAAAAATAAAATAAAGAAAAATCTGTATGATGTATAAGGAAAATTATTTGTAAGTGATTTATGGGAATTTGTAGGCATTACAACATAAATCTCACAAGTTTTAATTATTGTTGAGTTATTCTCTTTGTTTTTTAGATTGTTTTCAATATGGTGGACAAAACAACCGTTCTTTGCTTATAAATTTGATTTGTTTATTTACAAACATAACTACTTGATCAACTCATCTGATTTTTGGAATACGATATTTTAGTTTTGTCATGGATACAGGGAGAATTCTGGACAAAAATCCAGTCTTCTGTTAGGAGAGTATTGTTGTATTAAACTATATAAAAAGGGAAAATTATGATTTATGTGGAATTTTGACGCACTGATAAGTGCTTAACAATACAAAACAACAACAACTCTTTTTCTTACTTCAGCCAATCATAAATGTTGTATATAAATACAAGAAGAAAAATTTTATTAACATCTGAAATTTAGTCCAAGTAAATGTGTCCCAATCTTGTAACAACAGCAGAGTTTCTATCTTTAAAAGCATATCTGAGAAAATCGACCACATCCTGTCTGCTCATCCTTTGGCTAATATTCTCATCTTAGGAGATTTCAATGTTCACAATGTGGAATGGTTAGCCCACTCCAATAAGGCAGATGATGAGGGGAAGTTCTGCCATGATTTCTCCATTGTTTATGACCTAACTCAGATTCACAAACCTACCCGTATACCCTACACTGACGGTCAGTATGCAAATCTCCTAGACCTTTTCCTCAGAACTTACTCTGAGCTATGTTCATCTTCCGTTCTGTCTCCACTGGGAACTTCCAACCATTCAGTTGTATCAGTTAAGATAAAAACAAAATGTAATAAATTCTCAGACGTATCTCTCCATCATACCATATATCGATACTCTATGACTGGGATAGCTTCCGTACATTTGCATCAGATCTATCTCTGCGTTCCATGTTTAAAAAGAATGTGCCCTCTATAGTATCAGACCTGACATACCCTCCAAAAAATTCCAGCAAAAACCTAACAACCAGCCGTGGTTCTCTTCAGAATGTGCTGCTGCCATTACGCACAGAAATCACTTTTTCCATTGCTTCCAACGTAATAGATGTACTGAGACTAAAGCTGCTTTCAGGACTGCCAGCAACCACTGTAAAAGAGTAATAAAAAATGCAAGAGAGTTGTATGCTCAGTCTGTTAAATCCAAAGTTGCTGTGCAGTGGCTTAGTTCCCACCAGTTTTGGCAAATAGCAAACATATGCTCTATCCCAACCATCATCGAGGTAATCTCGTCCGCATCAGACAAAGCCAAACTCTTTGCCTAGAACTTTGCAGCTAATTCTATGAGATCAAGGCTGCCAATCCCCGTATTTCCTCCTGACAACACGCTTTGCGACATACAAATATGTGTGTATGATGTTGTCAAGCTAATCAAGAACCTTGATTCCAGTAAAGCAACTGGCCCTGACAGCATTCCAGTTATAGTGCTGAAAAAGCTTCAACTAGAACTAGCTCCTATACTTACAAAGCTGTTTAAGCGTTGTCTTTAGGAGAATTGCTTCCCAACACCCTGGAAAACCTCGTAAGTATGTCCTGTATTTAAGAATTCAGGTGATCGGTCATCTTCCTCTCAGTACAAACCAATAAGTCTCCTGTATGTCATGAGTAAGTTGCTAGAATCTGTGTTAAATAGAGAAGTAGTCAACCACCTCAGCAAAAATTATCTTCTTAATGACATGCAATATAGTTTCCATTCTGCTAGATCTACAGCAGATGTGCTAACGGCCATACCTCATAGGATTAGTGAATCGCTCGATAAAGGCTTCCTTTCTAGAGCAATTGCTCTTGACATATCAAAGGCCTTTGATAGGGTATGGCATAAAGGTCTACTCCACAAGATCTCCATCTATGGTATAGCTGGAAATGTCTTCTCAATTATTATATCATTTCTCTCTGATAGGTTCATAAGAGTAGTAGTGGTTGATGAGCAGAAATTAGAAGCTCACAGTATTGATGCTGAGTCCCTCAGGGGTCCATCCTGACTCCAACTCTTTTCCTGATCTACATTAATGATCTTCCAAATCATATCCTAAGATCATAGACATTTATGCTGATGACACTACCATCTATGGCAACACATTAAAGTAAACGACCAAGTTTTCTCTGATTCTCTCTCCTCTGATCTTGAACATGTGGTATAATGGCGAAAGAAGTGGCTGGTTAATTTTAATGCATCTAAAACGAAGCTTCTATCTTTACATCATTAACACTGATACCCGTCTGGCATCAATTGAAAGGAATGGCGCTTGCTTTGGCAAGCTTCTGGGTCTGACCTTTACTCCTGATCTGAAATAGAACATGTACATCAAATTCGTTGTGAAGGTCGCTGGAAAAATGGTGGGATCCTTCTATCGCTCCAGTAAATAACTGATGCAATTCTCTACCTATATAAGAGCCAGGTACGTCTAAGGATCGAGTACTGTTGCCACATCTGGGCAGGAGCTGTTAGAAAGACTTTATCCTGCCTTGACAGAGTTCAAAATAGATTTTGTAGCCTAGTGGGGGATGCCTTTTTCTCTTCCCTGCAACCTCTTTCTCTGCAAGCCTGTCTCTGTTTTATTTTCATGGCAAGTGCTTTTCTGAGCTCCAATCTATGGTATTCTCTCGCCAAACTTTTATGAAAAACACTCGTCTAGCTGAAACCACTATCAATAATTTCCCCACTTTTTATCTGTGCCTAAACCTAAACATAGATTCTATGAACAAAGTTTATTTCTTAGAACTACACGCCTGTGGAAGTCTCTTCTGTTTGCTTGCTTTCCAGCTGACTACAATTTGGTTGTCTTCAAGTCCAACGTAAACAAGTTCTTGATGAGCTGTCCCCTTTAATTAATTCAATTTACCAAATTTACAGATGCTAAACTTCTGACCAACCAACAATATGGATTTAGACAAGCCCGTTCCACAGCAGACATCCTCATTGTAATCTCTGAATGCATATACCATTCACTGGACAAAGCGGGCGAGGGCAGAGCGGTAGCTCTAGATATATCTAAGGCTTTTGACAGGGTATGGCATGAGGGTCTCCTCAGGAAGATTAGATCATACGGTATCACTGGTAGAATACGTAACATAATTAAATCCTTCTTAGATAAGAGAAAAATCCAGGTTGTCCTCGACGGTCGGACATCTAAACAATATGATATAAATGCAGGAGTGCCCCAGGGATCTATCCTTGGACCTCTACTGTTCCTGATATTCATAAATGACCTCCCCAACAAAATTGCCTCTGAGATGGGTATATATGCTGATGACACCACGCTCTATAGCAGGCACGACAGGAAAAAAATGAACATATATCTAAAGTAATGGCAGAAACACTAGAGGATAACCTCCAATCAGTAGTGGAATGGGGACGTAAATGGATGGTCACGTTCAATGCTGCCAAGACTAAACTGATTTCATTCAATAATTACAAGAAACCTTCTCTACCACCTATAGCAATGGCCAACGACTCTTTATCTGAGAGTACGTCTTTCAAGCTCCTTGGCCTAACGTTCACAGGAAACATGAGTTGGAACAATTACATCGAGGGCATTGCCAGGGCCGCTGCAAGGAAGGTGGGCTCTCTCTACCGTGCTAGAAAACTACTAACACCCGAAAGTATCCTGTACCTCTATAAGGCAACCATTCGCCCATGTATGGAGTATTGCTGTCATATTTGGGCTGGTGCATCGGCTACTAGTCTCTCGCTCCTTGACAGGGTTCAAAAGAGAGTCGCAAATCAGATAGGCCCTAAACTGGCATCAAAACTTCAGCCTCTGTCCCATCGACGAAACGTTGCATCCCTCTGCCTGTTCTACAAGTATTTTAATGGTGAATGTTCTGATTAACTGCAAGCACTTGTGCCCTCACGACGTGAACACCCTCAACAGACCCGACAAGCTGCAAAATCCCACCCCCACACTGTAGAGATCCCTAGATGTAAAAGATCTTTCTACTCCGGTAGTTTCTTCCCCAGAACCGCTAGACTTTGGAATTCCATTCCAGGTCACTGCTTCCCCAACTGTACTGACATGCAGAAGTTCAAGTGCAACGTGAACCAACATCTTGCTGCCCAAATCCCTACATAGTACCCCAGTAGTTGTTTCCCCTGATAGTAGCCCCCTACACCAAAGTGGCAATGTGCCTTGTTTGGGGTGAAAATGTAAAAAAAAAATAAAAATAAAAAATTTCCACTACTAACGATTACTACGATATTGTCCCATTGACTATCATACACTCATTAACCCTTATCCTCCCCCAATCTTTGATAAGTGGTGACTCCTACGTAAAAAAAAAAAATAACAAAATAGAAATAAACCTGCTATATTTTTACAACCTATAAAAGTGGCAATAATTTAATATTTTTCTGAATTTAAATTTATCATTATTCCCCAAAATTACAGATTTCATTTTAGCTTTTTCTCTCTGGATAAAGCACAATCAACAGCTGGGTAAAACGTTGAGATTTAGGTCTTCTGCTTTTTCTTTTTAACTCTCTCTGTATGTGTGTGTATATATATATATATATATATATATATATATATATATATATATATATATATATTAAAATTACAGATAGCCAAAGAGACATGATAACTCCACATTATTAAATTAAATGTTGAATGTTTCAGGAGCAAATTGAGAACCTGCAAGTTCAGAATGAACGATTAAAAAATGATCTAAAGAAGAAACGGGTAAAAGAACAAGATCTTGAATCGCAATTGGAAGAAGCACAGGAAGAGATTAGTAAGTTTATCATTTTTTTTTTTTCATTTTGATTTCATGTGGAAATATTTTTCTTTTTTAAACAATGGATTTCAGCAACAACCAAAAGGACACATTCTCTCTTAACACTTTTTTAAATCCAATAATGAAAATAAATTTTTTTTTTAAATACAATCCAATACTTTTGTAAAACAACTATGCCCAACATCCTTTTATTTATTTATTTATTTTTTTTTTTTTTACATGGGGGTCACCACTTATCAAGACGCGAAGGCCACTCAGGGATAAGGGTTATTGCATGTACAGTAATCAATGAGATAGTATTGTAGTGATCATTAGTATTGGGGGATTTGATAAAGTGTCTTACTTAAGGGAGCGGTTTGTCAGGAGTTTGTTTATGTTGGACTTGAAGACATCCAGGTTGTAGTCAGGTGGGAAACAGGCAAGCGTCAGAGAGTTCCACTGGCGTGCAGTTCTAAGAAAGAAGCTCTGCTCATGGAATCTACGTTTGGATTTAGGCACAGATAAAGAGTGGGGAAAATTATTGACAGTAGTTTCAGCCAGACGGGTGTTTCTCGTGAAAGATTGGCGAGGGGGGACAAGAAATTGGAGCTCAGACGAGCACTTGCCATGGAAATAACGATAAAAGAAAGACAGGCTCGCAACGTCTCTTCTGTGGGAGAGAGGCTGCAGGAAAGAGAAAAGGGCATCCCCCACCAAACCACGAAGTCTATTTTGTACTCTGTCAAGGCAGGATAGGCTGTTTTTAGCAGCTCCTGCCCAGTTGTGGCAGCAGTACTCCATCCTTGGACGTACTTGGCTCTTATATAGATAGAGAATTGCATCATTAGTGAGATATCTTCTGGAGTGGTAGAAGGATCCCACCATTTTCCCAGCGACCTTGGCAACAGACTTGATGTATGTGTTCCATTTAAGATCAGGAATAAAGGTCAAACCCAGAAGCTTATCAAAACATGGAGCCTCCCCAAGACGAGACCCATCCATTTCAATTGATGCCAGATGGGGATCAGAGTGTTTATGATGTAGAGATAGGAGCTTGGTCTTAGATGCATTAAAGGTAACCAGCCACCTCTTTCGCCACTGAACCACGCGTTCAAGATCAGAGGAGAGAGAATCAGAGAGAACATCATCATTTACGGCCTTTGATGTGTTGCCATAGATGGTCGTGTCATCAGCATAGATGTCAACAAAGGATTTTAGTATGTGTTTTGGGAGATAATTGATGTAGATCAGGAAGAGAGTTGGGCCCAGGATGGACCTCTGAGGGACTCCAGTATTAATACTGTGGGCCTCTGATTTCTGTCCATCAACCACTACTCTTATGAGCCTATCAGAGAGAAATGATTTAATGATCGAGAAAACATTTCCAGTTATACCGTAGCTGGAAATCTGGTGTAGTAGGCCTTTATGCCAAACCTTATCGAAGGCCTTTGATATGTCGAGAGCAATTGCCCTAGAAAGGAAGCCTTTGTCAAGAGATTCGCTAATCCTATGTGATATAACCGTTAGCACATCTGTTGTAGATCTAGCAGAACGGAAACCATATTGCGTGTCGCTAAGAAGGTTATTTCTGCTGAGGTGGTTGACTACTTCTCTATTTATTGTGGATTCCAGCAACTTACTCATGACACACAGGAGGAGACTTATTGGTCTGTACTGAGAGGGGGATGACTTATCACCTGAATTCTTAAATACAGGATATACTGATGAGGTTTTCCAGGGTGTTGGGAAGCACTTCTCCTTAAGGCAACACTTAAACAGTTTGGTAAGTATGGGGGCAAGTTCTGGTTGTAATTTTTTTAACACTATAATTGGAATACTGTCAGGACCAGTTGCTTTACTGGAATCAAGGTTCTTGATTAGCTTGACGACTTCACGGACAGATATTTGTATGTTGCATAGCGTGTTGTCTGTTATAGGAGGGAATATGGGGAGTTGATGGCCTTCGTCACACAGGGTAGAATTTGCCGCAAAGTTTATGGCAAATAGTTTGGCCTTGTCGGATGCTGTCGAGATGACCTCTGGTCCATTGATAATGGTTGGGATAGAACGCACGTTTCTGTTCAGGATCCTGTTTGCTATTTGCCAGAACTGGTGGGAACCAAGTCTCTGATCAGCTACTTTGGACTTAACGGATTGTGCATATAGTTCTTTTGCATTTTTTATTACTCTTTTACAGTGGTTGCTGGCGGTCCTGAAACAGCTTTAGTTTCAGTGCATCTATTACGTTGGTAGCTACAGAAAAAGTGATTTCTGTGTGCGATGGCAGCAGCACGTTCAGGGGAGAACCATGGCTGGCTGTTAGGTTTTTGTTGGAATTTTTTGGATGGTATGAATTGCTCTATGCCTACAAGTAACCATTCGGTCAGGTCTGATACTATAGAGGACACATCCTTTTTAAACATGGAATGACGAGGTAGATCTGATATGAATGTACGGAAGCTATCCCAGTCCACCATAGAGTATCGGTATACAGTACGGTGGAGAGGTACGTCTGTAGATTTATTATATTTCATTTTTATCTTGACTGATATGACGCAGTGGTCGGAGGATCTTCAAACAAAACGACATTTCTACACAAAATAATTGACAAGTTTTTTTCCAATTTTTCGATATTATGAGTCCGAGAGATCACTCTTTCTAACGATGCCTATTCAATGATGACAAGTGTTTTAAGTGGACATACAAACACACACACACACACACACACAGAAGAAAAAGAAGATTTATGTACTGCTATCAGTTTTTAATTTTGAAATTTTTTTAATTGCAGATTTTTTACAGCATTTTTTAATTCTGCCATTTGTTTTTCTTAAACTTTGTATTATTTTTATTGATTATGAATTTCTTGTATTTTTTAGTTTCATTTAGGAAATCTGTCTGCGGTTTTTACTAATTTTATGAAATCTTTTAATCTTTGTAGCAAAAAAGAATGGTGCGCTGCAAAAACTGAAGACTGAGAAGGAAAAAATCCAACTTGTTGTAGAAGAATTAGAGAAAAAAAATGACCGCATGAAATCAACTTTTTATGTAAGCATTTCATACGTGTTTTTATTTTTGTTTCCAGATTGTATTTTTCAATCTGCTTACGATTTGTAAGAATGTGTCGAATGGAAGAAAATGTTTATAAATAATCATAAATCTTTTTCATAATTAATAGAAACAAACTTATTTCTCTTTTCATGCACATACATGTAACCAAATCTTCTCTGACTTATCTCCCTTGTATTAGCCGTCATTTTAAAATTTTATTTTTGCATTTGTATTTTTTTTTACTTTTAAAGAAATCCAGCGATGGTGAGAGTTCGGAGTTGAATGAAATGCGGAGACGAATCCGATTCCTGGAAGATCAGGTGCAACGTAAACAAGAACAAGCCGAAAAACCATATGAAAATAGCAAGACAGAAAAAACAAAAGTAAATAATGATAAGAAGTTTTTTTTTATTTCAATTTCAGGATTTAGGCATTACTATATGATGGACTCTCCCATCGATTTCAATGTATGAGTTTCCGCCACAACAACTACATTGCTCTGAAATCCACACAGATGATTTGTTTATAGTGGTGAAGGCTTTGTGTAGAACCAACCACACTTTTTGGTATTATCGCTAACCTTTGTTGGTGCAGATGACTACCATATGATCGAGTATACAGTAGACCGCAGGTTTTTATATCAGAGTTACCTTCTCCTAGATACATGTCTTAACGAAGACTGAGGGTGCATCTTTCCCAGTGAATTAATACGCCCCCAAATACCAACCTGGAAATTTGTATGACTCTGCGCAGTACATACAGTGCTTAGCCTTCCCAAATAATCACCCATCTGGTACTGGCCAGGCTCAACCCTCGACAAACCCGACAAGCAGCTAAATCCCACCCCTTCACAGTAGAGATCCCTAGGTGTAAGAAAGCATTCTACTACAATAGTTTCTTCCCCAGAACTGCTAGACTTTGGAACTCCCTTCCGAGATTCTGCTTTCCCAACTGTACTGATATGCAGAAGTTCAAGTGTAATGTGAACAGACATCTTGCTACTCATCTCCCTTCATAATGCCCCTGACCCCTGCAACTTATGTCCTCGATAATAGCCCCCTACTTCAAAGGCACTGTGCCTTGTTTGGGATGAAAATTGGATAAAAAAATTAAAAAAAACTTACGTGATCTGGCAAGAACCGATGTATCAACATGATTGTGCCATATATATTGGGTACAATATCATAATTAATAGAGAATTTGGTTCTATAATAATAAATATGAAATCTGCATAAATTAAAATATCACATTTAAGCATATTTTATGACCAGGCAATGCTAAACAACTTGCTAATTTGTATACATATTTTGTGTATATATTATATGCATATGTATATGTGTGTGTGCATATATATATATATATATATATATATATATATATATATATATATATATATAAAAGTAATATTGTGCTACATAGTTCAATATATATTTATTTATTGCAGACTTTTATCCTCATCTTTCTTAGTTGTTGTTTCACGACGTTTCAGCCAACTATTCCCCTGGCCTTCGTCAGGTGGTTATCACAACGGGATAGGAACTCTGAAACAGGAATAGTTAGCCGAAACATTGTGAAACAACAACTAAGAAAGTGGAGGATAATAGTCCGCAATAAAAAATTAATAAATAATACTCATATCAATAATGAATTCCAATTAAATAATATATATACAGAGATTTTGTTTGTATATTAAAACGTTTTAATCGCTAAAAATCATAAAATTTACCATAATAATGGGAATGATCAATATCACTACATTGCTTTAGGTTTTTATGCCATTTGTCTTGTGCTTGACAATTAAAGTTTGGGCAGATGTTTTGTGCGCTGAACAGGTTTTCTCATCTCGTCGGGGTGGATGCTAAGTGCTGCCTTTGCTGTATGTATTTTAATGGCATGGTCATTCAGAACAAACTCGTTAGGATATTCCTAGTGGTATATATTGGCTGTTGATTAGATTGTTGTTGACATATTTTCTAATGTTGGGATGATTACTTTGAATCGGAAATCGGAAAAATTGGAACTTTTTGGAGTATCGGAATCAAAAAAGTTTCTGCCTTTTTTCCGATGCCAAAAACAAATATTTTAATTGTCATTTTTTAATTGATTTTGTTTGAAAAAAATCTTACAATGCTGATAAAAATAATAAATATTTATTGATTTTAAATCACCATTAAAACAAAAAATTTTAGAGACCCCCCCACCCCCCAGTGTGTTTTTACATTTGTTAAAATATATACCCATTTAGCACGTGTTTTGACAGTAATCAGGAAAAAGTAACCATTTTATAGTTAAATATTTTGAGATTTATGAAGAATCGAAATCGGTAATTGTATCAGAATCAGGAATTTAGTACAAAATCGGTAATTATATCAGAATTAGGGGAAAAATATTGGAATCATCCTATGACTTATATTTTTATTGCTAGTTTATTATTAAACTTGGTCAGTGTTGAGGAGAGATGGAGAAAAATGATAGATTATTTGGTTCATCCATAACTAAAAAAAGTCTGATGTTCATAAATAATTGTAGTTCAAAAACTCATCTCATCAATAACTTATTTAATATTGATCTCCTTGATCCATAAAATACATTTAAATTTTTGTTCTGTTTTTTTCCTGTCGTTGTGATGTGTTTCTTTTATATCTTAAAATTCTTTTTTGTAGAACGTGGAACTTATTAAATGGGAAGAGCGTAAGAAATGGGAAAAAACAATCGAGAAATTGAAAAACAAAGTAAAAGGAACGGAAAACGAAGTTGAAAAATTTGAGAAAGAAGTGAAACAATTGAAAATCGCTTTGCAACGGTAAAATTTTTACGTTTCTATATTTTTGGGGGAGAATTTATACATTTATTTAGTTTGACTTTCGCATCCTGTGAGATAGTCAAAATGAGCTATCACAGTCAGTCTATAGTGTTCCTGCAGCTTTAATAATTACAAAAAACCTTCTCAACCACCAATAGCCATGGGCCCTGTCGGTGGGGCATTAGAATACGCCAACTGTCCCCCTGCAGAGGGTAAAAGTCCCTCAATGGGGGTCCTGGATATGACCTTAAACTATATCCAGTGGTGAGGCCCCAGCTTGTGGGCTTTTGGGAGTGTGGAGCCACCCTTTAATTACTATTGCTCCCAGGTCCACTCTGACCTGGAGTGGTAGTACCTGTTAGGGTTCCAACTATGGGTTAAATAGAAACTGACGTAAAAACAACAAATATATTCTATTAAAAAGATTTTCTTCAAAATCTTTGGATTCGGCATTAAATAACCTGAAAAGGGTTGATATGCCGTAAAACAAAAACAACCAACCAACCAACCAATAGCCATGGCTAATAATACACTACCTGAAACTACTTCATTTAAACTCCTCAACTTAATGTTCACAGGGAACATGAATTGGAACAAATACATCAAGGGCATTGCCAAGGCTGCTGCGAAGAAGGTGGGCTCGGTCTACCATGCTAGAGTGTTACTTACACCTGAGAGTATCTAGTACCTCTGCAAGGCCCCACCATCTGCCTATGTATGGAGTATTGTTGCCACATTTGGGTTTGTGCATCTACTGCTAGTCTTTCTCTCCTAGACAGGATTCAAAAAAGAATCGCCAACTGTCAACCAAACTAACCTTTGTCCCTCAATGAAATGTTGCATTCCTCTGCCTATTTTACAAGTATTTTAATGGAATGTGCTCCTATGAACTACAAGCCTTTGTACCCCCTCGACATAAATACCCCTGACAAACCCGAGAAGCAGCAAAATCCCACCCCTACACAGTAGAGATCCCCAGATATGACAGAAAGCCTTTCACTCTAATAATTTCTTCTCTCGAACTGCAAAACTTTGGAATACCCTCTCAGGATCCTGCTTCCCTGACTGTACTGACATGCAGAAGTTCAAGTGTAATGTAAACAGACATCTTGCTTCTCAACTCCCTACATAGTGTCTCTGCAAATTTTGTCCCAAATTGTAGCCCTCTGCATCCAAGTGTGTCTTGTTTGAGTTGAAATAGCAAAAAAAAAAAAAAACAGCTTCTGCCTGTTGCTTACAAATCTCACTTAGTTTCAGTTCAGTTTTGGTTTCCAATTTTTTCCTCTTTATGAGAAATACCACCATGTGGACAGAACAGATACTATACTTTGATCCTGGGACTTACTGAGTAATGTGGTCCTGGATATGACCTTAAACTATATCCGATGGTAAGACCCTAGCTTGCAGGCTTTGGGGAGTGTGGAGCCACCCCTTAATTGCCATTGCTCCCAGGTCCACTGACCTGAAGTGTTAGTATCTGTTAGGGTCCCAACTATGGGTTAAATAGAAACTGACTTGAAAAACAAAAAAAAATATATTCTATTAAAAAAATTTTTTTCACAATCACTGGATTTGGCATTAAATAACCTAAAAAGGGTTGATATGCCGTAAAACAAAACCAACCAACCAACTGAGTAATGTGTTAATGTCTTGTGAGAAATAGCTTAAACTTGTATTGAAAAGGGCAGGAGGACATCTACTTGTATAATCTATGAAGTGACTAAACTTACTTATGGAGGAAATCACATAAGACAAAATAACTCATCTGTATTTAGGTCTATAACATTCATTCAGGTTCTGTCTGTCGCTTGCAAATCTCACTGATTTTTTATTATTTTTCTAGCAAGAATATTTTACAGGATCAGATCGCTAGCCTGAAGCCAATCAACATTTAGAAAAAAGATTGTGAATGGAGAAGTCTGGTGGATTTGTAGACTAATCGCCAATAATTTCAACCATGTCGTGTTGTGTTATTTTTTAAATAAACATCATGAAGTTAAGAAGTTTCAGGTGTAAAAAACTAAAGAAACATTTATTTCCTTGAGTGAAATTTCAACCACATTTTTTTTAAAAATATATACGGATCTTCTTTTGAAATATATATATATATATATATAAGGAGTCTGTCCTTGTTTATGGTACTAAAACCTGGACACTCACCAAAAGATTGGAAAGAAAGCTAGACAACATGTACACCCGTATATTATGAACATTTAAATATATCTTGGTAAGATCATCCCACGAAGCAACAACTTTATAACCTTTATAGCAACTTACCTGTTATATCTACTACTATCAAGGAATGATGTCTACGATTTGCTGGTCACTGCCAGAGGAACACGCAAGAGCTAGTGAGAAATGATCCTGAAGATCTGAGGCAGCTGATGGAAGACAGGGAAATCTAGAGAGTCACGTTTGTCTGACAAGGAACCTGACCAGATAGATAGCT
Source organism: Euprymna scolopes (assembly GCF_053919585.1). NCBI lineage: Eukaryota > Metazoa > Mollusca > Cephalopoda > Sepiida > Sepiolidae > Euprymna > Euprymna scolopes. The sequence continues at coordinate 106,191,694 of NC_136507.1, forward strand.
AGATAGATATATACTAGATGACCCGATCCAGTGTTGTCCAGAAGTCAATTTTTTCACAAGCAGAATTATATTCAAAAATCATACGGAAAGACATATTTTGGATGAAAAAAGTGAAAAACAAAAATGAATATAAATGCTACTTATCTACAACTTGTGAATGATAAAGATTTCGAAGGAATGTGCTCAGAAATAAAGCTTTTTTTATGAATATTTGTTTGGTATTGACGAAATGTGTATTTATTTAAAAAATAAAAAAATGAATGTATATAGAATATCAGGCAAACACTTCCAACTTTTTAAAAGTAAAAAAGAACAGTTTTAATGTTCTAAATAGTTTAGCACAAATGGAAATATGTGTAATATATAAGCGTTTCAACGACTTGTTTTTATGGTAAACTAGCCTGGGTGCCCGGCGTTGCCCAGGGTTTTGGAGGTGTGTGTTGAGAAAAAAAAAGTTGTATTAGGCAGGCTCGAATCCGTGATGCGAAGGCAGAAAAGAAAGTGGAGGTGTGTGTAAGGGTGGTGGGTGTTGGTTGAGCAAAAAAAAAAATAGGAGTAGTAAGCAGGCTTGAACCCGTAACACGTCAGAGGAAAAAGAAGATGAAAAAAAAAAAACTGGTTGTGACGTCACGGGCAGTTGAAATAACACCTTTTATGCAATGTCATGGACACAAGGGTTGAATGACTTGCAAAAAAATGTCAGCGAAAAAATCGAGCTTCCCTGTAGAAAATTGCCAGTTGAGGGTGAAGGAATTGATGTTTTTGGCCAATTTTTTTATATTTGTGGTCCAAAGGGTCGAACTTCAAAATGATACCGATCTTGTGAAAATCTGTCACCTCTGTCGAAAGTTTTAGGCAGACATACATACATACATTTAAACAGACTGGTGAGATTTATATTATAAACTAGCGAGGGGTACCCGGCATTGCCCGGGTGTTTGTAGGTGTGTGTGAAAAAAACCAGGTGCCCGTGAAAAAAAAACGAAGCCTTGACGACGCGCAGTTGGAAAATAGTAAAGCGTGAAAAAAAAACAGGTGCTCGTTTTTGATTGACTTGACGGCAATAGCTATTCAGCAGTTAGCATTTTGTGCGGGACAGTTTTTAAATAAATAAATAAATAAATCGGTTTCTTTGTTTTTAACTAAGTTCGGGGAAAACCAGCTCCCTGTCTATTAGGGGGAGTGTCTCATCTCGAAATGAAAGCTACCGTCTGATATGACGAAGTCGACATTGACCAAACGTTACTTAGCTCTCTAGAGACTACTGGCTTTCAGCCAGTGATTAGAGTTGAGTTTTGCTTTTTTTTTATACCGAAAACCAAATGTAACGCGTGCCAATGCAGCAAATGTGGAATAATTAACGTTTGAAAGTCAATAAAATTAAATAGACAGGCGAGCTCCGTGGTTAAGTGTGAGATATTACAATTTATAGATGATATAAAAAGTTTTAAGAAGTTGTGAAGCAAGCGAGCGCTTCTCTGAAAGAAGCCTTTTGTGGACATCGAGGAAAAGTGTACATACATACATACATTTTCGCTTTTATATATATAGATTATACAACTTACTTTTCTTACTCACCTCACCGATTAATAAAATGTACACATATTTCAAATTGAATTAATGCCTTAGCAAATCAAGCAATTCTTTTGGTTTAGTATTTATTTTTTTTTGTCAAAAAGTTAATGTTTGAATATTACTAACAATAAAAAAAAATCCTTTTCTTACATTTGTTAATGTACATCCTTAAATTGTCATTACTGGAGAGTTTTGGATTGAATTAAAAAGGGAAACCATGTTGGTATTTTTTGAAACTGAATTAAAAAAATAATAATAGAAAATAATATTATTAACTAGATGTATTCATGATCCTTGGGTCACAACAAGTAATACTATTTCATCTACTTTCATTTCATTTGAAAATTGATAAACTGTTATCTTTTTTATTGGAATCCTATGAGATGAGTAATTTATTTATTTATTTATGGACTGTTATCCGCATTTTCATTCCTATCCTGTTGCTGGTAATCACCTGAAGAAGGCCAGAGGATGAGTTGGCCGAAACATGATGAAACAGCAACAAGTATGGAGATTAGGATAACAGTCTGCAAATAAAATCAATAAATATTTCATATCTGTTAAGACATTAGTTTTCATTTAAATTGTCTCCCTTGAAAATTAATGACTTTTAAGAAAGTTTTTTTTTTTAATCACATTAACTCTTAAGCAACGTTGAGTCCTGCTAGTTCAGAATGGGTGCCCATTTGGAAATACTGTGCACAATGTCATTTCCTCTAACCAGGAAATTCATGCTGACTGGGGACTGCGTGAGAATTTGTATTCCCCATAATCCTCCATTTTCAGTGAAAGATGAAATATTCGATGCTGTACAAATACTATAAGAAATAGTATTACCAGATATTTGATTCAAATTAATTACTTAATTTTTTTAATAATGAGTCGCTACCTATCAAGGCACAAATGCCATTTGAGGACAAGTGTTCATTATTTATGTCAGGTGTATGTTGTTTGACAGCCTTTTTATTATTTTTTGATTTCTTTGGTTTCTTTCTTTTCGAAAAAGAGATGATATTCTCAAAACGTTAAAAACGTCCAACATCTTGGTTGTTTCAAACAGTAAGTCCATATTTATTGATTTATATTTGTAAATGCTTTTAGAAAATAAATGGAACACGAAAAAAAAACACAAAAACCTACAAGACCTTCGTTCATTTGTCTATTTTCATTCGTATGTTGCATCACGTCAACACCCGAATTGAAGATTGCAGACCACGGTTGGATATGGGTTGGAATTGATTATTGAATGGGATGACTCAACAAAAATTTGTTAACATACGACTTGGCAGGCAACAACTATACTCTAGTCTACTGGGAAGCAGGCCCATGGTATTGTGTTCCACAAACGAACAGTTCTTGGAAAGAACATCTGCTCATGGAAGTTCAGTTTAAAGGATAAAAGGAAAATTATTTACAGTGATTATAACTAGATTTGTTTTTACTGTGAATGTTTTACTGAGTGGAAGCAGAGATTGAAACGCAGTCGAGAACTTACTTTGAAAATAATAATAGAGTAGAGAAAAACTAGCAATGTCTGTTCTGTGAGAAAGAGGTTGCAGAGAAGAGAGGAGGGCATTGCTCTCTAGATTTTGAAGTCAATTTTGTACTTTGTTGAGGCAAGAGAGTGGCACCTCCTCAGGTATAGCAACAGTACTCCATCCATGATCGTATGTGACTCTTATCTAGGTAGTGGATTGCATCAGGAGTGATAGAATTGTTTCTCTAAGGATTTTTTTCTTAACTATTTTAATCGCACAAAATACATGTTAAAATATTCTTTAGTTCTGGGATTGAGTTATGTTTAAAAAAATAATTTAATCCAGATTGAATACACACATCATAAGAATATTTATTTTTGTTGTATTTGGGTTTTGTTTCAAGTTTTTTATGTAATTTTTTCTTATAAAACATGTTTAAAATTTGTAGATCACGAGAAAAAGAACTTCTCGAAGCAAAGCTAAAGGTGCCTTCAAAAGCTCCTAATGTTCCTCCAAGCACAACTGGTTCGGCAAATGTGAGACAAGACTTTCATCTTAGACGAGAATTACAAGATTTAAAAGAAATAAATTTTCAACAAACAGAAGAAGTAAGTTTTTTTCTTTTTTTATGTAATATAGCTCGTGCATGTCATGTGGTAGCAGCAATGATTTGACGTTTGATGTTGATTGTAGTCAGATTTATAGCATCTCATCTCTCTCTGCAATATTCAACGTTTGCATCATAACAAGATACTCGTTTCTCCTTATTTGTTTTTTGAATTGGTTTATTTGTTCTTTTATTACAAATCTTCCATCTTTCCCCGACATGTAAAGGGAAGAGAAGGAATCCTTTCAAAATATGTCTCGCATATACAGCCAAAGAGAATCACTTTTTTTTATCATGTCTCGTTATTTTACATCACTTCTGGAATGCAAGTTCCTGTCTGCTACTTCACTACTTGTTTCACAACCACATAGCTCCCATTCATTAACCTAGTTTGGTGTTACCTTTTTATATATATATATATATGTATGGGGAAAATATTCTTATTTGATTATATTTTACTTTTTATTTATTATACTATCCTTTGTTTTGTGATAGTTAATCCGTGACATAACTAAAACAAAACACAATTGCAACTACTTTTCCAATTTTTTTTGAGTTTTCTAATCATGCGCATACTCCTTTTATTCTCTTTTAAAATTGATGAGTTCATATTCTTCTGATGAATAAGGGCAGAATAGATTCCAAAATTGACATAATAATTACATGAATGATTCTGCACTATGACACAAATGCTGTCATGAATTCAACATTTCAACATGCTGAAAGAAATAAATGGTAAGATGAACATCTTGAAATTTGGAATATAGACATTTTGTCATTTATATATATATATATATACATATATATATACATATATATATATATACATTTATATATATATATATATATATATATACATATATATATGTGTGTGTGTGTGTGTGTGTGTGTGTGTGTGTGTGTATGTTTCTGGATTTTTTAGATGAGGATTGATTATTCGTATCATTTGTATTTTTCAGACTAATTTTCTTATCTTGAGTTTATTTTCACAACATTTAAGACAATTTAACCTCCAACCTTCGCCAGGTGTATCTTGTTGAACTTGAAAATCTTTCTGTCAAACTCTGGAATCTGCATGGAATTCTAAACAGAACCTTTTATTTAACGCACGGTAGTAGCATGCTCCCATTCCATCGACCATGACTGAGTAAAAGTCATAAGTAATTCACAATTGTATTTCGAATGTTGTCTTGCACTAAGAATTGAACCTTCAACCTCCACAAAAGTAAAACTTTACGAATTAATTTTATCAATACTTTACACCATAAGGAGTCAATAGTATTTTATCCATTATGCCATGAGTCCTTGCAGTTCCATGCAGATTCACAAGTTCGACAGAAAGATTTTGAAGTTCGATTAAAAGATTGCAGAGTTCAACAAGATACACTTGAAAAAGGACAGAGCTTTGTGAAAAAACTAAAATCCCAAGAATCTAAATAATACAAACATTTTTACATTTATTTTTCACGAAACTCGTAATACCAGGTTTCTGAAATCTTCTGCATATCATTTCAAAAAAAAAAAATTGTTTTAAATCACAGTAAAAAAAATTATTCAAATTCATAACGATAATCGATATTGGCTAGGAATTAACTGAAATGTTACAGAACAAAAAAATTGTACAGTATAATATTTGGATACAGAAAGATGGCATAAAACTGAACTGTCAAAAACGTCTTTTTCACACACATGCACACACACAAAAAAAATTAAGATATTTTATTTTTTTAACCTACTTATAATGTGAGATCAGTGTCGGAACCTGTCGGAATTGGTAAACAAATACATAAGAGTATAAGAAGACAATAGCAATGCAGGAAATCGGGTGTTGAAGTGATGCAGCATATGAACGAAAATGGACAAATGAACGAAGGTCTTGTAGGTGTTTTTTATTTTTGTGTTCCATTTATTTTCTAAAAACATTTACAAATACAAATCAATAAATATGGACTTACTGTTTGAAACAACTAAGATGTTGGACGTTTTTAACATTTTGAGAATATCATCTTCTTTTCGAAAAGAAAGAAACCAAAGAAATAAAAGAATAATAAAAACGCTGTCAAACATGTTCAAGTCATGATTGAGTAGAAATGTTAAATTTATGATATTCTTGATAATTATCGCTCGTTATAATGATTTGATATTGCATAATCACACTGACACACCGGTTCCCACTGGATCACTGAAGTTAAGCAACGTTGGGCCTAGTCAGTACTAAATGGGTGACTATTTGGGAATTTCAGGTGCTGTATGTGCTCTCTGCTTATCTCGGCATTGTTTACAATCATCTTGGGCTTCTACTTGCTACTGCAAACAGTGCTGATACAGGAGAGGTGTGGTTAGGGATTGCGCAACCCTTGCCTCGCAATTACATGTGGGCCTGCCCCTACTGAGGGGTATCCTTTGTCTTTTGAGACTGAACGAAGGCATCGAATAATGATTAAATCATCAACCTCTAGAAGACTGTTACTTGAAAACTGATTGCTCACCATCATTGTTATGACAGACTATAATTGTTTTGATCTTCCATTCTCTAACTCACATAAAACAAGGGCAATCTGTTCAGTGAATCTTATTCACATCTTTCTCCTCAACATTGGCAGAGAACAAATCAATACAATTTTTGACTTTTAAAAAGAATATTTCTAGCACAAAACTAACATAGATATTTTACTGGAATCCAATTTCAATAAATTCTGATTTCTGAAATGGTATAATGGCCGATTAGTAGACTTGTTACGAGGTCTTTAGCAATTCAGTATGTCTCTTACAGAGCAAGGGGCTAATCGTCTGAGACCATGTGTTCCCTTGCTCAGCAATAATTGCCAACCCCAAAGTTGTTTCCATAGTCCTTTTCTCTTTCTTCTTTCAGTTTTGGCCGCGTCTTCTCTCACATTGATGATTGCCTAGGAGACGAGCACAGGAAAACACAAAACATTCCGTAGTTATCAGTTGGGCTCTAGGTGGATGTGTGATACTGTCAGTTAGCGTAGAAAAAGAGAACTTCAAACGTTTTCTGTTGCTATCTGGTCACATTAGTCTCCAGCAATTTTATTCACAGCCCAATCTACTCTCGTCCGACTTTGACTTCAGTCTCTCCAATTTCTCTCATGGGACATCTGAGTTACCAAGTGTCCTAAACTGTTGCAAACTCCAAACTGTCTGTAAACTAACTCTCAATATATCGACTTATATGTTTAATCTTTTGTCTCAGTCACCTGCTATACTTTGATTAACAATCCTATTTCAGCTTTCCTTTGTGTACCTTGGTGAACAACTTCCTCTCCATTCTCTTTCTACTAACCTTACTTCCTGTAACCTTTGTTCTAATGATAAACCTATTTCCATTTTTTTTAATAGTTGTTTCCTCCTTTTTTTTTTTACCTTCTGAACACTTAGCAGGGGCAGATGTTGATAGTATCACAATGGGAGAGCTCGAAACTTTAACAAGAACACATGTGACTATGATGTAATTTTTTTTGATTGGTGGAAAAACATGTGACTATGATGAGAAACTTACAAGTGGTGACATGCAGATGAGGGAGTGGGGCAATGGGATAGCAAATCCAGACATCCAAATTTCGGTGGATGCATCCAATAATATTCAAACTATCTCCCTTTCTCATAATATTTCCCAGTACTAGGACTTATACTTGAGTTTGGAAGACAAAAACAAGGAGTTAGAGCTGTGGATCACTAAACTATCACTCGACCTTTGCACTTCACCAGTTGTATGCATCAGATGTCTAATCATCTCAGATTACATTTCGTGTTCATGAACGCAACTAAATAAAAAAAATGAAAAATCCTTAATTGTCTTCTATTATCTCTAAGAGAGAGAAGAACTCTATAGAGATGCAGATGTTATCAAATAAAATGGACAAGATGGGGGGGGGGGTTAATCATTTGAGAAGGCACCATTTATGATTTTCATTATTCCGTAAAGATGATGCACAAATATAAGTTATTATGATATTATGTTTTTTTGTTTTTTCAGTTGTCAAGATTGAAAAGGCAGTTAAGCAAAGACAAAGACCAAATCGTGAAGGAACTTGCCGAAGAAAATAAATTCCTTGTGAAAGAAATAGAACAACTGAAAAAAGCAGTTAAAGCGAAATTTGACAAAGAAAAGGTATATTCCATTTTTCTAAATTTTATTTTTCTAAATTATATTTTATTAATTCACCATTGATATGTCTGATACTATGGTTTATTATCTTATGAATTTTCTTCTTCTTCTTCTTCTTCTTCTTCTTCTTCTTCTTCTTCTTCTTCTTCTTCTTCTTCTTCTTCTTCTTCTTATTATTATTATTATTAATAGTAGTAGTAATAATAATAATATTAATAATAATAATGTAGTACCTTTATGTACGTATGTCATGGTTTCCAGATTATGATTTGATCGGGAGATCCTATTTATTAAAAAGGACGATAGAAAGTGATAACATACTACGAACATTAAATTAAGGTACCTATATACTAATTTAATTTCAGCAAGATTGGAAAATAATCTTCAAATATTCATATTTTATATTCTAATGCGCCATTACTTTTAAACGGCAATTAACGTGCTTTACATGTTTGAAATACTCGCAATGTTTTTTACTGTTTGTTTTCTTATCAATTTTTCATGTTATTTTTGTTGCAAACATTTCAGGAATCACAAATCTGCACGGAATATCAAGCAGTGTTTGAAAAGAATCAACAACTTCAAAAAGAATTGTTGCAATTATCCAAGGAAAATATTGAAATCCATTTTGAGATGGAACAGGCTAAAAAAGATGTCCCTCGTTTGAAGGTAGGATTGTTGCGGGTGTATCTTATTGAACTTGGAAAACTTTCTGTTGAACTTTGGAATCTGTTTAGAATTTTGAATGGAGCCCTTTATTTAATCTACAAGAGTAGCATGATTTTTTTTCCGTCAACCATGACTGGATAGAAGTCCTAAGTAATTCGCAATTGTATTTTGAGTGTCGCCCATATTGAGGATTGAAATTTCAACTTCCAGAAGAATGTAATTTACAACTTAATTTTACCAAGTACTTTATCCACTATACCATTGGTTCTTGTGGATGCTGAGTTCAACAAAAAGAATTCCGAGTTTGACAAGATACACCTGAAGAAAGTCAGAGGTTTCATTGACCAAAACGTTTTGAAAATAACAATCAAGAGGAAAACAGTAGTTTGAAGAATCCAAATAATAAGATTTTAAGTGTTTATGACATAAAGAATTGTCATTCCAGAAATCGGTTGAGATAAAAAAAATTCCTTATGTCCTGCAATAATTTTGTCTCCAGAGACAATGAACACTCTGGAAAATTGTCCACAATAAGAAGTTATATTACAGTTAAACAACAGTTGCTCAATCCTTCGACCACAGCATTTCTCCCGACAGTATTTTTCAAATGAAGTAACAAGGAGAAATACAATATGTCTGAAGGCACTGCTGGGATAAGTGGAAAAGGATGGTGTTATTTCAAAATTTCCTTTTCTTAAACTAGTTGCTCTGCCATGATGTGATAGTCCAGTTTACCCTACTATTTCACCCATGGCTAGAGATTCATATCTTTCCGAAGTGTATTAGAGAAAATAACTTTACAGCCACTTTTAAACATTTACCATCTAAGTACTGACTATGCTGAATGTTGCTTAACTTCAATGATCCAACCATTTTTCAAAGTAACATAATTGTCCCTATTTATAATTGTTTTTATTAAAATATTGTCTAAATGAAACAAGTACAGGGTGACCTCCCCTTAAATGCCTGTCGTGTAAAGAAACATTAATAAAATTTACAATCCTTTCTGCAATCCATATTCAGCACAAATAATCTTGTCCACCAAGTTTGGGCCATAAATTTCCAACAGTCTTTGTTTTATTACTGCTCAATAGTAAGCACATCTGGATATGACATGCAAAATTGTCAATACACCCTGACACACTCCTCTATTGGCAACGCGCTGATTTTGACTGTGATGTTCCGCTTTAATTCAGGAATAGTCTGCAGATTGTTTTGATATTATCTTTGCGATAATCCCACAAATAATAATTTAGGATTAAGGTCCAATGAGTATGAAACCCATCTCAGATTACATGTCCTACTGATGAGACAATCACTAAAATTACCTCCCTCACTCCACAGAAGCAAAGGTTGATGGATATACATGATTTAAATTTGTTGGGCAAGCCAGACATTGGCTGATGTTTATTTTCACCCAAAATGGTTGGATTGATGAAAGGATTGTGAATTTTATTACAAATTCCATAAGTGGTATTTTTTTTATATCACCCTGTTTTATGTATATTTTATTGTATGTTTAATGATATTGGCATGATTGGTTAATTTGTAAATTTCTCAAAAAAATGTCTACTTTATTTTTTAATATCTAGGCAAGAGTTGAAGACCTTCAGACTTATGTGGATGCTCTTAAAGAAGAGAATAATCGTTTGGATGGTGACAGGGCTGGAATCAAGAAGGTAAACCCTTTTTTTTTTCATTCGTGTCTGAGTTCCTTTCTGTCATCTTTGCTTTCGTTATTTAATATTGAAAAACGCTTCAAAGTAAAATTTAATGGCAAAAAAAGAAAGTCACTTTGGAAAATTTCAAGACAAAAATATAATAAAATTAAAAGAAAGGAATGAAACACTCGATAACAATTAAAGATTTAATCATTAGAAAGACCAGATGAGTGTGAAATTGGTTTTAATTAATATTTCAAGATGAATATTTTGCTATTCAAAAATTTAAAAAAAGAGAGACATTTTTTATACAGGCATCGATTGTGAATTGTTTTTATTGAATTTTTTTCATGTAATTTTTGTCCACTTCGGATAAATAAGTATCGATCCATTGAACTGGAAACTGTGAACAACTACAATTGCTCTCCTAACGCAGAAGACATGTTGAAATAAAATTTAAATTTGAAAATCAAATTTGGGAAAACACCACCATTTTGAAAGTCTGATCCTCATAAGAAATATTTTAAATACCATTTGGATTTCAACAATTCTTCCAGGATCTATATTTCTATTTTTTAATAATCTATGGCCTCCCCAAATGCAACCATTATAAATGAAAGGAGTAGCTGTCTTTAGCGTGACCATTCCTCTTCATACTTCAGAAAAAATTTAAAAAAATGTTATCAGCTTACCTGCTACATGTTACTCAACTTCCAGTTTGTGACGTCATATCCTGACACATAGCCCTAATTCTAATTTTTAATTTCTCATGGAATGTTCCAATTTTCTTGCTTAATATAACCTCATATGGAAAATACTGTTTGCCATATTATTTTTACACAATCATATCCAATCTTGCATGACAACATTCGATATTTGGCTTGTTGTGTGGTTATCACATTTCAACCAATGGAATTAAGTCTGCATAAATGAAGACAACTTAATTTCTTCACGCTGTGAAATAAATTGCATTTGCCGCCTAAATTTCAATGAATGAAAATCTCATGATTTTGTCCCATAATAATAGACATCCGTTTCTGAATTTTTGAGATGAGGATTGGTTATTTGTATTATTATTCATCGGACTACTGTTCTCATCTTGAGTGTGATTTTCACAACTTTTCGGTCAATGTAACCTCCGACCTTCTTCAGGTGTATCTTGTCAAACTCGGGAATGTTTCTGTTGAATTTGATCCACAAGGACTCATGACATAGTATTTGGAAAAATTAATTATAAAAGTGATATTCTCCTGAAGGTTGAAGGTTCAATTCTCAGTGTGGGCGACTGAAAAATACAATTGCAAATTATTTAGGACCTCTATTCAATTGTGGCTGACGGAATGAGAGCATGCTATCCCTGTGAAGTAAATTCCATAGAAATTCACGAGTTCGGCAGAAACATTCCCAAATTCAACAAGATGCACCTGAAGAAGGTTGGAGGTTACATTGACCAAAACGTTGGGGGATTTTATTAAACATAATACTCGCATGCATATGCCTCAGCTTTTTTTTTCCATTTTTTTTACTTCATTTTTTTTTTTTAAAGCAATTTAACGTTACGTTTAATACCTACAGGATTTCTGTTTATAATAAATAAGAAATCTGCATTAATTAAAATATAATATTTATACGCATTTTACAACCGGGCAACGCTGTGCAGCCTGCGAGTCAATCTATAAAACAAAAGTAAATGTATATTAGAATAACGAAAACAAATTGCGGTTATTTGTGAGGATGAATGTTAAAAACTAATGTAAATGAAATAAATTTTTTGATTTCATTAAAATCGATTTCTGTATTTTCTTTTGCTTATTCCACTGTTTTTATTTTCAATTTCAGGTTGGGGAAAGTGGCAAGAGCCCGAAAGAATTGGAGAAAATCATCGCTCTTCTCAAGAAAGTTGTTGACCGTGTTCAAGCAGAAAATGAAAAGTTGAAGAAATTAGCAGTTAAAGTCGATCAGAAAGAAGTAAAAATTTTTTTTTTATAAACAAATATGACATTTTTTTATCATTCAGTAAAATTATTATCGGTTAGTAACGTCGTTGGAAAAATGGTTGGATCATTCTACCACTCCAGAAAATATGATTCCTAATGCAATCCCATATCCATATGTCAGATACATCTTACGTTGGAGTATTGCACTCGTATATGGGTTTGTGCTGCTCACACCTGTTTCTTGTCTTAACAGAATACAAAATCAACTTTGCAATCTTCATACTTGCATAATATTTGCATAAAAAGGTTATAGTAAACCAAAACTTTTTCTATATATATTTATGTATGTGTATATATATTTGTTTACAAAGTTTTGCCTACCAAACTCCTCTGTCAGTTTTTGGTCTACAGACAAGAAATGATAGGAATGATATCTTCTACCAAAAAAAAAAATTTTTATAACGTTTCGGTCGATATAATCTCTGAGTTTCTTCAGGTGTATCTTGTCGAACTCGGGAATGTTTCTGTCGAACTCTGGAATTTGGACGGAATTTCAAGTGGAACCCTTTATTACTTCATGGAGGTAGTGTGCTCTTGTTCCATCAGCCATGACTGGATGGAGGTCATAAGTAATTCGCAATTGTACTTTTTGGTCGCCCACACTGAGGATTGAACCATCAACCTTCAGGAGAATATCACTTTTTACAATTGATTTTTCCCAGTACTTTAACCACGGGTCTTTGTGGACAATTCTAGTACGAATTTTAGGAGCCTTACACCTATTTTTTATTTCTAGTTGTAAATATCACCATTTATTACTAATTATTACTATATATTAATGCATATCTATCTATATACTTATTACTTGTATATATTATCTATTGTTTATAATTACTGGTTCCCATATCGTATTGAATTCTATACTAGGTCTGCTTAGCAGTTGGTTATTCCCAGCATATGTGCAGCTTCTTTCAGTCGTCTTACTCTCCACCGTTCCTCTCTGTCTATAATTTTTACTTCGTTCCATAATGGTAGATGGTTTCCCTTTTCTTTACAGATATGGTCAGCTATACCTGACTTTTCAGTCTCTCCACGTAATACCATTTTTCGATGTTCTTCTCACCGTACTTTCAACAGACGACATGTTTCACCTTTGTATAGTTTTTCACATTTACATGGGATTTCATATACACAGTTCTTAGTCATGATTTTTTTTGCTGTAGGGAGCTTGACTCTCACAAGCTGTTTCCGGAGAGTTGAATCACTCCTGAATACTGTCCTGATGTCATATGGATTACATATTTGTTTAAGTTTTTTCAGACAAGCCCTTCATATATGGTATACAAACTCTGGTGAGGCACCACTCAGAAACTCGCTTGTCACAATAAGTGAGAAAGGAAAGTCTTTTTCTGTTATGGTAGAAGACAAATTCTTACAGTGAATGTCATGCAAGGAAAAATAAAAGATTTAAGTTCAGTCAAGCACTTTCGATGGAAATAACGATGGAGCAGAGAGAGACTAACTATGTCTCTTCTATGAGAAAGAGGTTGTAGGGAAAGAAAGAGTTCCCTCTCTCACACACACACACACACACGCACACAGGATATCAAAGTTGATATTGCTTTCTATCAAAGTAAGAAAAAGTGCTTTGTGTGTTACAGAATTAAATGTGGCAACAATATTTCATTTTAAGACTCTTACATAGAAGATTGCTTTTTGTGCCAGATACTTTCTGGTGGAGTAGGATGATCCAACCATTTTTCCAGCAAACTTAATCAATTCGATCTTTTATTGGTCTGTACTGAAATACGGAGGATGGATCACCAATATTTAGAAATACTGGCTAGACCAACAAGGTTTTCTAGATTAATGGAAAACACTTCTCTTTTAAGCAGCTTCTTAAGCACAATAGCTGGTATATTATCTGAACCAATTGCTTTGTTTGTGTTGAGATTCTTGATAGATTTTGCAACATCATAGAGTAATCAAAAAATGCTGATCAAAAATTTAAGACCACTTAAAAATCTTTAAAAAGAAACCTTTTTTAAGGATAGATTTTAAACTCTTCCGACTTAAGGTTACTAATACTACAATCTAAAAGATTATGGAAACATAAAGGTACATTCCAAAAATTTTATTCCAAAATTTGCATTTTTATTAAATTAGACTCTTTACACATGATCAAAATTATAAGACCAAGGGTATAAATTGTTAGATTTATGGTAATTCTAATGTTTTTAGTTCAGTTAGAGATTAGCAATCACTGTGTAAAGGTGTTACCATGCCTAAAGCAAGAAAACTAACCAAAGTTGAGCGCTCTAGAATTCTAGGATTCGATAAGCAAGGTTTGTCACAGTGAGCGATAGCAGCTAAGGTAAATCGCAGTAAAACTGTTATTTGCAACTTTCTAAAGAACACTGAGAATTATGGAAAAGCAAAATCCTTTGGTAGCCCCCCCCCCCAAATTTCTCCTGCATTGAGTAGGAGAATCAGACGGGTTGTTATGAATGACAGATGACTTTCTTCTAGTCAAATTAAAGCGGTTACAGATACTGATTGCAGTCCAATAATCATCAGACGACACTTACAACAAAACGCCAGGATAAATAAAAAGCGTAAACAAATTCCTCGATTGCTTCCACATCACAAAGTGGACCGCTTAAAATTTGGTTGTGAATACTAAACCTGGGACGTTGAGAAGTGGAAGAAAGTCCTGTTTTCTGATGAGAAAAAAATTCAATTTAGATGGTCCTGATGGCTTCCAGCGATATTGGCATGACAAAGACATGCCTCTTGAAATTGTTTCCACACGTCATAATGGTGGAGGGTCCGTAATGGTATGGGGTGCCTTTTCTTACAGAGGGACGATGGAGCTCCAGGTGGTGCAGGGTCGTCAGACAGCAGCTGGTTATGTTAGCATGCTACAAAAAGCATCTTTGATGATGGAAAGTCATCGTTTGTGTGAGGATGGATGGTTATTCCAACAGGATAAAGCTGCAATCCACACTGCAAGACGGACCTTGAGCTTTCTACAAGAAAATGGAATCCATCTCTTGGGACATCCTGCATGCTCACCGGACTTGAACCCAATTGAAAATGTTTGGGGATGGATGACAAGAGAGGTTTGAACAAAAAATGAAATTCGTGAAGCCATCTTCAGGAACTGGAGAAGGATCCCTCACACCTTAATGGAAACCCTTATTTCTAGCATGCCCCAAAGAATTTTTGAAGTCATCAAAAGCAGTGAAGGTAGAACTCATTATTAAGTTTGATTGTTGAATGTTTTCATACTTTTTGTACAACTTAATAGAATTTTTGTCTCTGGTCATATAATTTTGATCATGTGTAAAAAGCCTAATTTAATAAAAATATATATTTTAAAAATAAATCTTTGGAATGTAGTTTTTTGTTTTTAGAATGTAGTATTGGTAACCTTAAGTTAGAAGAGTTTAAAATCTATCCTTAAAAAAAAGGTTTTTTCTTTTTAAGATTTTTAAGTGGTCTTAAATTTTTGATCAACAGTGTATTAGTCTGTATTATTAAGAGTGTTTTCAGTCATAGGAAAAAAATGTGAAAGTCGCTCCGATCGCAGAGAGTGGGATTTGTAGCAAAGTTCTTTGTAAAAAGTTTGACTTTATCAGATCTTGAGGCAATAATGGTTGGAATAGAGATCTTATATTCAGTACTTTGTTAATTATTCTTCAAAATTCTTGAGAACCAAGTCTAATCTGGTTCTAACAGATTCGGCATAGAATTCTTTTATGTTTTTTATTACTTATTTGTATTGTTCTCAAACAGTTTTAAAGATGTCTTTAGTTTCAGGGCATCCGTTTTATTGCTAAAGATTAACATATCAATTTCTATGAGTTTTGACACTCAGGAATGAATCCTATTTGGTTCCTGTTGGAATTTTTTAGAGGGTATAAAATATCAATATGTAAAATACACATAAATATATTTTATTTCATGCAGATTTCATATTTATTATACACAGCCAATTCTCTATTGAATATTATATTGTACCTAATATGTAGTTGTGATTTCAAAAGATTAAAAAATGACTTGGGAGCCATCAGATATGATCAAAACCAAAACGTTTAGTGCTTCAGCCATGTTCCCTACTAGTTGAGCTATCGGCAGATAGATAAGAAAGATTTAAAATTCAACCACTTCAAGCTACCTTTGAATTAGTGCAAAAATAATATAAATATGTCGGCAAGTTAAAATAAACATTTTGCATTTCAACTTGCCGACATATTTCTGTACACATTATTCATCCATCCAAAGATTTTACTTGTTATAAACCATCGTTGGTGTATGATTAATATTTCCTGTTAATTTAAGTGTTATGTGACTAGTAGTTTAAGACTTTATCGGTTAAATATTTACGCATCCATCCATCCATCCATCCAGCGCGGCCACAGCCGAGATTGAACTCACTACACAAGATTGTAGTG